>NC_058082.1:599585495-599888739 GCF_014858855.1 Bufo gargarizans | reverse complement strand
GTATTAATGTTTTTGAAATTGCCTGTAGTCCCGATTTATGTTCTATGCAAGTATATAAGAAACTTACGTCTTAGGTTGCCATGACCCACCCAGGTTCATATATTAAATCTTCTAAAATCTTTACCACCATCGTAGTATCTTTCAAATACGATGGGGTTGCTTACACATAAGGCTGCAAGAATTGGTCCAAGTAGTGTGAGAAGTTACATGTTAATGAGTCGATTCCAGGGTACCTGTGAAAAAGCGCGACTACGAAACGGACGTTGGGCCATTCCCTCCAGCTTGGTTTGTACTATTACCTTGTTTTATTATCGCTCTCAGTCCATAACTGGTTAATTGGGCTGTTCCCCATGTTGGGTACAGTACTGTTTCTTCAGTGCTTGATTTTCAGGAGGGCGTTTGGCACCATATAACGCTAATAATGTGGGTTCATGCTATTGTGTACAGTGACTCTTGAGCTGTATTATTGCACCTTTATTCCTAGCTGGAGGGACCTTTCTCCATATTCTTGCTCTCCTACAATATATGTAATTTTACTTGTTTGTTATATATGTATGTCCTATTTTGGATCATGTAATAAAGATGTTTATTATTTTGTGTGGTGTAAGATTTATATAGGAGTTTATCTAATGGAGGCTCGTAGCTCTATAGTCTCTTGTAAGTATATGGTTTTTATATACAGTATATAGTTCCACACCAAACTCGGGGGCAACAAGTCCACCACTTTCGTATAGCTGTTGCTTACTAGTATAAGTTCGGAGTCCAATATTTGGATAACTGCCAGTTACCGGGCCATACATATGTGCTAGGACCTCATGTCTCTCCCAGCTGGTGGTGTTCGTATAGTTGCTTCAGACTTGGCGCAAGTGCCTGCACTATAGTTTCCTGCGCATGTCAGTTTGCAGTTCAAAGACGCCAATATCGTGTATTTTACTTTCACACTAGTGTTAATATTTTCCGGTATTGAGATCCGTCATAGGGTCTCAATACCGGGAAAAAATGCTTCCGTTTTGTCCCCATTCATTGTCAATGGGGACAAAACTGAACAGAATGGAGCGCTCCAAAATGCATTCTGTTCCGTTTAGTTGCGTTCTCATACCAGAGAGCAAACCGCAACATGCTGCAGTTTGCTTTACGTCCTGGGATGCGGAGCAAGACCCACAATGCATGTCAATGGGGACGGATCTGTTTTCTCTGACACAATAGAAAACTGATCCGTCCCCCATTTACTTTCAATGGAGGTCATGACGGATCTGTCTTGGCAATGTTAAAGATAATACAACTGGATCCGTTCATAATGGATGCAGACAGTTGCATTATCAGTAACGGAAGCGTTTTTGATGATCCCTGCCAGATCCAGCAAAAACGCTATGTGAAAGTAGCCTAAACTAGCCCTAAATTCATAGGTTTCTAAGAGATAATGGAGAACATTAATCCAGCCACCTGCCACTTAGAGCAGGGGTGGGGAACCTCCAGCCCGCGGGCCGCATCATTTCATGTGGTCCCCGGCCCCCTGCCAGAAAATGCTAATGACCGCTTCCATTATGGAAGCGGTCATTAACATGCGGGAGGCACAGGAAGGTAAGAACAGCGCATTGCTAGCTGTACTCACCTTCCATGGTCTTCCGGGCCCGCACTGTGTCCTGACACGTACAGTGTCAGAACGTAGTGCACGTAGATGCGCACTATGACCTGACGCTGTGCCAAGTGGCAGCGCCATCCGGAGCTGGAGAGAAGTTTATTTTTAAATGTCTGATTGGGGCTGGTCTGAGTGTTGGGAGGGTCTGATCTGAGGCTGGGGGGTCTGATGAGGGTCTGATCTGAGGCTAGGGAGGGTGTGATCTGAGGTTGGGAGGTCTGATGAGGGTGTGATCTGAGGCTGGGGGTCTGATCTAAGGCTGGGGAGGGTCTGATGAGGCTCTGATCAGAGGCTGATGTAGGCTGTGGGGTCGGATGGGAGGCTGATTTGAGGCTGATGGGGATGGGGGGGCAGATCTGAGGCTGAATAAGGAACAAAGGTAAGGACAGTTGCAAAGAAAGAGGCAGGGAGAGTGACAGCTGGGTGAACCCATCTCTGGAGCCCACTGGGATGAGCTTGACTGCCATTAATGCCGAATAAATATACAGTCAGGTCCATAAATATTGGAACATCGACCCAATTGTAACATTTTTGGCTCTATACACCACCACAATGGATTTGAAGTGAAACGAACAAGATGTGCTTTACCTGCAGACTGTCAGCTGTAATTTGAGGGTATTTACATCCAAATCAGGTGAACGGTGTAGGAATTACAACAGTTTGCATATGTGCCTCCCACTTGTTAAGGGACCAAAAGTAACGGAACAGAATAATAATCATAAATCAAACTTTCACTTTTTAATACTTGGTTGCAAATCCTTTGCAGTCAATTACAGCCTGAAGTCTGGAACGCATAGACATCACCAGACGCTGGGTTTCATCCCTGGTGATGCTCTGCCAGGCCTCTACTGCAACTGTCTTCAGTTCCTGCTTGTTCTTGGGGCATTTTCCCTTCACGTTTGTCTTCAGCAAGTGAAATGCATGCTCAATCGGATTCAGGTCAGGTGATTGACTTGGCCATTGCATAACATTCCACTTCTTTCCCTTAAAAAACTCTTTGGTTGCTTTTGCAGTATGCTTTGGGTCATTGTCCATCTGCACTGTGAAGCGCCGTCCAATGAGTTCTGAAGCATTTGGCTGAATATGAGCAGATAATATTGCCCGAAACACTTCAGAATTCATCCTGCTGCTTTTGTCAGCAGTCACATCATCAATAAATACAAGAGAACCAGTTCCATTGGCAGCCATACATGCCCACGCCATGACACTACCACCACCATGCTTCACTGATGAGGTGGTATGCTTAGGATCATGAGCAGTTCCTTTCCTTCTCCATACTCTTCTCTTCCCATCACTCTGGTACAAGTTGATCTTGGTCTCATCTGTCCATAGGATGTTGTTCCAGAACTGTGAAGGCTTTTTTAGATGTCGTTTGGCAAACTCTAATCTGGCCTTCCTGTTTTTGAGGCTCACCAATGGTTTACATCTTGTGGTGAACCTCTGTATTCACTCTGGTGAAGTCTTCTCTTGATTGTTGACTTTGACACACATACACCTACCTCCTGGAGAGTGTTCTTGATCTGGACAACTGTTGTGAAGGGTGTTTTCTTCACCAGGGAAAGAATTCTTCGGTCATCCACCACAGTTGTTTTCCGTGGTCTTCCGGGTCTTTTGGTGTTGCTGAGCTCACCGGTGCGTTCCTTCTTTTTAAGAATGTTCCAAACAGTTGTTTTGGCCATGCCTGATGTATCTCTCTGATGGGTTTGTTGTGTTTTTTCAGCCTAATGATGGCTTCACTGATAGTGACAGCCCTTTGGATCTCATCTTGAGAGTTGACAGCAACAGATTCCAAATGCAAATAGCAGACTGGAAATGAACTCTGGACCTTTTATCTGCTCATTGTAATTGGAATAATGAGGGAATAACACACACCTGGCCATGGAACAGCTGAGAAGCCAATTGTCCCATTACTTTTGGTCCCTTAACAAGTGTGAGGCACATATGCAAACTGTTGTAATTCCTGCACCGTTCACCTGATTTGGATGTAAATGTCCTCAAATTAAGGCCTCATGCACACGACCGTTGTGTGCATCCGTGGCCGTTGTGCCGTTTTCCGTTTTTTTTCGCGGACCCATTGACTTTCAATGGGTCCGTGGAAAAATCGGAAAATGCATCGTTTGGCAGCCGCATCCGTGATCCGTGTTTCCTGGCCGTGAAAAAATAAGACCTGTCCTATTTTTTTCACAGCCAACGGTTCACTGACCCATTCAAGTCAATGGGTCCGTGAAAAATCACGGATGCACACAAGATTGTCATCCGTGTCCGTGATCCGTGTCCGTTTTTCCTATCATTTCAATGGTAAACTTGACTTATTTTTTTTTTTTATTTTTCATGTCCGTGGATCCTCCAAAAATCACGAAAGACCCACGGAAGAAAAAACGGGCACGGATCACGGTACAACGGAACCACGTTTTGTGGGACGTTAAAAAATACTGTCGTGTGCATGAGGCCTAAAGCTGACAGTCTGCAGGTAAGGCCTCATGCACACGACTGTTGTGTGCATCCGTGGCTGTTGTGCCGTTTTCCGTTTTTTTTCGCGGACCTATTGACTTTCAATGGGTCCGTGGAAAAATCTGAAAATGCACCGTTTTGCAGCCGAGACCGTGATCCGTGTATCCTGTCCGTCAAAAAAATATGACCTGTCCTATTTTTTTGACGGACAACGGTTCACGGACCCATTCAAGTCAATGGGTCCGTGAAAGAACACGGATGCACACAAGATTGGCACCCGTGTCCGTGATCTGTGGCCGTAGGTTACTTTCATACAGACGGATCCGACGATCCGTCTGCATAAAAGCTTTTTCAGATCTAAGTTTTCACTTCGTGAAAACTCATATCCGACAGTATATTCTAACACAGAGGCGTTCCCATGGTGATGGGGACGCTTCTAGTTAGAATACACTACAAACTGTGTACAAGACTGCCCCCTGCTGCCTGGCAGCACCCGATCTCTTACAGGGGCTGTGATCAGCACAATTAACCCCTTCAGGCCCCCCCCCTCCCTCCCTCTATTGTAATAATTCGTTGGTGGCCAGTGTGCACCCCCCCTTCCTCCCTCTATTGTATTAATTTGTTGGTGGCACAGTGTGCGCCCCCCTTCCTCCCTCTTTTGTAATAATTCGTTGGTGGCACAGTGTGCGCCCCCCATCGGCCCCCCTCCCTCTATAGCATTAACAACATTAGTGGCCAGTGTGCGGCCTCCCATCTCCCCCCCCTCCCCCCGATCATTGGTGGCAGCGGAGTTCCGATCGGAGTCCCAGTTTAATCGCTGGGGCTCCGATCGGTAACCATGGCAACCAGGACGCTACTGCAGTCCTGGTTGCCATGGTTACTTAGCAATAGTACAATAGTAGAAGATTCATACTTACCTGCTGGCTGCTGCGATGTTCGTGTCCGGCCGGGAGCTCCACCTACTGGTAAGTGACAGGACTGTGCGGCGCATTGCTAAATGAACTGTCACTTACCAGTAGGAGGAGCTCCCGGCCGGTCACAGACATCGCAGCTCCCAGGTAAGTATGAATCTTTTACTATTGTACTATTGCTAAGTAACCATGGCAACCAGGGCTGCAGTAGCGTCCTGGTTGCCATGTTACCGATCGGAGCCCCAGCGATTAAACTGGGACTCCAATCGGAACTCCGCTGCCACCAATGATCGGGGGGGGGGGGGGAGATGGGAGGCCGCACACTGGCCACCAATGTTGTTAATGCTATAGAGGGAGGGGGGCCGATGGGGGGCGCACACTGTGCCACCAACAAATTATTACAATAGAGGGAGAAAGGGGGGGGGCCGATGGGGGGCGCACACTGTGCCACCAACAAATTATTACAATAGAGGGGGGGGGGGCGCACACTGGGTGCGGCACCTGAGGGGTTAATTGTGCTGATCACGGCCCCCTGTAAGAGATCGGGTGCTGCCAGGCAGCAGGGGCAGTCATGTACACAGTTTGTAGTATATTCTAACTAGAAGCGTCCCCATCACCAGTTTTCACAATCTAACTCATATCCGGCAGTATATTCTAACATAGAGGCGTTCCCATGGTGATGGGGACACTTCAAGTTAAAATATACCATCGGATTGGAGAAAACTCCGATCCGATGGTATAAAAGGGACTCCAGACTTTACATTGAAAGTCAATGGGGGACGGATCCGTTTGAAATGGCACCATATTGTGTCAACGTCAAACGGATCCGTCCCCATTGACTTGCATTGTAATTCAGGACGGATCCGTTTGGCTCCGCACGGCCAGGCGGACACCAAAACGACTTTTTTTTCATGTCCGTGGATCCTCCAAAAATCAAGGAAGACCCACAGACGAAAAAATGGTCACGGATCACGGACCTACGGACCCCGTTTTTGCGGACCGTGAAAAAATACTGTCGTGTGCATGAGGCCTTAAGCACATCTTGTTTGTTTCATTTCACATTGTGGTGGTGTATAGAGCCAAAAATTTTAGAATTGTGTCGATGTCCTAATATTTATGGACCTGACTGTATAACATTCTCAACTTAAATATTAGACTTCTATATGTGGTCAAAATGGCGCCTGTACTATTTGTAATATATAGTGCAGGCGCCATTTTGTGCTGCAAAAATACAGCGCTCTAGATTTTTTTCCCACCACTGATTTAGGGAAACCGGATCCATTTTTCCAGAACACTTGAAACCGGATCCGTCATCAATACATTTCAATCAGGCAAGTGTTCTGGAACTTTGGCTGGAGAAAATACTGCAGCGTGCTGCGGTATTTTCTCTGGCCAAATACCGTAAAAGGGACTGAACTGAAGACATCCTGATGCATACTGAACGGATTGCTTTCCATTCAGAATGCATCAGGATAAAACTGATGCGTTTTTTTCCGGTATTGAGCCCCTAGGACGGAATGTCTAACGCTAGTGTAGAGCTTCTGACATCAATCAGAATACCAAATCTTTTTCACAAGTCCCTTTGAGCAATACCTTTCTCCAGTCCCCCCCCCCCCCCCCCCCCCCAAAAAAAAAAACAACAACTGCCAAACCCTACTGTCACAAATGTACAGTCTGCTGGCTGTTGATGTATTGTGGATTACTCATCTCACTGTTCCTCTCTTTCTATCTGAACTGTGCTATGTTTCCACAACCAACAAATGCTGACAAATAAACTTGGTTTTCCTCCAGCTCTGAGTTCTTCTGTGCAGTAATTGCTAATTAAGTATTCCAGGCCTGGCTATACAGGTCCTTCTAAAACAATTAGCATATTGTGATAAAGTTCATTATTTTCTGTAATGTACTGATAAACATTAGACTTTCATATATTTTAGATTCATTACACACCAACTGAAGTAGGTCAAGCCTTTTATTGTTTTAATATTGATGATTTTGGCATACAGCTCATGAAAACCCAAATTTCCTATCTAAAAAAATTAGCATATCATGAAAAGGTTCTCTAAACGAGCTATTAACCTAATCATCTGAATCAACTAATTAACTCTAAACACCTGCAAAAGATTCCTGAGGCTTTTAAAAACTCCCAGCCTGGTTCATTACTCAAAACCGCAATCATGGGTAAGACTGCCGACCTGACTGCTGTCCAGAAGGCCATCATTGACACCCTCAAGCAAGAGGGTAAGACACAGAAAGACATTTCTGAACGAATAGGCTGTTCCCAGAGTGCTGTATCAAGGCACCTCAGTGGGAAGTCTGTGGGAAGGAAAAAGTGTGGCAGAAAACGCTGCACAACGAGAAGAGGTGACCGGACCCTGAGGACGATTGTGGAGAAGGACCGATTCCAGACCTTGGGGGACCTGCGGAAGCAGTGAACTGAGTCTGGAGTAGAAACATCCAGAGCCACCGTGTACAGGCGTGTGCAGGAAATGGGCTACAGGTGCCGCATTCCCCAGAAACAGCGGCAGAAGCGCCTGACCTGGGCTACAGAGAAGCAGCACTGGACTGTTGCATGTCATTCGGAAATCAAGGTGCCAGAGTCTGGAGGAAGACTGGGGAGAGGGAAATGCCAAAATGCCTGAAGTCCAGTGTCAAGTACCCACAGTCGGTGATGGTCTGGGGTGCCATGTCAGCTGCTGGTGTTGGTGCACTGTGTTTTATCAAGGGCAGGGTCAATGCAGCCGCTATCAGGAGATTTTGGAGCACTTCATGCTTCCATCTGCTGAAAAGCTTTATGGAGGTGAAGATGTCATTTTTCAGCACGACCTGGCACCTGCTCACAGTGCCAAAACCACTGGTAAATGGTTTACTGACCATGGTATTACTGTGCTCAATTGGCCTGCCAACTCTCCTGACCTGAACCCCATAGAGAATCTGTGGGATATTGGGAAGAGAAAGTTGAGAGACGCAAGACCCAACACTCTGGATGAGCTTAAGGCCGCTATGGAAGCATCCTGGGCCTCCATAACACCTCAGCAGTGCCACAGGCTGATTGCCTCCATGCCACACCGCATTGAAGCAGTCATTTCTGCAAAAGGATTCCCGACCAAGTATTGAGTGCAGAACTGAACATAATTATTTGAAGGTTGACTTTTTTTGTATTAAAAACACTTTTCTTTTATTGGTCGGATGAAATATGCTAATCTTTTTTAGATAGGAAATTTGGGTTTTCATGAGCTGTATGCCAAAATCATCAATATTAAAACAATAAAAGGCTTGAACTACTTCAGTTGTGTGTAATGAATCTAAAATATATGAAAGTCTAATGTTTATCAGTACATTACAGAAAATAATGAACTTTATCACAATACGCTAATTTTTTTAGAAGGACCTGTATAATCCAGCTCTCAGGACTTTTTTGCCAGTTATTGAGCTTCTAACCAAATTACTGTGCTGTGATGCTTAGGGCTCATGCACACAACCATGTGCGGCCCATGCCGGTATTGCGGCCCCCAAACAGAGCAGGGGCATGGAGTGGAAGCACTACAGAGTACTTCTGTTGGGTTTGGGGCTGTGCTTCCGCACTGCAGAAAATTAAAACGTTCAATTTTTTTGTGTTGCCGACTGAATTTTGTGGATTGCGGACTCATTCATGAGAATGGGTCCACATCCACAAACAGCAGGCACACAGCAATTTGCGGTCTCCAGTGCACAGCAACATCTGTGCGAATTCCGCTAACAGATTCAGACCCATTCAACTTGAATGGGTCCCTGATCCATCCGCACTGCAAAAAAATAGAACATGTTTGCTCCGCAGTGCTTCCGTGGGGTTCTTTGCCTCCGTTCCGCACTGTACCATTCAAGTGAATCCGTGATGCGGTGCAAAAGCAGCTGGGGCCCATATATTGCGGAACCGCTGTTTGCGGGTCCCAATACGGGCACTGGCCGACACACATTCGTGTGCATGAGCCCTTACTCTGTGGATATCCGGTGATTTTGCATGTGGCTTCTGAATTTACCCTCAACTGACTGCTGGTAACTTGACTGTTTATTGTATTCACCTATATTTTCCCTCTTCTAATACTCACAGTGTATGCCATAAATGTTTGATAGATGTGGACGGCATCTCTGGGGCTCACACCTATCTTCTCTGACCCTGTACCATTGCCGCTGCAAATGGAAGGGGGCAAAGCATGCATACCTCTCTCCACTAATTTCTGAGAAAGTTCCCGGAAAAAAAAAAAATCAGAACTAGAACTGCTTTGAGAATCCTATATAATGAGCCTGGCCAAACTGATAGACACAGTATCTGCCTCTTAATATACTTCAGATAGCGTCAGTCAAAGGCTTGTTCGTCTGACAGCTATTCCTCCCAAGACCCCAACACAAATGCATGCTCAGCTCAGCAGGTGTTACTAATGGGGAGAGTGGAGCAACTTAAAATTACACTGATCGGATGTGTATGGGCTTCGTAAGCCTTTGACATAAAACGGTGCAGTGGGCGCTATAGCCAGCCCTGTGGGCTAATGTCTGTGACCGGCAATACTGCTAAATAGCAAAAAAAATAAAAAATATGGAAGGGTGCTTCTGGGCGAGAACCGGCTTCCCGAGCGGCAATCAGGGAAGCCGGTCCTTTGTTCTAATGAAGACCCAGCGTATTAAAGCTGCAGTTCCTATGGCGGCCTGCAGGTGGCAGGCCAACACAGGATAACTGCAAATTGAGCTTGTACTGTAGTTCTATGGATAAAAATAAATCTAACTGAATATTGTAACCTCCGACCTAGAGGGTTTAAAAAAATGGAAAACAAAAATTTTAATCACCCCCTTTCCCTAGAATAAAAATAAATAAATACATAAACATCATAGGCATAACAGTGTTCGAAAACGCCCATACTTTTTAAATATATAAATATTTATCCCATATGGAAATGGCGTAATGGAAAAAAAAAAAAAGTCAAAAGGGCTGGTTCAGCATTTTTTCATCGCTTCATTTACAAAAAATGTTTTAATAAAATGTGATCAAAAAGTCACACACACTCCAAACTGGTATCAAAACTAAGTATAAAAACTACTGATTGTCCCGTTCTACTGCTGTAAGGACACAAACTATAAAACTGTGGCGGAATTAAGTTTTTTTTTCCAATTCCACCTAATTTGAAATGTTTTTTTCTTCCCACTGCATTGTATGCCACATTAAATGTTGGCATCAGAAATTACAACTTGCCCCGCGAAAAACAAGCCCTCATACGGTTATGTGAATGGAAAAATAAAAAAGTTATGGCTCTGTGAAGACAGGGAAGAAAAATGAAAATGCTAAAATCTCCAGTATTCAAGGAGTTAAAGAGGGTGTCCATAATATTGATACTGATGGTCTTTCTTCAGGATAAGCCATCTATATCTCACCTGCCAATCAATTGTTTTCTTTGTATATCGCCAGAAGTTGGCACCAGAACTACATAGCTCCCTCCATTGTGTAGTGGACAAAGCCAGTAACTGCAGCACTGCTCCCACTAAAGTGAACGGGAACAATGCTGCAGTTCCAGGACACAATGGACAGAGCTGTGTAGTTTCAGTGCCAACTTGTGGCACCAGAGCTGCAAGATAACAGTTAGGCCTCTTTCATATTACCGTATGGCTATTTCAGTGTTTTGCTGTCCGTTTTTCACGGATCCGTTGTTCCGCTTTTTGTTTCTGTTGTGTTTCCGTTCCGTTTTTCCGTATGGCATATACAGTATGCAGTAATTACATAGAAAAAAATTGGGCTGGGCATAACATTTTCAATAGATGGTTTTGCAAAAACGGAACGGATACGGAAGACATACGGATGCATTTCTGTATGTGTTCCGGTTTTTTTACGGACCCATTGACTTGAATGGAGACACGGAACGTGATTTGCTGGCAATAATAGGACATGTTCTATCTTTCAACAGAACGGAAATACGGAAACGGAATGCATACGGAGGGGGCAGGGGACTGGATAAGGGTGACAGATACTGGGTATGATTAAGGGGGCAGGGGACTGGATAAGGGTGACACTGGGTATGATTAAGGGGCAGGGGACTGGGTAAAGGTGACAGGGTATGATTAAGGGGGGCAGGGGACTGGCTATGGGTGACACTGGGTATGATTAAGGGGCAGGGGACTGGGTAAAGGTGACAGGGTATGATTAAGGGGGCAGGGGACTGGCTATGGGTGACACTGGGTATGATTAAGGGGGGCAGGTTCTAATTTAGGGGGCAGGAGACTGGGTAAGGGTGACACTGGGTATGATTAAGAAGGGCAGGGGACTGGGTAAGGGTGACAGGGTATGATTAAGGGGGCAGGGGACTGGCTCTGGGTGACACGGTACGATTAAGGGGGGCAGGGGACTGGGTATGATTAGGGGGGCAGGGGACTGGGTATGATTAAGGGGGCAGGGGACTGGCTCTGGGTGACACTGGGTACGATTAAGGGGGGCAGGGGACTGGGTATGATTAAGGGGAGCAAAGGATTGATAAAGGGGTGCAGCCTGGGGATTGATGAAGGGGTTGATCTATACCTGCAGTACAAGGTTTTATGTATTATTTAGTTGATCGCTAGGTGGTATCTAGTGCAGCCCTATGTTATTTGGTATTTTGTTTATTTATGCTTTATTTGGCGCAAATGTTGGCGTACTTCATTTAGGAAATTCATATTATCTGTACACTGCTTCTGCGAATCTTGCATTTCTTTTGTATCTATACTTAAAAGGGCCTCTCTTTTAAATATATATATTTTTTTTATTGTATCATGTAGCAGCGTTATGGGTCCCAATGGGGGGGGGCACCACAAGATTAGCTTGCACAGGGCGCCTGAACACCTAAGGCCAGCCCTGATAATAACACCCTATATTGTGCTCCAGGTAAGGCTACTTTCACACTTGCGGCAGAGTAATCCGGCAAGCAGTTCCATCACCGGAACTGCCTGCCAGATCCGGCAATACTTATGCCAACTGATGGCATTTGTAAGACTGATCAGGAGTTTGATCAGTCTTAAAAATGCCTGATCAGTCAGAAAAATGCACTGAAATGCCGAATCCGTCTTTCCGGTGTCATCCGGCATTTATTTTTTTCACCTTTTTTTCGGTCTGTGCATGCGCAGACCGGAAGGACAGATCCAGCATTCCGGTATTTTGAATGCCGGATCCGGCACTAATACATTCCTATGGGAAAAAAATGCTGTCTCCGGCATTCAGGCAAGTCTTCAGTTTTTTGGGTCCAGAGATAAAACCGTAGCATGCTGCGGTTTTATCTTTTGCCTGATCAGTCAAAATGACTGAACTGAAGACACCCTGATGCATCCTGAATGGATTGCTCTCCATTCAGAATGCATGGGGATATGCCTGATCAGTTCTTTTTCGGCCTTGAGCCCTTTTGACGGAACTCAGTGGCGGAAAAGAAAAACGCTAGTGTGAAAGTACCCTAATAATCCCTGTATAGTGTCTCAAAAAATTATAGAATTGCCACTACAGTGCCTCCCCAATAACAATGCCCCCATACAGTAATTTTCACCACATAGTAATTTGACCCCCCCCCACACTGCCCATATAGTAATTTGCCCCACATTGCCCCCATATAGTAGTTTGCCCCCCACACTGCCCCACATAGTAATCCATTTCATAATAATTTGCCCCCATACAGACAGCCCCAATATAGTCATTTCCCCCCGATGTACTGTCTCTTCACTAATATGTCCTCCTGTGTGTGTCCCCCCCCCCCCCCCCAAAGTTGGCACATAAAAAATTTTTTAAAAAAAGCTAAATACTCACCTATGTCCAGGCGCGCGATGGCAGGCGCGCACACGTCACTGTGCTGCATCCCGGCACAGGCGCACAATGTCGTCATCACGCCTGCCTGTGCCGGGATTTCACTACCGCATGGCCTGAAGCCTATGGCGGTGATGGGCGGCGGGGCAGGGAACACTATGCGCTCCCATGCCCCGCCGCAGTATGTGGGGTTTCATGTTGTCCTATTGTAATCCGCCATTGGAGGTATGGTATGACTTGTGCAGTGTCATTATATTCTGTACATTGTAGGACAAAGCAGGATCACTGACAATCGCAACCACCCTGTAAATGAACGTGACCAGCTTTACCAGGAAAGGGGGCCACGACCATCCAAGTTCTAAACCTACAGACCTGCCGAGGCGAACCCTGTTCCTACACTGCAGATTACGGTGACGAGGACTCTATCATATGCACATAAACCTATAGAACAGGATGAACATAAGGAATGTCTTATTACATTAAGAGGAGGCGATGCTTCTCCTATGCAGATGGACTGCTGTACATTAGCTCAAGGTCACCAGAAGGTTAATAGAGATCTCCATCTAATAACCTCCAGTGATTAAAGGGGTATTCTGGTTATCCACAGGATGGTCGGTAACGTAGATGGGGGGGTGATCGGACTGCTGGGATCCACACTGATCACAAAAATGGGGGTATTCTGGTTATATACAAGATAAAAGATAACTTAGATCGCTGGGATCTACACTGATTCAGAAAACAGGGGTACTCCGACTATCCACTGGAAACAGGATAACTTAGAATAGTGGGGTCTGACTGCTGGGATCCACACATCATGAAAATGGGGGTATTCTGATTATGTACAAGACAGGGGATAACTTTGATCACTGGGATCCACATTGATTACGAAAATGGGGGGGGTAGGGGTGCTCCGATTATCCACCGGATAGCTTAGAATAGAGGGGGTCTGACTGCTGGCATTCCCTATCATTAGGAGAGCAGGGGCCTCGTTCCCGTGAAATTAATAGACCGACAACCAGAATCCCCCTTTAATGTAATTTGCATGTACAACGCCTCAATAAGGGGCACCTGGAAAGTCACCGCACCCAATACAAACTGAGTCTATATGGCCGTATTCTCTGCCCCAGCCCTCATCAGCCTTTTTCCTTAGGTACAGATGTGGCAGAGTTATCAGAGATAACTCTGCTACATCTGTAGGTCTGATCCTGTGTGACAGTCCATAGGGATTATATTCACGTAATAATGTCTGACATGTCTGAAGAGATATTTGGAAACTTGGCAGAAGAGGAGCCGTCAGTGCTTTCTGGGGGTGCTAGCTGCTGAGATGGCATTTCATGGGTGAGCCTAGAGGGTCTGTCTACGTGCCACATGAAGATGTCACACCCTGACACAGTGCCCTCCCTGTTCCCTCGCTCCTCAGACACACTGGCAGCCCAGACACATTGCTCCCACCATCCCCCACCGCTCTGAGCATCCTCGCCCAGGATTGGTCAGAGACTGGAAGCTGAAATATAAACAAACACAAGGCAGGCGGCTGCAGACACAGCCCGGACCACCACTGCAGACACAGCCTGGACCACCACTGCAGACACAGCCCGGACCACCACTGCAGACACAGCCTGGGGACCACAGGTGCATAGCCTCAGCCTAGGGACCGCTCCAGCACCAGCGTCTGTGGACAGCTCCTGGCAGGAGCCATGGTACAGATGGTAGTAGAGGGGCTAGGATGTACCTTCCCTTAGTAGCCGTTCACACCGGGGGTGGCGGTACATGCTAGCACTGGTGCTGACGGTGGGCACGGCAGAGTAGGCTCCAGTGGGTGACAGCAGGGTGATGGGAGGCCGGCTGAGCAGACAGAGCAGCCTGGAGGATGAGGCTGAAGACGTGATGGATATGGGGCCCCTGCGGGGGGAGGCTGCAGGGGCCCGCAGTGATTTTGCCCTCACGTCGCTGATACTGAACTCAGAGCGGATCCCCGGGGTTCTGCGCAGGAACAAGCCGGCTCCGTACGTGAGGAGAGCAGCTTGGATACGGGACATACAGGCGCTGGTCCGAGACCACAAGCAAGAGCGGGCGCTGCACATTCTCAAACTGCTCCGCAAGGTAAGGGGCCCCGGGGGCCACAATGCCTGTGGATGTACACGGCACACATGTGACAATACACCCAGCATCATAAGCAGTGGTGGTCGCTTCCTACATCTCACATTAACCTTGCTCCAGCGTGTGGTGACCTGCTCTTTACTGTCTCTGTAGGACCTGGGCCTGGAGGGGACGTTCCTCAATGATATCTTATATAAGCACGTCACTTTCCTCAACCTGGTGGACCCCATCTCCCATGAACTGCTCCTCAGTCTGGCCAGGGAACTTCAGTGTCCAAGGAAGGTAAGGTCTGTCCTCCATCTCACAGTGTGAACAGTCTCCTGTCCAGATGGGGCGGGCTGCGAACGGCGGCTTGTTATGTAGATTGTGATTTCCCTCATGGAGAAGCAGCTGGCCCAGGCTTTTGTTTCTCTGCCCTTGCTTGGAGGGAAAAGCTTCCAGAAACAACGAGGCTTGGGCTGAATATCAATGATAGGACATGTAACTGGTGGTGAGGGAGGAGGCAGGAGACCAGGGAGGAGAATACAGGAGGGGGGTCCTGGAGGGGAGACAGATGAGAGACACTGTGCATGGGATTAATGATGAGTTGGGTACATTTACACTAGCGTTATTCTTTTCCGGCATTGAGTTTCGTCCTAGGGGCTCAATACCGGAAAAGAACTGATCAGTTTTATCCTAATGCATTCTGAATGTAGAGTATGGATGCATCAGGATGTCTTCAGTTCAGTCTTTTTGCCTTTTCAGGACGGAGATAATACCGCAGCATGCTGCGGTTTTATCTCCGTCCAAAATTACGGAACACTTGCCATGCATTAATGCCGGATACGGCCCCGAGTGTTCCGGCAAAATGGATCCGACATTGCGGTCTGCGCATGCTCAGACTGCAAAAAATGTGAAAACAAATAAATGCTGGATTTATTTTTCCGGATGACACCGGAGAGACAGATCCGGCATTTCAATGCATTTGTCATACGGATCAGGATCCTGATCCGTCTGACAAATGCCATCAGTTTGCGTGCGTTTTGACGGAGCCGGCAGGCAGTTTCGGCGACGGAACTGCCTGCCGGAATCCTCTGCCGCAAGTGTGAAAGTATCCTTAGATAGATAGATAGATAGATAGATAATAGATAGATGATATGATATAGACAGACAGACAGTGGCTATTAGATAGAAAGATAGATATATAGATAGATAGATAGATATGAGATAGATAGATAGATAGATAGATAATAGATAGATATGAGAGATAGATAGATAGATAGATATGAGATAGATAGATAGATAGATATGAGATAGATAGATAGATATGAGAGAGATAATTAGATGATAGACAGATAGATAATGATGTAGATAGATAATAGATAGATGATATGATATAGACAGACAGACAGTGGCTATTAGATAGAAAGATAGATATATAGATAGATAGATAGATAGATAGATATGAGATAGATAGATAGATAGATAATAGATAGATATGAGAGATAGATATGAGATAGATAGATAGATATGAGAGAGATAATTAGATGATAGACAGATAGATAATGATGTAGATAGATAATAGATAGATAATTAGATATTAAATAGATAGATATGAGTTTGGATCCACCTTACACATGTGCATATTGTAAAGCTGTTACTCCACCTGTAGTATTAGATTTAGGTTTCTGGTGGAATATTACAGTGGATCCTGCAGACTTCCGACCTGTTGGTCTCCTAAGATCCCACGTTCCTCAGCGGTGTCTGCTCTACATAAAATGCTGTGGCATATCTGAAATCAGTGGTAGCTGTAACTGTCCAGGCAGAAAACACAGCACTCACAATGAGAATAGAATCCGAGCACCTTGCTGTAGGTAGACAGGGGGCCCCGACATGTAGGTTCTGCTCATCAGATGTACGTGTCACAAAATGAATACTGCAATTACAAAAAGGGGTTCCCTATGGAAATATTTACGTTATTTGGACTAGTCGTGAACACACATTTCTTACCAGTGCTAACAGACACGATGTCACATACTGTATGTGTGATATTGAGCCGCTATCCCCTCCGCACTCATGGCGCTTTATTACAAATATTGAGTTGTTCTGTCACAAAGGTTTAACTGTTTTACTAGCTGTTGAAATATTTCACTTTCACTTTGTGCCGGTCATCTAATAACCCTCATCTCTAAACTACTAAGAGGTCATAAACACTTGTGTTAGCCACATTCTTATCAGTAAGACAAGAGCTGAGCTATAATGAGTGTTTGTAATGTCAGAGAACAGAGATGAGGAGCCATCAGCTGAGCTGCCTGACGGAACAGAGAGAAAATTCAGAGCCTGATACTAAAGAAACTCAGAGCTGTGCAGGAAAAAAGGCTCCATATTTTTTTTAGAAAGACCATTTAAAAATGATTTTTAGCCCAAAATGTAATAGTAATAAAAAATTGCTGCCAAAGGTGTACATACAGTTGCAAGAATTTGTCTTACCGTGGACTGATGAACAGCAAGGCTTTTGGAGATACTTTTATAACCCTTTCCAGCTTTATGCAAGTCAACAATTCTTAATCGTAGGTCTTCTGAGAGCTCTTTTGTGCGAGGCATCATTCACATCAGGCAATGCTTCTTGTGAAAAGCAAACCCAGGACTGGTGTGTGTTTTTTATAGGGCAGGGCAGCTGTAACCAACACCTCCAATCTCATCTCATTGATTGGACTCTAGTTGGATGACACCTCACTCCAATTAGCTCTTGGAGATGTCATTAGTCTAGGGGTTCACATACTTTTTCCACCTGCACTGTGAATGTTTACATGGTGTGTTCAATAAAAACATGGTAACATTTAATTCTTTGTGTGTTATTAGTGTAAGCAGACTGCGATTTTTTTATTGTTGTGACTTAGATGAAGATCAGATCACATTTTATGACCAATTTGTGCAGAAATCCATATAATTCCAAAGGGTTCACATACTTTTTCTTGCAACTGTAGCCTTTAACTTTTCAAAGATCTTCACCCAGATAATGTAGTGGGACCTAAAAGTGGCATGGCGGCCATCCTGTGACATTCAGACAATTTGTCACTACCCTTTCCCCGCAGAGATGCGAAAGACCAGGTTAACAAAAAAAAAATGTGGGTACCAAACAAAATCTCCTAAGGCCTTTTACACAGGCTGATTGACAGGCGATTAGTGGGAATGAACCATTCTCCATACAGATTTAGGGGCACATTTATTAAGTCCAGCGTTTTAGACGCCGGCAGGGGCGGACTGGGAACTAAAAGTGGCCCTGGAAAAAAAGGTACAAGTGGCCCCATGTTGCAGGAGGGTCTAAATTGACAGAAGGCGAGGCAACATAATTAGGTAGGACCAACATAGGTAGGCAGGGCCAGCAATACCATAATGCAGAGCAATATACTGCCCAAGCTGAGCCAAATACCACAGTGCAGCACAAAATACTGCCAAATCACCACAGTGTTCAACTGTATCGCTGAGGATGGTTATACAGCTGAATTCAGGAGGGCACCTGTGGCTGCCGGCCAGGTGTATAAGAGAGAATCAGACCATTATGTACCCCGCTGGCGGCCATGAGGAGGGCATCGGCCCACCAGGAAATTTCCCTGTAGGGTCTATGGCCAATCCGCCCCTGGACGCCGGTCTTAATAAAGCTCCATAACTTTGTTGCATCAAAATGTAGGCCAGCTTCCTAAAACAGGCATAGAAAATGATGAATGAGTCCCCTTCCCCACCCACACCATGCACACAATTTTAGACCTGGCTTGAGCTGGGAGAAGTCACAGATAGCGGCGCCGCCATCTGCGCCTGAAATACGCGTAATATAGGCGTATTTCAGTATAATAAATGACTCCCTCAGTGTTTGCAGGCAGCAGATCCCTGATCACACAGGACGATGTGCTGCAGACAAAAAAATTTTTTATATGCTGTAGATCCGTGGTCCACAACCGTTTTTCGACCAGGGATCAGTTTCTTCCAGGGCTATTTGGGGGAGAGGGGGCATCAGTGAGATGGGGTATTGGGAGATAAATCATGCACATAAAATCCAGTTTAGGCCCCCTCAGTGTGTATACAGAGACAACTATCAGTCACTGACAGCTGTACACGGGGAAGTGATAGCATTCTCTGTGTACGTGTGTATACAGAGATAGCTGTACACGAGGAAGTGTTATCAGTGATTGATAACATTCTCTGTGTAAGCGTGTGTACAGAGATAGCTGTCAGTTACTGATACTTGTACACAGGGGAGGTGGTATCAGTGATTGATAGCATTCTCAGTGTAAGTGTGTATACAGAGATAGCTGTACACGAGAAAGTGTTATCAGTGATTGATAACATTCTCTGTGTAAGCGTGTGTACAGAGATAGCTGTCAGTTACTGATACTTGTACACAGGGGAGGTGGTATCAGTGATTGATAGCATTCTCAGTGTAAGTGTGTATACAGAGATAGCTGTCAGTCACTGATAGTTGTACACGGGAGAAGTGTTATCAGTGACTGATAGCATTCTCTGTGTAAGTGTGTATACAGAGATAGCTGTTAGTCACTGATAGCTGTACACAGAGAAGTCAATGGAGTTAGACAACAGATCCGATGGCACTGCACATAACCCCGCTTCCTCCTGCAAGTACAGCTACGGACAATGTTCAGCGTATCCCCTGGTCAGGCGGTGCTCAGCTGGTGTCAGGCATTAATAATTCACGTACAACATAAGAAAATAATCCAGCGGCACTCACCAATCGACGTTTTCATTTACTTTATTCACCACGGGTCAGCAGCAGGCACGATACAGTGCAACCAAACAAACAGTAAGCGGAGACGGCCAAGTAGTGTTAAGCGAGCTGTACCATTTGGCCAGTTTACACGACTGTCCAGAACTAATACCACCGAAGAAGGCTTCCAAAAGCAAGCAAGAGACCTGAAGAGTAGGTTATCTTCTAGGGGTTACCCCGTGTAATTATTAAATGACACGATGATGCGAGCATCCGATTCTATTCGAGGGGGAGAATTACGAGCAAAGAAAAGATCCAATATAAGGGGTCAGCCTTCTCCGGTAGTTTTTTCTTTCAAATACAGTCAGGAAAATCATTAAGAATAATTGGAACATGTTGGAGGGAGACGCCAGTCTTGGGGATATTGGGGGTTCACGACCCCTCGTATCCTTCAGAAGGTGTCATACCCTAAGGGATAAACTAGTAAGGAGCCATTTTAAAGAAAAAAACGGGATACATGGTTGAATGGTTGGCGCCCACAGGGGAATAAACGTTGTGGAAGTTGCTCCTTTTGTAAATTCAACTTACAAGGGTCCTCGGTCTCGTTTGGAGGTTTACATCATAGAGTGAACACATTGATAACATGTAGAAGTCATTTTGTTGTTTATTTAGTACTATGTGTGTGCGGTAGGTTTTATATTGGTAAGACCATACGCTGTCTATTTGAAAGGTTTCGTGAACACGTGGGATCAATTGCCTCAGGTAAAGGGGTCTCACGATTAATAGAACATGCCCGCATGGTACACGGCGGAGACAGTAGAGTTCTACGGTTTGCAGATCTGCAGGTTGTCCCAACCCCTCAGAGGGGAGGGGACAAGGATCGTGAACTTCTTAGAAGGGAAGGCAGGTGGATTCTACGGTCCAATGCTATGGGCCCCCTTGAGCTAAATGAAAAAATAGATTTAAGCGTATTTTTGTAATTATTTACTAGGGATTTGCTCAATGTTCATTTTTGTTTTTAATATCACCTGATGTATGTGATGGAGGTGGGTGAGCGCGATCACAACAGCGCCGTACACCTGAGCTGGATGAGAAGTGATGTAGTGGGTATACGCCCCTAGTGCATTTACCTATATAAGGTGATAGGTGTGCTTGACTTGAGAGCTGTGGCCGTCGCCGCTTACTGTTTGTTTGGTTGCACTGTATCGTGTCTGCTCCTGACCCGTGGTGAATAAAGAAAATGAAAACGTTGATTGGTGAGTGCCGCTGGATTATTTTCTTATGTTGCACGTGTACACAGAGAAGTGTTATCAGTGATAGCATTCTCAGGGTAAGTGTGTATACAGGGATAGCTATCAGTCACTGATACTTGTAAACAGGGGAGGTGTTATCAGTGATTGATAGCATTCTCAGTGTAAGTGTGTATACAGAGATAGCTGTCAGTCACTGATAGCTGTACACAGGGGAGGTGTTATCAGTGATAGCATTCTCAGTGTAAGTGTGTATACAGAGATGGCTGTCAGTCACTGATAGCTGTACACAGGGAGGTGTTGTCAGTGATTGATAGCATTCTCAGTGTAAGTGTGTATACAGAGATAGCTGTCAGTCACTGATAGCTGTACACAGGGAGGTGTTATCAGTTATTGATAGCATTCGCTGTGTAAGTGTGTATACAGAGATAGCTTTCAGTCACTGATAGCTGTACACAGGGAGGTGTTGTCAGTGATTGATAGCATTCTCAGTGTAAGTGTGTATACAGAGATAGCTGTCAGTCACTGATAGCTGTACACAGGGAGGTGTTATCAGTTATTGATAGCATTCGCTGTGTAAGTGTGTATACAGAGATAGCTTTCAGTCACTGATAGTTGTACACAGGGGAGGTGTTATCAGTGATTGATAGCATTCTCAGTGTAAGTGTGTATACAGAAATAGCTGTCAGTCACTGCTGTTCACAGGGGTGGACTTAAGTTCAGAAAGAGCAGAGGTTTAAGTGATTAAATTACATATCTTACTGAGACTTTTCCCCAAAAACTATATATCATTCTGCCCAGCTCCTCCTGCTCTATAACATCTTGCCTGCACATTGCACTGCATATCGTGATGACAGGTCCTCTTTAAGGTTCTTCTGTATACATCTGCCTCTGCAATGCAGTGCCATATATACCAGTTTGCTCAGCTCCTCCTGCTCTATAAAGTGCTGCCTGCAGTTTGCATTGCATTTCTGTAGCTTCTATTTGCTGCTAGCGAGTGTTCTTGTCTAAATACACGACTACCATACATTTCCTGTAAAAATGTGAATTTTTTAGGAACAAGACCAGATGAAATCTACAGACCGAATCTGTCGGCAGCTTCTTTACCATTTGACACCACACTCAAAGTGGCATCGACACAGTCTACCTCGAAGGAAAAGTATGGCCTGGTGAGTAGACTATTAAAACGAGACTGATGGAAACACAGCAGAATATATGCATTGTATGTGTAATGTTGCCACCCAGCCGGTAATGTAGTGCCCCTGCCGGTAATTTTTTTCTACCAGAAAATAATATTGCCTCATGCATTTGATCGTGCCGTGGTGAACAATGGCTGCTGACTGGAAGCTCAGGACAGGACCTGCCCTCCAGCGGGATGACGTCTCGCAGGTCCTGTCCTGAGCTTCCAGTGAGCAGCGAGTGTTCACAGCGGCGCGATCAAATGGATGAGGGGAGTTCTTTTTTTGCACAAGCAGAGCAGGGGGCATTATTAATTTTGGGGGACACTAATGGGTGTAGTGTATTACTTTTACTGGGGGCACTAATGGGGGGAATTATTCATTCTGGGGGGCACTAATAGAGCATTACTATCGCTGGGGGGGCACTAATGGGGGGTATTATTAATTCTAGGGGGCACTAATAGGGGCATTACTATTATTGGGGGGCATTATTACTTATCCAGGGCACTAATGGGGGCATTATTAATTCTGAGGGCCACTAATGGGGGCCTTATTCTAGGGGGCCCTAATGGGGGCATTATTCATTATGGGGGCACTAATGGGGGCATTACTATTTCTGTGGGGCACCAATGGTGGCATTATTAATTTTGGGTGGCACTAATGGGGGCATTAATATTACTGGGGGGCACTAATGGAGACATTATTAATTCTGGGGGGCACTGATGGAGGCATTTCTATCATTTCTATCACTGGGGGCACTAATGGGGGTTATTATCAATTCAGGGGGACACTAATGGAGCCATTAATATTACTGGAGGGGCACTAATGGGGGGCATTATTAATACTAGGAGCCACATTATGACATAGCGACTTAACACCCTATGTTAAGCCATGCCCCCACACCCTCTTTGGGGTGTGACCAAGTTAAGCCACACACCTTTGGGGTGTGGCTTAACTTGGCCGGTATTTTTGGGGGGGAAAGTAGTACAATTACAACTCCCTGTGGACCAGAGTTTCCATAATCACACATTTTATAAAGCCAATATTTGTACTGATTAATACATTTCTGCATATATATATATATATATATATATATATATATATATATATATACAATATATGATGACATTTCTTGTGGTCACACCAGTCAGCATCACATTTTTAACTGGAACATGAAACACTAAGAACTTAAAGGGTTGTCTATATGGACTGTTTAAGCACATGGGTTAGTCCCCTGTTTGGGGTCCACCTCTACAAGCCAGATCAAAGAGCCGCTGTGTGAGAGCAGCTCCCAATATAGCGGATTCAAACCATCCTTGTATTACCGCCAAGTAATACAATGCTACATCATACCTCCTGATAGCCATGGCAGCCGCAGTTTAAAAGGGGTTGTGTCTGATGACACAACACCTTTAGGGCTGTTTCACACGAGCGGATCCCACGCGTGTCATCCGCAGCGTGAAAGAGAGCCAAGCCGTGCTCCGGACAGCAGAGACACGGAGCAGTAACATGATTGATAATGTTCCCTGCCTCTCTGTGATCTTCTTACTACAAAATCAGGGTGACAACTTTATCTCACCGTGATTTTGTAGTAAAAAGACCACAGAGAGGCAAAGAGCATTATCAATCATGTTACTGCTCCGTGTCTCTGCGGATGACACGTGTGGGATCCGCTCATGTGAAACAGCCCTTAAGGCTCATTCACACGAACGTAAGGGCTCCATGCCCATGCTGCGGACCGCAAATAGCAGTCCGCAAAATCACTGTCTCCGGCCGTGTGAATCCTATATTGTGGTGAGGACCCATCGACATGAATGGGTCCGCAATTAGCATGATACGGCAAAAGATAGGACATGCCCTACCTTTTGCGATGCGGAGGCACTGACCCCTTCCGAGTGTTTCCATGGGTTTCCAATCCATGCCTCCACTCCACAAACGATAGGACATGTCCTATCATTTGCCGTATCTTGTGGATCGCGGACCCATTCAAGTCAGTGGGTTTGCGGTCTGCAATACAGCAGAGAGCCGTTATGTTCGTGTGAATGAGTCCTTAAGTGGGTAGCCTGGTTAGACCCTTCTGAATTTAAAGGGGTTCTTTATGATTTAACAATTGATGAGCTATCCCTAGTATAGATCATTAGTGTCAGATCAGAGGAGGTCCGACATCTAGCACCTACGTAGCTCAGGTTTGCGAGAGTAGCTTCAGGCCTTCTTCACATTTGCGTTTTTAATTGACATGCGTTTCCTCTTTTTCTGCGGACAGCACACATACTCATTGATTTCAATGTGTTTATTCACACATCAGTATTTTTTACTGACTGTGGGTCAGTGAAGAAATCACGGAGACATGCACTACTTTAGTCCATAATGCAGACCAAATATGCTCAGAATAGTCTACGGGTCCATGGAAAAATACAGACACATCAGGGATGGCATCCGTGTTGCGTCTGTTTTTGGTCCGTTTTTCACTGCCAGCTGAAAGGAGATGCTTTGGAAATTGATCTTCAGCTGAACATTGTCCATGGAATGCGAATGACACCCGGAGGGCAAAAAGAGAACACATGGACATCTTCATGGATGAAACACGGACTGATTTTTTTTCATGGACACCAAAAGGACGAGTAGATGTGAACAAGGCCTCATTATGTAGTGGACAGAGCTGGTTACTGGAGCTCTGCTCCCATTGAAGTGAATGGAAGCAGTGCTGCAGTGACCATCTCCGTCCACTAAACTCTAGAGTAGGGTGTCAGACCTCCGTTGATGTAATACTGATAAAGGGAGGGTTCACCTCACCATTATCTTCCCATTCTTCTGATCCGTCAGAAGAACAGAAAAATAAGGGAAAAAAACATATCCCGTAAATAAATGGATCCTGTGCATCAGTTATGCACATTTGGCATCCGTTTGAGCCATTTCCAACTGAGATACGTTTTTTGAGAAGGAAAAAAAGTCCTGTATGCAGTACTTTTTTTTCCCGTCTAGAAAAACGTATCTCAGATGGAAATGGGTCAAACGGATGCCAAATGTGCATAACTGAGGCACAGGATCGTTTTTTTTTTTTTTTTTACACGTTCGTCTTTTTTTCTTATTTTATCAGTGACTGACAGCCTTCCCTCTATGATGAGGCGGTCTCATCAGTGACTGACAGCCTTCCCTCTATGATGAGGCGGTCCCTATCAGTCACTGATAGCCTTCCCTCTATGATGAGGCGGTCCCTATCAGTGACTGACAGCCTTCCCTTTATGATGAGGCAGTCCTATCAGTGACTGACAGCCTTCCCTTTATGATGAGGCGGTCCTATCAGTGACTGACAGCCTTCCCTTTATGATGAGGCGGTCCTATCAGTGACTGACAGCCTTCCCTTTATGATGAGGCGGTCCTATCAGTGACTGACAGCCTTCCCTCTATGATGAGGCGGTCCTATCAGTGACTGACAGCCATCCCTCTATGGTGAGGCGGTCCCATCAGTGACTGACAGCCTTCCCTCTATGATGAGGCGGTCTCATCAGTGTCTGACAGCCTTCCCTTTATGATGAGGCGGTCCTATCAGTGACTGACAGCCTTCCCTCTATGATGAGGCGGTCCTATTAGTGACTGACAGCCTTCCCTTTATGATGAGGTGGTCCTATCAGTGACTGACAGCCTTCCCTCTATGATGAGGCGGTCTCATCAGTGACTGACAGCCTTCCCTCTATGATGAGGCGGTCCTATCAGTGACTGACAGCCTTCCCTCTATGATGAGGCGGTCCTATCAGTGACTGACAGCCTTCCCTCTATGAGGAGGAGGTCCTATCAGTGACTGACAGCCTTCCCTCTATGATAAGGCGGTCCTATCAGTGACTGACAGCCTTCCCTCTATGATGAGGCGGTCCTATCAGTGACTGACAGCCTTCCCTCTATGATAAGGCGGTCCTATCAGTGACTGACAGCCTTCCCTCTATGATGAGGCGGTCCTATCAGTGACTGACAGCCTTCCCTCTATGATGAGGCGGTCCTATCAGTGACTGACAGCCTTCCCTCTATGATGAGGCGGTCCTATCGGTGACTGACAGCTTTCCCTCTATGATGAGGCGGTCCTATCAGTGACTGACAGCCTTCCCTCTATGATGAGGCGGTCCTATCAGTGACTGACAGCCTTCCCTCTATGATGAGGCGGTCCTATCAGTGACTGACAGCCTTCCCTCTATGATGAGGCGGTCTTATCAGTGACTGACAGCCTTCCCTTTATGATGAGGCGGTCCTATCAGTGACTGACAGCCTTCCCTCTATGATGAGGCGGTCCTATCAGTGACTGACAGCCTTCCCTCTAGGACTGTGTTTACAGAGATAACTGTCAACCACTGATAGGACTTCAAAGCCCAGAAAACTAGATCTCAATCTGCTCAGCTCCTCCTGCTCTATAACGTGCCATCCACAGATTGCCCTACGTTTTCATGGTGACAGGTTTCCCTTAAAGACCTTGCTAAAGAACAGAAGTGGTCTAAACCAGAGAATCCCTTTAAAGTAACATGACATTTTCACATGAGAAATCTCAGATTTTAACACCCGAAGAAGTGTTTTTTGAATTGTAGTAAACTCAATAAAGTAAACCTCTGGGTAGAATTAAACTGTATTAGTCGCTGTATTTAATACATAGTAATGAATACTGAATACTACCACCCCAATGTCAATGCCTTCTCTTTTGGCAGCCTGAAGAACAGCCTACAACAGAAATCAAGTATTGAATCCCTGGATCTGTCTGGTATTCCCCTGACTCCCAGAGATGTTCAGCGTGTGATCCTCTACTTACAAAGCCATGGAGATAGTCTGACCACTGTGGACTTAAGCTTTACTGAACTCACAGACAGCATTCTGAGTTTGGCTCTACCTGCTCTGGCAGTTCTTCCCAACATTACGCACCTTTCACTTAACGGAAACCGCCTTTCTTGTGCCACCCTCAAGGAGCTCAGCGAAGCCATGAAGGACAGTGCCAACTTTCCCTCATTGTCCTGGGTAGATCTGGGTAATAATGTAGACATCTGTTCCATGCCCCAACCTTTGCTCTTGGGGCTGAGACGTCGTCTGTGTCAGCAGAATCTGCTTCCGACCATTCCTGAGGCACAGGACAGTGACTTGTCTGAGGGAGGCATTCCTATGTCTTTTCCTTTGCCTTGGGACAGGTGAGACCTCTTAGTGCACTAGCCATGGAGTTAGAGACTGACCACCTCTCCTCAAACAAGTGTTGATCTCATCTAACATGAGCAGGTGTTACACTCACAGTGCCACAGGTAGTTTGTTTTCAGCCAAGGAGAAGGGGCACCAGATAAAGGTACCCTCATAGCCCCACACATCTTCATCCAACGAGTGAGGAGCCCGGAGACAAGGCAGTCCATCCAGGCTCAGCACCGAACTCATCCACTGTGTGTTCTGTGGATGAATCTTGAAACAAAAGGAGCCAGTAACCACAGCCAGGCACGGAAAAGACAGGTGGGTGCCCAAAACCAAGAGGAGGTGGCATCTACTGCCATAGAGTGGCACGATTCCATGGGAGGAAACCAGAAATATTCTTGAAAATTGACAATTTATTCTATATATCATTTTTTCGAGGTATCCAGAATGCAAAGCATGTACTGGCTAAGGGTTTGCTCTTCCCATAGAAGTTGTATAGTCTGATGCCCACGAAGGCAGTGTTGTATGTGTAAATGTTTCAAAGCAGTTCCTTGTCTGGAGAGCAGAATGTATTCTTAGTACAACTCAAATCTTTACAATCGCTGAATCTGTATACAAAACCACAAAGATATGTATGTGTATAAAGAGCATAAAACGTAAGAATCTGCGCACAGTCTAGTGTTACTGCCATGGCTTCATCCAGACTGTTTATACAAAGCTCAATAATTCTTCCTTGTATCAGGACTATATTTTAATAGGAGCCCATTTAGTGTGAAAAAAACCACTCATCATCACGCTATTGTCAAGTCTCTCTTCAAAAATAGGAATGGAAGCCTCTTACAAAATATCACTGTGCCATCAAGATTGCCCAAAGGTTCTCATCTACTAAATGTAAAATGATACTTCTGTACTGTAAGCCCAATATAGTTTGTCACAGCTGTTAGTAGCACTGGGTCGTCCAGTGGGTTCAGGCCTAACACAGTAATTGCCCTCAAGGTCCTAAAAGATTCGAAGTTGACTTCAGAGCAGATCACTTGTGACAAGGGTCTATTTATTATTATTCATGGAGAATGGACCCTCAAAATCATTCAAGGTACCAGAGTCTGTATCTTTAAAAGAATCTTAAAGCGTACCTGAGTTTAAAAAAGAAATAAAGGTTTTCAGAATGGCTGTGCTTCATTTTACAAGAACAGGTCTTTCCTAATGTCTCTTTCAGCCATATTATTCCCTGTTTCAGCTGCACGGCTAGATGCATTTCACTTAGAAGCAGGGGGCATTTACCTTTTGTAAAATTGCCAGCACTGTACTGCTGTGACAACCTTTCCCTTACTTCACACTGTGTTTATTTTCAGCTCTGGAGCTCACAGAACAGATCAGGGACAAAGGGGAGGCTGCTATAATCTTCACAATCTGTTTAGAAGCAGTTCTTTATCATGTTTTTCCTGTGAGACGTCTTCTGTGTCTTTGTTACCAGGAATGGATCTTGTCTGACAACAGGCAGTGGACTGCAAATTAGGTGGAAGTGAAACCTCTAGTGGCCATGACTTTACAGCTTTATTATTTTTTTTCAGGTGGATGCAGGCAGTTTTTTGTTTTTTTTAATGAAGTGATTTAGAAATTTGCTATTTATACCATTCTTTAGTAAATGAAAGTGCGTGAAAGTAAAGTGACTCTAACATATTTCTTAGTAGTGATATAGGCCTGAAATATCCAATTGAATTATTATCTGATTACATGAAGAACAAGTTTGGACTGAAAGAGAAACCCCTAATGGCAGTGTATCACCATGCATATTAAAGGGGCGCGTACAAGGACTACCGGCAAAAATAACCTTTATTGAATATGATACCATGAACGATGTCACTTATTAGGACATTTACTTCTAGAGCAAGACCGGACCCTGGGACAAGATGTGTCACATTCAAATTTCTCCAATTCACTATACTGAAGTTATCTGTTATAGAAGCTCAGAAAATGTCAAACAAGTACAGCACTGAGTATAATATGGGTGTTGTATTGTATCTGCAGAAGGGGTAACTTTTTTCTGAAAGGGCATCTGTCAGCAGTTCTGTACCTATGACACTGGCTGACCTGTTGCATGTGCACTTGGCAGCTGAAGGTATCGGTGTTGGTCCCATGTTCATATGTGTCCGCATTACTGAGAAATATGATGTTTTAATGTATGCAAATGAGCCTCTAGGAGCAACAGGGGCGTTGCCGTTACACCTAGAGGCTCTGCTCTTTCTGCAATGACCACGCTTTCTGCACCATGATTTACAGAACCAGGTGTATACACATTATCATGTCTGGACCTCTCAATCAAAGTGCCGAGAGCAAAGCAGCTGTAGAGAGAGCAGAGCCTCTGGGTGTAATGGTAACGCCCCCCATTGCTCCTAGAGGCTCATTTGCATATAATAAAACATAATTTTTCTCAGCAATACAGGCACATATGACCATGGGACCAACACAGATGCCTTCAGCTGCCAAGAGCACATGTAACAGGTCAGCCAGCGTCATAGGTACAAAACTGCTGACAGATGCCCTTTAACTGCTCAATAAGAATTTTGTATTCAGTTTACCTGCTTGTTGGTCGGTGATTGTAAATTCATTGTGATTGTCAATGTTTTATTCCTTTAGGGAATTTGTGGGGTTAATTCAAGACCATGCACAGAGGGTTCCCAGGACATAATGCCAGACAGTTCTTGTGCACTGTAATACAGCAGATATTAACTGCCGTGTTAGCCGCCATTAGATGATAGGTTTGGGGCACAGGTATTAACCATTTCATCCTATACCCCTAGTACGTTACCAATAGTAAAGGTGGAAGCTACTGGTTAGTAACTGGTTCCGTCCCTCTCAGCCGGGAGAATAGACCCATGCTCTGTAACCACGGGCAGTCGGGCAGAGGTTTATCTCTCTAGGATGTTACCTTCTTGTCTGATACCCTAAATGAGAACAGTGTCAGTAAGTGGTCCACACAGCGAGAAGCGGCACTTCAATCTAAAGGATTGTCAAAGGTATCATTAAAGCCCATTCTGGGCAAATAGTCTATTCGCGAATCGGGATCTCGGTATAATGGAGGGCATCGAGGTTGGTACTGCTTAAAAAAGGCCATGGAAGACGAGAAGAGACATTGGATTGTAGCTGGTCTTTCAGACTTTTTTTTCTTTACATAGAATATGCAATACAACTACTGCAAATGGACCTCCTGTTGTAAGAAATACAGGTTTTGGAAATAATATATGCATTATATTTGTGTGAATTATTTGTGTTAATCAGACAGGTAGGTGACCGTCCGTGTGTATACTTCATTAGTATGTATCTAGCTCCTTTTGTATCTAGGTCCTGGAATATCCCGTATCTCTTACATATGCTGATTGGTAGAGAACAAAAGGAACCCAAAATATGTGAATAAGAGACAAGGGGTCATAAAATGCTAAGATAACAGGTTCTGGGCCGGCCCACAGAGACGGGGCGTTGGGAAGGATCGGGGTTGAGAACTTTCAAGGAATAAAAGATCCCTTGGGTATATGGGGGAAGCTGGAGGAGGAGGCATTATATTGTATTCTGGAAATTGCTAGTAATTGTAATTATTGTTATGTGTGTACAAGTCTCTATGTAATATTTATTTATTTTTGTTCCACTGTAACTCCATATATACTCATCAATAATAACTATAGTATCAATTTTCCACACTATACAATATATCTTTTTTTAATGCGTTCAATCTTGTGTCTCATTTATTGCATCCAACCTCGCATTAGACCCAGTAAGAGGGTGTGTTATATATAGTATATATTTATATATATATAATAATTTCTTACACTGTTACAAGGATACAGAATTTCTTATAAGACTGTAGACATAAGAGATATATGTAGGTCAAGAGTATTTGTCTTGTATTCTAATGTCTGAACACTCCCTTAAAATGGGTTTTCCGACCTTTAATATGCTCAGGATAGGTCATCAGTATCTGATCGGTGGGGGATCAACACCCAGGACCGCCGTCAATCAGTTTGAGAAGGTGAGCACCACGGCCTTCTCCAGCTTTCCCTAGGCCGGTGACGTCATGTTCATCGCTCACGTGGCCTAGGAGAAGCTCAGCCCCATAGAGGTGAATGGGGCTCAGATGTGATACCAAGCACATTCACTATACAATATGCGGCACTGTGCTTGGTGAGCTGAGAGAAGGCTGCGGTACTCACAGGAGCGCCACTGCCTTCTCAAGCAGCTGATCGGCGGGGGTCCCGGGTGTCGGACCCCCATCACTCAGATACTGATGACCTATCCTCAGGAGGATAGTCTTGGAAAACCCTTTTAATTTGCTTGTCATTGTGTCTCTGTGTGCGTAAAATGTATACCTATCTAACCCACCGTATGTAGGTATCACTGCCAGCACAAAATGGAAATGGGAGTCCTCACTTGTGTGTCTCATTAGTCACTCCAATAAAAATGTCACGTGTCATCGACAGGCCTGCCTTTAACTTCTGCTGTACACAGGACTATAGCTGAGCAATGGATAAATGTATACCTGACGCTAGGTGGTGGTTTTATCTCTAGCTGCATTGAATGGGTTAATTCTATATAAATATCCATCATTTTAAGTGCTGTTTTAGTAGCCATTGCATGTTGCATTCTCTCTTTTTTCAGATACATAGACGCTTACAAAATTTGCTAGTTGCCCTTAAGTCCCCTGCACACAACCATATCCGTTTTGCTCTCCGCAGATCTGCAAAATACAGATGCGGTCTGTGTGCGTCCCGCAATGTTTCACTGACGCACTGTAAAAAAGCCTATTCTCCGCAAAATGGACAACAATAAGGCTGCAGTCACAATAACGTATTTTGTTTCTGTGTCCATTCCATTATTATTTTTTTTGCATGCTGGATGAGTACGGAATCACAGTATTTATAAAAAATAAAAATAACAAACCAACTTTATTCTGTTACTTGCTTCAAAATAGGGGAACTACACCTAAAATATATTATTGTCCAATATTATTCCACAGAGCTATCCAGCTGAATACATGTATGTGAACGCAACCACCTTAGCTCCTATATCTGCTGCTGGGAGCAACCTATGGTGAATACTACAGGGTGGGCCATTTATATGGATACACCTTAATAAAATGGGAATGGTTGGTGATATTAACTTCCTGTTTGTGGCACATTAGTATATGGGGGGGGGGGGGAACTTTTCAAGATGGGTGGTGAACATGGCGGCCATTTTGAAGTCGGCCAGTTTCAGGTGCTGCACATCTCGTATCTTCACAGCATATGCTGTGCAGCACCTGAAACTGCGGATACTGGAAGCCTGTGCTAGCATTTCTCCTGCGGTGTTGCTATCAGTGTGTGAAGAGTGGGAGAAGAGGGTTGCATTGACAATCCAACACAATGGGCAGCACATTGAACACATTTTATAAGTGGTCAGAAACGTGTAAATAACTAATGAAAGAATAAAGTTACGTTAAAACTAAGCACATCGTTGCTTTTCTTGTGAAATTGGGTCACATTACCCTCTTTCTATTGAAAAAACAAAAGTTGGATTCAAAATGGCCGACTTCAAAATGGCCGCCATGGTCACCACCCATCTTGAAAAGTTTCCCCCCTCACATATACTAATGTGCCACAAACAGGAAGTTAATATCACCGACCATTCCCATTTTATTAAGGTGTATCCATATAAATGGCCCACCCTGTAGAATCACACTGGATATTTGTGATATTGAAAAGCATAGCTCCAGTATAACATCGACAGTGAGGATCAGTAATAGTGGGGTAGGGTATGCCTAGTGATATTCAGCACATTATCAAATAGACTACCTCTCCTCCAACACCCCTGCTACAATGCCGAGCTCACTCACTACTAACTTGCATTAAAAACTAACTGACGCTGTCTAATACATCTATGATTCGTCTGCTAACACTGTGAAGCAGCCGCCAAATTACGAATGCTTTAACCAAGTGGCTCCACCCACTAGCGGTCGGCATATCCAATCAGCTGACCCGGCTCGGGAGGCAGAGGCGGTCACTAAGACACTCCCCCGGGCAGACGTCAGCTGCATCTCATGGAGGCCGGTCAGTATGTATAGGTATCAAATCTATGTATCACAGGGATCTCGTGTGGTGGACTTTAATATTTATCAGGCGATCCCAACACTGGGGGCAATATAAAACCAGGTTCCTAAAAAGGGAAAATAGAATGACCTATATTAATATGGCTCATAACATATCCTCGATGGGACACATAATATTAAATAATGAGGGCCACAAAACAACACATGTCCCAACAGGGGACTAGGTTGTGCTGGCCCTGTGGACAAAGTATAGTATGAGACAATGATTCTACTTCTAGCAGCGTCACTTGGCGCCATAATATACAGATATCATTGCTCTCAATAATATAATTTACTAGTTGGAACTAAACTTTTTGAAAGTACAACAAGAGTTGTTGAATCAGCCACCCTAGATTCATAATTTATTTGGGGATACATTGGGTACTCAGATGGATGTACTGTATATCCATCCAAGGCCCAGCTATCAAATGACAGAGGTGACTACAGAGATATTACAGAAAACAACTATATGAAATGTGGTCATTTAGACCCTCCGGACGTACTGTTTTAAGACGAAGGGTCCATTGGGCCTCTTTCTGAAGCAGACGCTTATCCATATCACCCCCTCTGGGTGAGGGTCTGACCACTTCAACACCTTGGAAACTCAAGGTGGCTGTATCATCCCTATGACATTCAGACATATGACGCGCAATCGGGGTATCAGCCTCTTTGCGTATATCCCCTAGATGTTCACCTATGCGCCGCCTGAACTATCTCAGAGTCTTACCTACATATTGCATCCCACATGTGCAGGTAGCAAGATACACCAGTCCCATGGACTTACAATTGATGAATGTTCTGATCCCATAGGACCGGCCCGTAGATGTACTTATGAAAGTGCTACCCTTCTTAATGGAGCTGCAGGCAATACACTTGCCACATCTGAACGTACCCTTAAGATGATTCTGCAGCCAGTTGTAAGAAGCTATTCACCAGGCGATCTCTGATGTTACGGCCTCGTCGGTATGTGATAGCTGGTCTCTCTCCAATCAGATATCCAACATCCGGGTCAGCATGTAGAATACCCCAAAATTCAGACAGCACCCCCATTACAGCCTCATGCAAGTCATCAAAGTTGTCTATGATGCGGATCTGTTCAGATGATTTATCCCTTACCCGCGGGTTCAGTAAAAGTGCTCTCTCCTGACTAAGGGCATGTTGATACGCCTGTTTCAGAACCCTGTCAGGGTACCCCTGAAATGTAAATCTCTGCCACAAGTCTGCAGCCGCCACCTGTAAATCCCGTAAGGTCGAGCGGTTACGTCTCAGTCTCAAGTACTGGCCCTTGGGGATACCACGTCTCAGGGGTAACGGATGACAGCTCTTCCAACCCAAAAGACTGTTAGTGGCTGTCTTTTTTCGGAATATTCTCGTACCCAGGACACCATCCTCTCTCTAATAGATGGTTAGATCCAAAAATGTAATACTCGATGGATGAGTCTTGCATGTAAAAAATAAGCCCCAGTTGTTAACATTGAGTTTGGCCACAAAAGATGCAAACATTCCAGAGAATGAACATGTCATCAATGTACCTGATCCACATAATTGACGATGCTTCTTCCCTAAATGCCTCTCCAGTAACAATCTCACGTTCCCCGTTCCCACCTGCCTATATATTAGCAAAGGTGGGGGCGCATGGGCTCACCATGGCCACGCTCTTTGTTTGCTGGTAAAACTTGTTGCTGAAGAGAAACGTATTGTGCTCCAAAATAAATGACATCAATTGGAGCACAAACGTATTGTGCATGTGGAGGTGGGTACCTCGCTCACACAAAACCTTCCCCACTGCCTCAAATCCTTTGTCATGGGGAATAGAACTACCTCAATACGTTTGATGACATCCATGGAATCCCTGGGGTATGAGGGCAAGGCAATGATGAATGGTCTTAAAATGTGATCCATGTACGTACTAATGGGGTGCGTCAGGCTATTCATGCCTGACACGATATGTCTTCCCTTCAGCGGGTCGAGACCCTTATGAATTTTCGGGAGGCCATAAAAACAAGCCATTTGGACATTTTTGGGCAGTAAGAAATCAAACTCCGATCTGCTTATCAACCTAAGCGCTAAGGCCCGTGATAGGATAGTCTACAGTTCATGACGGTGTACTGTCATTGGATTAGATGGAAGAACTGCATAGCATTGTCGGTCATTCAAGATCTTCATACACATATCTGTGTATTGCTGACAGTCTAGAATCACAATATTTTCTCCCTTATCGGATGGTTTTATTACAATTGAGGGATCTGATTCTAAAGACCTCAGCACTGTCATCTCTGCCCTAGTCAGATTACTCAGGCCCAGCCTATGTCCCTCTAGTTTCTTCAGTTGGTCCATTACCACCTTCAAAACAAATTCACATGATGTATGGTCACCAATGGGAGGGTTTTTAGAAGATGGGAGTTACAAGTTAGTAAACGGACCTTCCCCTGGACCTCTATTCCCTTCCTCCCAAAGATCCGCCAGTATCTGGATATCTGTCAGTCCATCAATATCAATGCCCACCGACTCACATTGTGTTTTATCGTGAGTAGAGTTGAGCGAACACCTGGATGTTGGGGTTCGAGAAGTTCGGCCGAACTTCCCGGAAATGTTCGGGTTTGGGATCCGAACCCGACCCGAACTTCGTCCCGAACCCCATTGAAGTCAATGGGGACCCGAACTTTTCGGCACTAAAAAGGCTGTAAAACAGCCCAGGAAAGAGCTAGAGGGTGTCACAACCAGACAGCTGAGAAGCTCTGACAGAAGCCTTTCAGAACCTCCTCCTTGAGTTTCTTTGTTGTGATGTTCAGTTCCTCATCTCGTTAGCCTCTCTCAGCTGTCATGTAGTTGGACTGATTGCATCCCTTTAAATTCCGCCCCATAATGCATTACTGGGCGGCTTATACTACTTCCTGGAGCGTGTGTGCATGCTGATCTTGTTTTCCAGTGTGCTACAAAGTTAAGTGCTGAACATTTATCTGTTATTTTCTGTTTGCTGGATCCCAGGTGACCCTGACTCCCTCCGTGTCTGGTGTAGGGAGCCGGTGGTCGTGTCCCCTCACTATTGTAGGGTGTTCAGGGGTTATATAGTCGAGGTACGTGGATATGCAACCATCCACCTCTGGGATCTTTGCATAGGCTGAGCAGCCAGGGAAAGTCTCAGTTCTTGTGCAGGGGTCTCCCTTTTGGTTCCTTAGCTTTGGATCCAGTGAGTCATATATGCATGTTGCTTTGTCTTGTTTCCTGTACACCGTCCGTGACATTATAAGCCGCCAAAACCGTCTCAAGCATGGATCCGGTTTCACTTTTGGCTGAACGCTTCCAGGGTCTTTCATTGGAGGTAGCTGATCTCCGTAAGACTTTTTCTCAGCTTCAAGTGACCGGTTCAGCTTGCGTTCATGGAGTTTGTTCTGAACCTAAGATCTCACTCCCGGATACGTTCTCCGGGGGTAATGAGAATTTTGTGCGTTTTAGAGAGGCTTGCAAACTCCATTTTCGCCTTCTTCCCCATTCCTCTGGTGATGAGGAACGGAGGGTGGGGATCATTATATCGCTGCTCAGGGGTAACGCTCAGTCTTGGGCCTTTTCGCTGCCGGAGGGGGCACGGCCTCTCCGTTCAGTGGATGAATTCTTTTTAGCCCTGGGTCAGATATATGATGATCTGGATCGTATTGCTCTGGCTGAGTCTAGACTACGTCAATTATGCCAGGGTAAACAATCCGCAGAAATATACTGCTCAGAATTTCGGAGATTGGCAGCTGATACTGGTTGGAATGATGCTGCACTCCGAAGTCAATTTTGCCATGGTCTTTCAGAGGGATTGAAAGATGCATTTGCCTTTCATGAGAGGCCTATTTCTTTGGACTCTGCTATGTCTCAGGCCGTTCGTATTGACAGGCGTCTTAGAGAGAGAGGAGAGATGTCCCCTTCCTGTCATACTCAGTCCCAGGACAGTGCAGCGGTCTCATTCTGTGCGCAGGGGTCTCGGTCGCTGTCAGCCCCTGCTGAGCAGGAGCCCATGCAGCTGGGGTTGATTGCTTCTGACAATAGAAGATTCAGCTCGCATGGGAGGGTTTGTTTTTGTTGTGGAGGTATAAATCATTTGGCAAATGTTTGTCCTTCTAGGAGATTCAGGCAGTTTTCTGGGAGTAATAAAGAAACAAACAGGAAAAAATCTTTTAAAAATGTTCCGTCTGTTACTATTGGCAGGGTTGAGGCGGAGATTGAAGGTTTTCCGTTTGCTTGTAGTTCCCGTTTTGTCCTGCCGGCTAGGGTGGCGCTAGAGAGCAAGAACATTTTTTGTGAGATTTTTGTGGATAGTGGAGCAGCTGTCAATCTCATTGATAATCAATTTGCAATAACTCATGGTTTCCAGGTGCGCACTTTGGGAAAGGATATTCCTGTTTTTGCTATTGATTCCGTTCCACTTTCTCAGAAATCATTAAAGGGCATAGTTCACAATATCCGTTTAATTGTGAGTGATGCTCATGTTGAGGATGTGTCATGTTTCGTCCTTAGCGGTTTGCCTACTCCTCTAGTGTTGGGGCTACCCTGGCTCACTAAACATAACCCCACCATTGATTGGCAAGCGAGGCAAATAAATGGTTGGAGTGACTTTTGCAGAGAGAATTGCCTCACGACATCTGTTTCTGAGGTTGCTACTAAGACTGTACCATCTTTTCTCTCTGAATTTTTGGATGTCTTCTCTGAGAGTGGCGTTCAGGATTTGCCCCCGCACAGGGAGTACGATTGCCCTATTAATCTCATCCCAGGAGCCAAGCTGCCTAAATCTCGTTTATACAATCTTTCCCAACCTGAGAGGATCGCTATGCGTGCTTATATCTCTGAGAGTCTGAGAAAAGGACACATACGACCCTCAAAGTCACCTGTTGCCGCTGGTTTTTTCTTTGTTAAGAAAAAAGATGGTTCTTTAAGACCTTGTCTGGATTTCAGGGAGCTGAACAGTATCACTATTCGTGACCCTTATCCGCTTCCTCTGATCCCGGACCTGTTTAACCAGGTTGTTGGGGATAAAGTATTTTCCAAATTAGATATAAGAGGGGCATACAACCTGGTCAGGGTCAGAGAAGGAGACGAATGGAAGACGGCCTTCAATACCCCTGAGGGCCATTTTGAGAACTTGGTTATGCCTTTTGGTTTGATGAATGCCCCAGCCGTTTTTCAGCATTTCGTGAACAGCATTTTTTATCATTTGATGGGAAAATTTGTATTAGTGTATTTGGATGACATTTTGATTTTTTCTCCTGATTTCAAAACTCCTAAGGAACATTTACGTCAGGTCTTGCTCATCCTGCGGGAGAATAAATTATATGCGAAACTGGAAAAATGTGTGTTTGCGGTTCCAGAAATTCAATTTCTGGTGTTTCTTCTCTCCGCTTCTGGTTTTCGCATGGACCCCGAGAAGGTCCGCGCTGTGCTTGAGTGGGAGCTTCCTGAGAATCAGAAGGCGCTGATGCGTTTTTTGGGCTTTGCCAATTATTACAGGAAGTTTATTTTGAATTATTCCTCTATTGTTAAACCACTCACTGATATGACCAGAAAGGGGGTAGATTTTTCTTCTTGGTCAGTAGAGGTGCGTAAGGCTTTTTCTAATATCAAGGAGCGTTTTGCTTTCGCTCCCATCTTGGTGCAACCTGATATTTCTTTACCCTTCATAGTTGAGGTTGATGCTTCTGAGGTGGGTGTGGGGGCGGTCTTGTCTCAGGGTTCCTCTCCTGCCAAATGGCGACCGTGTGCCTTTTTCTCGAAAAAACTCTCCTCCGCAGAGAGAAATTACGATGTGGGAGATAGGAAATTGTTGGCCATCAAGTTGGCTTTTGAGGAATGGCGCCATTGGCTAGAGGGAGCCAGACACCCTATTACCGTATTTACTGACCATAAAAATCTGGCCTACTTGGAGTCAGCCAAGCGTCTGAACCCGAGACAGGCCAGATGGTCTTTGTTCTTTTCTAGGTTTAATTTTGTTGTCACGTTCCGCCCTGGAGTTAAGAATGTGAAGGCAGATGCCCTGTCACGTTGTTTTCCGGGAGGCGGGAATTTTGAAGACCCGGGTCCCATTTTGGCTGAAGGTGTAGTGGTCTCTGCTCTTTTTTCTGAATTGGAGGCAGAGGTGCAGGCAGCCCAGTCAGAGGCTCCTGATCTTTGTCCTCCTGGGAGGTTGTTTGTGCCTATCGCTTTAAGACACAAGATTTTTAAGGAACACCACAATACGGTCCTTGCTGGGCACCCGGGGGCAAGAGCCACACTGGATCTCATCGCTCGGAGATTCTGGTGGCCTGCGCTTCGTAAGTCGGTTGAGGGTTTTGTGGCAGCCTGCGAGACTTGCGCTCGTGCCAAAGTCCCTCATTCACGGCCATCAAGTCCTCTCCTTCCCTTACCCATTCCTTCCCGTCCTTGGACACATCTGTCCATGGACTTCATAACGGACCTGCCTCGTTCCTCAGGGAAGACTGTGATTCTGGTGGTGGTGGACCGTTTTAGCAAAATGGTGCATTTCATCCCTTTTCCTGGTTTGCCCAATGCTAAGACGCTGGCGCAGGCATTTATTGATCACATTGTCAAATTGCATGGTATTCCTTCAGACATAGTCTCTGATAGGGGCACGCAGTTTGTTTCCAGATTCTGGAAGGCTTTCTGTTCTCGCTTGGGGGTTCGGTTGTCATTCTCTTCTGCTTTCCACCCGCAGTCGAATGGCCAGACAGAGCGCGTCAATCAGAATCTGGAGACATATCTGCGCTGTTTTGTGGCGGAGAATCAAGAGGATTGGTGTTCTTTTTTGTCCCTTGCTGAGTTTGCTTTAAATAACCGTCGTCAGGAGTCCTCTGATAAGTCACCATTTTTTGGTGCATATGGGTTTCATCCGCAGTTTGGGACTTTCTCGGGAGAGGGGTCTTCTGGTTTACCTGATGAGGACAGATTCTCCTCGTCTTTGTCATCTATTTGGCAAAAGATTCAGGATAATCTAAAGAGCATGAGTGAGAGATATAAGCGTGTGGCAGATAAGAGACGTGTGCTTGGTCCGGACCTGAATGTTGGTGATCTGGTGTGGTTGTCTACCAAGAATATCAAATTGAAGGTTCCCTCCTGGAAGTTGGGTCCTAGGTTTATTGGGCCTTACAAAATCCTGTCTGTCATCAATCCTGTTGCCTACCGTCTTGATCTTCCTCAGACTTGGAAGATCCATAATGTTTTTCATAAGTCCTTTTTGAAACCTTATGTTCAACCCATTGTACCCTCGCCTTTGCCTCCTCCTCCGATTATGGTTGATGGGAATCTTGAATTTCAGGTCTCTAGGATTGTGGATTCTCGGCTTGTCCGCGGTTCTCTCCAGTACCTTGTTCATTGGGAGGGTTATGGTCCTGAGGAGAGGATGTGGGTCCCAGTGACGGACATTACGGACATTAAGGCCTCTCGTCTCATCAGGGCTTTCCATAGGTCCCATCCTGAGAAGGTGGGCTCTGAGTGTCCGGAGTCCACTCGTAGAGGGAGGGGTACTGTCACAACCAGACAGCTGAGAAGCTCTGACAGAAGCCTTTCAGAACCTCCTCCTTGAGTTTCTTTGTTGTGATGTTCAGTTCCTCATCTCGTTAGCCTCTCTCAGCTGTCCTGTAGTTGGACTGATTGCATCCCTTTAAATTCCGCCCCATAATGCATTACTGGGCGGCTTATACTACTTCCTGGAGTGTGTGTGCATGCTGATCTTGTTTTCCAGTCTGCTACAAAGTTAAGTGCTGAACATTTATCTGTTATTTTCTGTTTGCTGGATCCCAGGTGACCCTGACCCCCTTCGTGTCTGGTGTAGGGAGCCGGTGGTCGTGTCCCCTCACTATTGTAGGGTGTTCAGTGGTTATATAGTCGAGGTACGTGGATATGCAACCATCCACCTCTGGGATCTTTGCATAGGCTGAGCAGCCAAGGAAAGTCTCAGGTCTTGTGCAGGGGTCTCCCTTTTGGTTCCTTAGCTTTGGATGAGTCATATATGCATGTTGCTTTGTCTTGTTTCCTGTACACCGTCCGTGACAGAGGGCTGCAAAAGGCAGCAACATGTACGTAAATCAAATGTGGATAGGGAAATGAATAAAAATAAAAATAAAATAAATAAAAATTAACCAATATCAATTGGAGAGAGGTCCCATAGCAGAGAATCTGGCTTCACGTCACCCACCACTGTAACAGTCCATTGTCAGATATTTAGTCCCAGGCACCCAGGCAGAGGAGAGAGGTCCCTTAACAGAGAATCTGGCTTCATGTCAGCAGAGAATCAGTCTTCATGTCATAGCAGAGAATCAGGCTTCACGTCAGCCACCACTGTAACAGTCCATTGTCATATATTTAGGCCTACGCACCCAGGCAGAGGAGAGAGGTCCCATAGCAGAGAATCAGGCTTCACGTCAGCCACCACTGTAACAGTCCATTGTCATATATTTAGGCCCAGGCACCCAGGCAGAGGAGAGAGGTCCCGTAACAGAGAATCTGGCTTCATGTCAGCAGAGAATCAGTCTGCATGTCATAGCAGAGAATCAGGCTTCACGTCAGCCACCACTGTAACAGTCCATTGTCATATATTTAGGCCCAGGCACCCAGGCAGAGGAGAGAGGTCCCGTAACAGAGAATCTGGCTTCATGTCAGCAGAGAATCAGTCTGCATGTCATAGCAGAGAATCAGGCTTCACGTCAGCCACCACTGTAACAGTCCATTGTCATATATTTAGGCCCAGGCAACCAGGCAGAGGAGAGAGGTCCCGTAAAAGAGAATCTGGTTTCATGTCAGCAGAGAATCAGTCTGCATGTCATAGCAGAGAATCAGGCTTCACATCAGCCACCACTGCAACAGTCCATTGGCATATATTTAGGCCCAGGCACCCAGGCAGAGGAGAGAGGTCCCGTAACAGAGAATCTGGCTTCATGTCAGCAGAGAATCAGTCTGCATGTCATAGCAGAGAATCATGCTTCACGTCAGCCACCACTGCAACAGTCCATTGGCATATATTTAGGCCCAGGCACCCAGGCAGAGGAGAGAGGTCCCGTAACAGAGAATCTGGCTTCATGTCAGCAGAGAATCAGTCTGCATGTCATAGCAGAGAATCATGCTTCACGTCACCCAACATTGGAACAGTCCATTGTCATATATTTAGGCCCCGGCACCCAGGCAGAGGAGAGAGGTCCCGTAACAGAGAATCTGTCTTCCTGCCAGCAGAGAATCAGTCTGCATGTCATAGCAGAGAATCAGGCTTCACGTCACCCACCACTGCAACAGTCCATTGTCAGATATTTAGGCCCAGGCACCCAGGCAGAGGAGAGAGGTCCCGTAACAGAGAATCTGTCTTCATGTCAGCAGAGAATCAGTCTGCATGTCATAGCAGAGAATCAGGCTTCACGTCAGCCACCACTGCAACAGTCCATTGGCATATATTTAGGCCCAGGCACCCAGGCAGAGGAGAGAGGTCCCGTAACAGAGAATCTGGCTTCATGTCAGCAGAGAATCAGTCTGCATGTCATAGCAGAGAATCATGCTTCACGTCACCCAACATTGGAACAGTCCATTGTCATATATTTAGGCCCCGGCACCCAGACAGAGGAGAGGTTCATTCAACTTTGGGTTGCCTCGCAATATAATGGTAAAATGAAAATAAAAATAGGATTGAATGAGGAAGTGCCCTGGAGTACAATAATATATGGTTAAGGGGAGGTAGTTAATGTCTAATCTGCACAAGGGATGGACAGGTCCTGTGGGATCCATGCCTGGTTCATTTTTATGAACGTCAGCTTGTCCACATTGGCTGTAGACAGGCGGCTGCGTTTGTCTGTAATGACGCCCCCTGCCGTGCTGAATACACGTCCAGACAAAACGCTGGCCGCCGGGCAGGCCAGCACCTCCAAGGCATAAAAGGCTAGCTCTGGCCACGTGGACAATTTAGAGACCCAGAAGTTGAATGGGGCCGAACCATCAGTCAGTACGTGGAGGGGTGTGCACACGTACTGTTCCACCATGTTAGTGAAATGTTGCCTCCTGCTAACACGTTGCGTATCAGGTGGTGGTGCAGTTAGCTGTGGCGTGTTGACAAAACTTTTCCACATCTCTGCCATGCTAACTCTGCCCTCAGAGGAGCTGGCCGTGACACAGCTGCCTTGGCGACCTCTTGCTCCTCCTCTGCCTTGGCCTTGGGCTTCCACTTGTTCCCCTGTGACATTTGGGAATGCTCTCAGTAGCGCGTCTACCAACGTGCGCTTGTACTCGCGCATCTTCCTATCACGCTCCAGTGCAGGACGTAAGGTGGGCACATTGTCTTTGTAGCGTGGATCCAGCAGGGTGGCAACCCAGTAGTCCGCACACGTTAAAATGTGGGCAACTCTGCTGTCGTTGCGCAGGCACTGCAGCATGTAGTCGCTCATGTGTGCCAGGCTGCCCAGGGGTAAGGACAAGCTGTCCTCTGTGGGAGGCGTATCGTCATCGTCCTGCCTTTCCCCCCAGCCACGCACCAGTGATGGGCCCGAGCTGCGTTGGGTGCCACCCCGCTGTGACCATGCTTCATCCTCATCCTCCTCCACCTCCTCCTCGTCCTCCAGTAGTGGGCCCTGGCTGGCCACATTTGTACCTGGCCTCTGCTGTTGCAAGAAACCTCCCTCTGAGTCACTTCGAAGAGACTGGCCTGAAAGTGCTAAAAATGACCCCTCTTCCTCCTCCTCCTGGGCCACCTCCTCTTCCATCATCGCCCTAAGTGTTTTCTCAAGGAGACATAGAAGTGGTATTGTAACGCTGATAACGGCGTCATCGCCACTGGCCATGTTGGTGGAGTACTCGAAACAGCGCAACAGGGCACACAGGTCTCGCATGGAGGCCCAGTCATTGGTGGTGAAGTGGTGCTGTTCTGTAGTGCGACTGACCCGTGCGTGCTGCAGCTGAAACTCCACTATGGCCTGCTGCTGCTCGCACAGTCTGTCCAGCATGTGCAAGGTGGAGTTCCACCTGGTGGGCACGTCGCATATGAGGCGGTGAGCGGGAAGGCCGAAGTTACGCTGTAGTGCAGACAGGCGAGCAGCGGCAGGATGTGAACGCCGGAAGCGCGAACAGACGGTCCGCACTTTATGCAGCAGCTCTGACATGTCGGGGTAGTTGTGAATGAACTTCTGCACCACCAAATTCAGCACATGCGCCAAGCAAGGGATGTGCGTCAAACCGGTTAGTCCCAGAGCTGCAACGAGATTTCGCCCATTATCGCACACCACCAGGCCGGGCTTGAGGCTCACCGGCAGCAACCACTCGTCGGTCTGTTGTTCTATACCCCGCCACAACTCCTGTGCGGTGTGGGGCCTGTCCCCCAAACATATGAGTTTCAGAATGGCCTGCTGACGTTTACCCCGGGCTGTGCTGAAGTTGGTGGTGAAGGTGTGTGGCTGACTGGATGAGCAGGTGGAAGAAGAGGAGGAGGAAGCTGAGTAGGAGGAGGTGGCAACAGGAGGCAAAGAATGTTGCCCTGCGATCCTTGGCGGCGGAAGGACGTGCGCCAAACAGCTCTCCGCCTGGGGCCCAGCTGCCACTACATTTACCCAGTGTGCAGTTAGGGAGATATAGCGTCCCTGGCCGTGCTTACTGGTCCACGTATCTGTGGATAGGTGGACCTTGCCACAGATGGCGTTGCGCATTGCACACTTGATTTTATCGGATACTTGGTTGTGCAGGGAAGGCACGGCTCTCTTGGAGAAGTAGTGCCGGCTGGGAACAACATACTGTGGGACAGCAAGCGACATGAGCTGTTTGAAGCTGTCTGTGTCCACCAGCCTAAATGACAGCATTTCATAGGCCAGTAGTTTAGAAATGCTGGCATTCAGGGCCAGGGATCGAGGGTGGCTAGGTGGGAATTTACGCTTTCTCTCAAATGTTTGTGAGATGGAGAGCTGAACGCTGGCGTGTGACATGGTTGAGACGCTTGGTGACGGAGGTGGTGGTGGTGGTGGTGGTACATCCCCTGTTTGCTGGGCGGCAGGTGCCAACGTTCCTCCAGAGGCGGAGGAAGAGGCCGAGGCGGCAGCAGCAGAAGAGGCCGAGGCGGCAGCAGCAGAAGAGGGAGCAGGGGGAGCCTGAGTGACTTCCTTGGTTTTAAGGTGTTTACTCCACTGCAGTTCATGCTTTGCATGCAGGTGCCTGGTCATGCAGGTTGTGCTAAGGTTCAGAACGTTAATGCCTCGCTTCAGGCTCTGATGGCACAGCGTGCAAACCACTCGGGTCTTGTCGTCAGCACATTGTTTGAAGAAGTGCCATGCCAGGGAACTCCTTGAAGCTGCCTTTGGGGTGCTCGGTCCCAGATGGCGGCGGTCAGTAGCAGGCGGAGTCTCTTGGCGGCAGGTGTTCTGCTTTTGCCCACTGCTCCCTCTTTTGCTACGCTGTTGGCTCGGTCTCACCACTGCCTCTTCCTCCGAACTGTGAAAGTCAGTGGCACGACCTTCATTCCATGTGGGCTCTAGGACCTCATCATCCCCTGCATCGTCTTCCACCCAGTCTTGATCCCTGACCTCCTGTTCAGTCTGCACACTGCAGAAAGACGCAGCAGTTGGCACCTGTGTTTCGTCATCATCAGAGACATGCTGAGGTGGTATTCCCATGTCCTCATCATGAGGAAACATAAGTGGTTGTGCGTCAGTGCATTCTATGTCTTCCACCGCTGGGGAAGGGCTAGGTGGATGCCCTTGGGAAACCCTGCCAGCGGAGTCTTCAAACAGCATAAGAGACTGCTGCATAACTTGAGGCTGAGACAGTTTCCCTGGTATGCATGGGGGTGATGTGACAGACTGATGGGGTTGGTTTTCAGGCGCCATCTGTGCGCTTTCTGCAGAAGACTGGGTGGGAGATAATGTGAACGTGCTGGATCCACTGTCGGCCACCCAATTGACTAATGCCTGTACCTGCTCAGGCCTTACCATCCTTAGAACGGCATTGGGCCCCACCAAATATCGCTGTAAATTCTGGCGGCTACTGGGACCTGAGGTAGTTGGTACACTAGGACGTGTGGATGTGGCAGAACGGCCACGTCCTCTCCCAGCACCAGAGGGTCCACTAACACCACCACGACCATGTCCACGTCCGCGTCCCTTACTAGATGTTTTCCTCATTGTTATCGTTCACCACAACAACAAAAATATTATTTGGCCCAATGTATTGAATTCAAATTCAGGCCTTTTTTTTACAGACACCTAACACTATCTGGCTATCTATTTAGGTACCGTATTACACTAATACAGGCACAGCAGTAACCACAGATTTAGCTGAATATAAATTTGAGGCCTATTATTTAGGCGCTGGGTGACAGGTATACGTTTACGGACAGAATTAGACTGGGATATGCACAGTAGCGTGTGTGTGAAGTTATTGAGAATGACCCTATGTGCACCTTGAATCTGATATACCCTTTTAGGGATAGATTTAAAGTAGGCCTGATACAGCAGAAACCACTAAATTAGGAAATTGCAAAATTGGGAATTGTATTTCAACCCAGAACAAAAACTGTGCTTTGACGGACACTAAATAACTTGACCAGCCACAGCAATAATGACAGATTTGGATGAAAATTGGATTGTACCCGGATGCAAAGCGTTTTTCACTGAAAAAAGCATCAAAAACTGATTGCACCCGCACAGAAAGCACTGAACTAAATTGCAGACAAAACTGACTGAACTTGCATGCAAAACCATCAGTTTTTCCATGAACAGATCCTGACGCAAACCGTATCATTCGTGTGAGAGAGGCCTAAGAGAGCCTCCTAGCTGTCTTACTTGTAGACCATTTTCTACGCCTAAAACAGGCATACAAAATGGTCCCCTTCCCCGCCAATTCTTTTTTAACCTGGCGTCAGAAGCCATAAATACATCTAATTTAGTCGTTTTATAAATAAATGACCTAACATTGCACATCACCCTGAACACACCATGCTGTGGGGAGGTTTTTCTTCAACAGGGACAGGGAAGCTGGTCAGAGATGATGGGAAGATGGATGGAATACAGAGCAATTCTGGAGGAAAACCTGGTAGAGGCTGCAAAAGACTTGCGGCTGGGGTAGAGGTTTAAAAAAAAAAAATCAGTATTAAAACGCAGGAAAAATTATACAAGTGTGGTATCGTTGTAACTGTACTGACTTGGAGAATGAAGATAACAGGTCAATTTTACCACATAGTGTACAGTGTAAAAAATAAAATAAAAACCTTTATCAGAATTGTGTTTTTTCACAATTCTACCCCATTTGGATTTTTTTGCCCGCTTCCTGCTACATGGTATGCAACCATAAATGGTGACATTAGAAAGTACAACTTGTCCCGCAAAAAAATAAGCCCTCATAGGGCTATGTGAATGGAAAAATAAAAAAGTTAGGACTATGGAAAGGAGGGGAGTAAAAAACGAAAACACATAAATGGAAAATCTCAGGGTCCTGAAGGGGTTAAGTGTTGTTCTGGGTGCAAGGCAGAAGGCCAGTTGGTATAAATACATAAGTCTGTCTTTACTAAAGTGCAGAATAGGAGTAGTAGTACATCCGACAATGACAAGGCACAGTTCCAAAGTAGATCACAGTGCAAATCCTTTTCCAATAGCAACGTCTGGACAACGGCAATGATGGGGGTTACACACACAGCCGAGTCCACAAAGATGTGTGATGGCTTGTATTTCTGAAAGGAGAACTTCTATTTTTTATGGCACCATTTTGGGGTACATATGACATTTTAATCACTTTTTATTCAGTTTTTTGGGGTGTCAAGGTGACCAAAAGAAAGCAAATTGGTTTTTTTTCACCAGTTACGACATTCATAGCGCGTGATATCTTAATAGTTCTTACATTTCAGATGCAGCTGAAAATGTAACGCCACTAACAGTTGTATAACCTAGTGCATAAGGGCTCATGCACACAAACGTATTTTCTTTCCGTGTCCGTATCGGGTATTTTGCGGACCGTATGCGGAACCATTCACTTCAATAGGTCCGCAAAAACTACGGAAATGACTCTGCTTGCGTTCCGTTTCCGTATGGCCGCTTGGCTATTCCGCAAAAAAGTAATGCATGTCCTATTATTGTCCGCAAATCACGGTCCGTGGCTTCATTCAAGTCAATGGGTCTGCAAAAAATACGGAATGCATACAGAACACATCCGTATGTCATCCATATTTTGCAGATCCATGCCCACTTTGCCCATGTGTTTACTGTTTGCAAACATTACAGTAGATTATAGTAATGATCACAAACTTCCTGTTTCCGTTTGCGATCCGCAAAAAAACGGATCGCATACGGAAACCATACGGATATGTTTTGTTGCATAACGGAACGGATGCAGCCACAAAACAGGAAAGAAAAAAAACCTCAGATACGGAACAACGGATCCGTTAAAAACGGGTCGCAAAACTACAACGGTCGTGTGCAGGAGCACTAAAGATACCTGCACGTGGGGAAGATTTGTGTGCACAAAATCCACATGAAATCTGCTCATAAATCCACACTATTTATTGCAGGTTTGGTGCCTTTTTTTGTTTCGGTTTTTGGTGCGGATTTTCTGTTCATGTTAACAACTCCATTGAAGTCTATGGGGGAACCCCTCTACAGAAGGCGCGGAATCGCACAACCAGTTGACATCCTGCAGATTTTAAAATACAGACGGCTGATCGATTTCTGCACAGAAGAAAAAAGCAAGATTTCGCAAATGTTTTTTCTGCGTGGAAAACACACTTAGGCCCCTTTCACACGGGCGTTGCGGATTGGGGCCGGATGCGTTCAGGGAAAATGGTGCGATTTTGACACTAAAACAAGTTAGTTTTCACTGCGATTGCGTTCCATATTTTTTCCGCGCGGGTGCAAAACATTGTAATGCGTTTTGCACGCGCGTGAGAAAAATCGTCATGTTTGGTACCCAGACCCGAACCCGGACTTCTTCACAGAAGTTTGGGTTTGGGATCGGTGTTGTGTAGATTGTATTATTTTCCCCTATAACATGGTTATAAGGGAAAATAATAGCATTCTGAATACAGGATGCATAGTACAATAGTGCTGGAGGGGTTAAAAAATAATAAACAATAATTTTACTCACCTTAATCCACTTGCTCGCGCAGCCGGCATCTCTTCTGTTTTCTTCTTTGAGGAATAGGACCTTTGATGACGTCACTGCACTCATCACATGGTCCATCACATGATCTTTTACCATGGTGATGGATCATGTGACGGACCATGTTATGAGCACAGTGACGTCATCAAAGGTCCTTTTCCTGTGCACAGCAAAGAAGAAGACAGAAGAGATGCCAGCTGCGCGATCAAGTGGATTAAGGTGAGTTATATTATTTTTTCTTTTTTTTTTACCCCTCCAGCGCTATTTTACTTTGCATTCTGTATTCAGAATGCTATTATTTTCCCTTATAACCATGTTATAAGGGGAAATAATAATGATCGGGTCTCCAATCCCGATCGTCTCCTAGCAACCGTGCGTGAAAATCGCACCGCATCTGCACTTGCTTGCGGATGCTTGCGATTTTCACGCAGCCCCATTCACTTCTATGGGGCCTGCGTTGCGTGATAAACGCAGAATATAGAACATGCTGCGATTTCCACGCAACGCACAGGTAATGCATGAAAATCACCGCTCGTGTGCACATCCCATATAAATTAATGGGTCCGGATTCAGTGCGGGTGCAATGCGTGACGTGAAAACTCGCTCCACACAGGCATTGCGTGTGAGGGCGGGATAGGATGCGGGTTCGTTGCGGGAAAAGGCACGATTTTTCCGCGCGAGTGCAAAGTGTTTAAATGCGTTTCGCACGAGCGTGAGAAAAATCAGCATGTTTGGTACCCAGACCCGAACCCGGACTTCTTCACAAAAGTTTGGGTTTGGGTTAGGTGTTGTTTAGATTTTATTATTTTCCCTTATAACATGGTTTTAAGGGAAAATAATAGCATTCTGAATACAGAATGCATAGTACAATAGCGCTGGAGGGGTTAAAAAATAATAAACAATAATTTTACTCACCTTAATCCACTTGTTCGCACAGCCGGCTTCTCTTCTGTCTTCTTCTTTGAGGAATAGGACCTTTGATGACGTCACTGCACTCATCACATGGTCCATCACATGATCTTTTACCATGGATTAAGGTGAGTTATATTATTTTTTCTTTTTTTTTAACCCCTCCAGCGCTATTTTACTTTGCATTCTGTATTCAGAATGCTATTATTTTCCCTTATAACCATGTTATAAGGGGAAATAATAATGATCGGGTCTCCAATCCCGATCGTCTCCTAGCAACCGTGCGTGAAAATCGCACCGGATCCGTACTTGCTTGCGGATGCTTGCGATTTTCACGCAGCCCCATTCACTTCTATGGGGCCTGCGTTGCGTGAAAAACGCACAATATAGAACATGCTGCGATTTTCACGCAACGCACAAGTGATGCATTAAAATCACCGCTCATGTGCACAGCCCCATAGAAATAAATGGGTCCGGATTCAGTGCGGGTGCAATGCGTTCAACTCACGCATTGCACCCGCGCAGAATACTCGCCCGTGTGAAAGAGGCCTTAGGGCTTGTTCACACGACCGTATGGCTTTTTCAGTGTTTTGCGGGCCTTTTTTAATGGATCTGTTTTCCTGTTTTTTGTTTCAGTAGTGTTTCCAGTACCATTCTGTTTTTCCGTTCCGTTTTCCCGTATGGCATATACAGTATACAGTAATTACATAGAAAAAATTGGGCTGGGCATAAAATTTTCAATAGATGGTTCCGCAAAAATGGAACCGGATACGGAAGACATACGGAGTACATTCCGTATGTGTTTAGTTTTTTTTGCTGACCCATTGACTTGAATGGAGCCACGGAACGTGATTTGCGGGCAATAATAGGACATGTTGAACGGAAAAACGGAAATAGGGAAACGGAAGGCATACAGAGTACATTCAGTACGTTTTTTTTGCGGAACTATTGAAAAATACGTTCGTGTGAACGAGCCCTTAATCCACATCAGCATGCAGGTACCCTTATACCCTAAGGCCTCTTGCACACAAACGTTTTTTTTTTCTGTTTCCGTTCCGTTTTTTGCGTTCCGTATACGGAACCATTTATTTCATTCATTCCATTCCGCAAAAAAAACGGAAAGTAGTCCGTATGCCTTCCGTTTCCGGATTTCAGTTGCGTTCAAAGATAGAACATGTCCAATTATTGTCCGTATAATGGACAAGGATAGTACTGTTCTGTCAGGGGCCAGCTGTTCCGTTCCGCAAAAAACGGAATGCACACGGACATCATCTGTATTTTTTGCGGATCCGTTTTTTGCGGACTGCAAAATACTGAAAAAGCCATACGGTCGTGTGCAAGAGGCCTAAATCGACAATTTGCAGCAAAAGGACTATGTCCATGTGAATAATAAAAGATCCATACGCCATCTAGTGGCCATAAATTGCAATGTGTCTAATATTTTTTTTTCCACGTTTTTTCAAGTTGGAAAAACTACCTGATATCTTCATATTAGTATGCAAATTATAGTCATATATTACTTATGATCTTTATTGATTTATATATTTTTTATGTATCTGTAAAAAAAAATTATATCAGGCCAGGAATTTATGAGATGTCCAGAAAATAAAGAAAAGGATCAGTTTGGCCATCCTGCTAATGGCTACAGAGACGAGATAGCCGGCTATCTCTTAGGAGGACCATGACATCAGACCAGTAGGAAGTTGCAGCTGACTTTGCTATCACTTCACAGTTGCACTTTAAAAACAATTGCATTGCATGGTGTAAGTGCGGCAGTACGCATCTTCGCACATCTAAAGTGACAGACTAGAGAAGTCTATGGGGACAGTAATATAAAAAACACCTTACCCAGAGCAGCAAGTCGAAAACAAAAATGCTCATTTCAGCATTTAGATACACATCTGCTGTGTGTCATCAGCTGTAGTATACTGACATAGGCCTCATGCACACGACCGTATGTATTTTGCGGTCTGCATAAAACGGATCCGCAAAAAATACAGATGACATCCGTGTGCATTTCGTATTTTGCAGAACGGAACAGCTGGCCCTGCATATAACAGTACTATCCTTGTCCGTAATGCGGACAATAATAGGACGTGTTCTATTTTTTTGCGGAACGGAAATCTGGACATACGGAAACGGAATGGACACGGAGTAACTTTCGTTTTTTTTGCAGACCCGTTCCGGATTTTTGCACATTGTGGTAAAAAATTTAATAAAAAATCCATGTTCCCCATCATTATGCATGAACCATAGCTGTATGTAAAATGGACAAACAGGTTCAATGTTAACACAACTATGATATAACCACAAAGATTATCCTATGAATATAAGAACATACAGACCAGAGGTAGGAACGCAGACCCCGTGTACGCTTTGCTGTCGCTTCTTCCAGGGATTAGTTCAGTATTTGCTAACATGGGCTACGGCTGTCTACCCCTAGCCATTTGTATATACTCTTTGATGAGCATGCAGTGATGTACACCAGGCATGCTCAACCTGCGGCCCTCCAGCTGTTGCAAAACTACAACTCCTAGCATGCCCGAACAGCCTACAGCTATCAGTCTACAGCAGGGCATTGTGGGAGTTGTAGTTTTACAACAGCTGGAGGGCCGCAGGTTGAGCATGCAGTGATGTACACTGATCTCATAGAGCCCCATAGCAAAACCCTCTGCCCCACCAAGTTTCCCCAGTATGTGTACATCAAATATTCCTAGACAATGCGAAATGCAACCCATTTACTCCCTAGATTTCTATCGTATTTATATATTTTTTTTAAAGCATAAGAAATTGTAATTAAAACAAATAGTTGATTATCACCTGTTTGGTCCTATTAATGACATAAAGAAAGCAAAGGAAGCAGTCCTTCATAGAATAAACACCTACTACCCCATGTTTATGTGTCTTTTAGACATACTTGCCAAGCAGTGGTGTACCTTCAATGGAAGAAGACCATGCGACTGCTATGGAACCCAGCACTGAACTAGCTCTTCTCTTCCCAACAAAAAAACACTGCATTTCCATGATGCCGCCACTAGAGGGAGTTGAGTGCAAATATATTATCACAGCTTCCATGGTAATTGTGTAAATTCCTATGCATTGAGCCCCCCCTAGTGGTGGCTGCAGGCAGACAGCTTTGTAATAGGAAGCAGGAGATTTATCAATGTACACTCACTGAGGCCACATGTGTTCCTCTCATGGCAGGACTCCCATCTGGCATTTTTCAGAAGGATAATAGCTTACACACAGCAAGGGTTTCTCAGGAATGTCTCCACCAGATTACAACACTTCCTTGGCTGCCCGGTCACCGGATGTATCGCTAATCCAGCATTTATGGGACCAGTTGGGATGCCAGCATCAGCAACCTATGAGTGTGCAGGATCTACAGGCCCAGCTGTAACATCTGTGGGCAAATATGCCTCAGGATACCATACAGAACCTATATGCCTCCACGCCAAACTGTATCTCATCTTGTATCCAGGCTAGAGGCTGTATCTCATCTTATATCCAGACTAGAGCCGATATCTCATCTTGTAAACAGGCTGGAGGCCGTATCTCATCTTGTAAACAGGCTGGAGGCCATATCTCATCTTGTAACGAGGCTGGAGGCCATATCTCATCTTGTAACAAGGCTGGAGGCCGTATCTCATCTTGTAACCAGGCTAGAGGCCGTATCTTATTTTGTATCCAGGCTAGAGGCTGTATCTTATCTTGTATCCAGGCTAGAGGCCATATCTCATCTTGTATCCAGGCTAGAGGCCGTATCTCATCTTGTATCCAGGCTAGAGGCCATATCTCATCTTGTATCCAGGCTAGAGGCCGTATCGCATCGTGTATCCAGGCTAGAGGCCATATCTCATCTTGTATCCAGGCTAGAGGCCGTATCTCATCTTGTATCCAGGCTAGAGGCCATATCTCATCTTGTATCCAGGCTAGAGGCCGTATCTCATCTTGTATCCAGGCTAGAGGCCATATCTCATTTTGTATCCAGGCTAGAGGCCATATCTCATCTTGTATCCAGGCTAGAGGCCGTATCTCATCTTGTATCCAGGCTAGAGGCCGTATCTCATCTTGTATCCAGGCTAGAGGCCGTATCTCATCTTGTATCCAGGCTAGAGGCCATATTTAATTTTGTATCCAGGCTAGAGGCCATATCTCATCTTGTATCCAGGCTAGAGGCCATATCTCACCTTGTATCCAGGCTAGAGGCCATATCTCATCTTGTATCCAGGCTAGAGGCTGTATCTCATCTTGTATCCAGGCTAGAGGTCATACCTCATCTTGTATCCAGGCTAGAGGTCATACCTCATCTTGTATCCAGGCTAGAGGCCATATCTCATCTTGTATCCAGGCTAGAGGCCATATCTCACCTTGTATCCAGGCTAGAGGCCATATCTCACCTTGTATCCAGGCTAGAGGCCATATCTCACCTTGTATCCAGGCTAGAGGCCATATCTCATCTTGTATCCAGGCTACAGGCCGTATCTCATCTTGTATCCAGGCTAGAGGTAACACAACAGGGTCCTAGAGCCTCCATTCAGTTCCTTATAGTTATATTATGATCACTTCCATAAATCATCATTACAGTCACACATAAAAAGTTTCATTCCAACAACTCCTTCCTGATCCAACATTTTTTTTGTCATTAAGTGTATTTATGCCAGTTGTCTGGTTTATATATATTAAATGTTGTGCACACCCTAATATATACGGTCATATGCATAAAACCATAAATTGGGGTACGTCCTATATACAGTAAATGGGGGGGCATACTGTATGTAATCAAAAGTAGTAGAGTATAGTTATAGATCTACCCACTAAACAGGGCTGCACTCTGGAAATAAAGACCCCGGAGAGTTCAAACTGCTGTTCATTATTATCATATTTCCTTTCAGCTTGGTGAATATCGTCCATGAGTCACCTCATACCAGGAAACCAGTCTCGCACACCGTGCCGGCATGTAAGGTATATAGAGAACCCAATATAGATCCTTTTCCCGGTAAGGTTCCTGTATACATATGTATTATGTCACTTACCCCATGAAATACCATACGAGTCAGTGGAGAGTGCCAGGGAGCAGGGTTATTAGCGTGGGGATCTGCTTTCTCAGCCAGGTGTAATTACATGTCCTCTGAGATAACGTTCATGAGCAGCGCAGGGTACACAGACCCCCACCACATATTATCATAAAGTTTAATGACTCTTTCCAGCCCCGCTGAACTTTCTCATACTTGGTTTTACTACTGTAAAGTTCATTGACATTGTAGGATCATTTTTTAAGAGCTATTTCTTGGCGAGATTAAATTCTGTGTTAATCTAGACGTCCGCGTAGAACAAATTATTTCATTCTTTTCGTTGCTGAAATTTGCTCCCATGATATCGCTCCATATTTCAGTACAGGGGCTCTACGGTTTAATCGCTGTACAATCAAAAGTTATACAGCTTGGTAATATGCCTTGCAAATTATTTGACCTTATTCCTTAAAAATTGGTAGGAAAAATCAGAATACAGCTTTTATTTCAGAAAACTGAAAGCTGCACTGTGATTGGTTATTATGGACAACACGGTGCATTTTTCCACTAGCTAGATTTGATAAATTAGGCCAGATGACTCACAATGTGTATTATAATGTATAATATTTATTACGAAGCATATATCGATCTGCTGTGTCACTTGAACAGATTTTGCCTAGGGCTACTCCTGAGGGTGTTATCGTTGCGGCCTCCCTGGTCTTCACCCTTTAATCCCTATACATGGATCCGGACTCTGCTGCAGGGGAGACACCAGGCTGCTACCTCTTGGAGTAGTCTCTTTTCAAGTAACTGCTGACCCACAGGGGTCAGGACACCAGTGCGGAGTATGACGGGATCAGGAAAAACCATAGTCACGGAGAGGCCGAGGACAGGGCAGGCAGAGTTCTTGTTATCCGATAAACAGGGCAGGCAGCTCGGTCAGAGCGGAGATCAGGTAGATGTCAGGTCAGGCAGTGAAGGGTCAGATCTGGGGAAAAAAACGAAGGACGGTACATGGGCAGATTAACGTAGAAACAGCACTCCTTTTGCAGGACGTTAACGAACTAGCAGGAGCAAGGTGTCTTAAAGGGGTTGTCCCAGAAAAAATATTCTACAGTTTTCAAACAAGCTCCTGAATCTGAATCCTTTTTTAATTGCATGTATCTGTATAGCGCCACCTGCTGTTAGTTTTTTTCTTATTTCTTTGTCCTGCTCACTGAGATGGCCGCACATGCTCAGTTTCATCCTTCAACTGCCTCCTGAGCTGTGATAGGGAGAGCTGAGACACGCCCCCTGAGCTGTGATAGGGAGAGCTGAGACACGCCCCCTTAGCTGTGATAGGGAGAGCTGAGACACGCCCCCTGAGCTGCAGCAGAGAAGACACTCCCACTGAGCAGTCAGCTTGATATAAATCTAGCAGAGCAATGAATGTGGAGATCTCAGGATCCATGTGAGATACAGGGCCGGTTCTAGCTTTGTTAAAAACAGATTGTCATGTACTATACGATTGCTGATTTTCATTTTTTACATCAGTCATGGGAAAAGGACGTTAAGTACCACAGGAAGACCTTGCGCTATAGGGAAGTAGTGCTGGCAAAGAGCAGGCCTCAGGTTGTGATGGAGGTGATGGCAAGGAGCAGGCCTCAGCCTGCAAAGGAGTTGATCAGTGCTGCTCTGGAAGTTCGGTCCCCCAGGCAGCAGAAAAGGGAGGGCAATGGGGCCAAACTGCTGGAGAACCAGACAGAGTGTGAGCAGACCCGCGGTTTGCATGGGCTTCCACTATAACAGTTAGACCTCATGCACACGACCGTTGTGTGCACCCGTGGCCGTTGTTCCGTTTTCCGTGATTTTCTGCGGACCCATTGACTTTCAAGATCCGTCTGCATAAAAGCTTTTTCAGAGCTGAGTTTTCACTTTGTGAAAACTCAGATCCGACAGTATATTCTAACACAGAGGCTTTCCCATAGTGATGGGGACGCTTCTAGTTAGAATATACAACGAACTGTGTACATGACTGCCCCCTGCTGCCTGGCAGCACCCGATCTCTTACAGGGGGCCGTGATCAGCACAATTAACCCCTCAGGTGCTGCACCTGAAGGGGTTAATTGTGCGTATCATAGCCCCCTGTAAGAGATCCGGGGCTGCCAGGCAGCAGGGGGCAGACCCCCCTCCCTCCCCAGTTTAAATTTCATTGGTGGCCAGTGCGGCCCCCCCCCTCCCTCCCTCTATTGTATCAATATCATTGGTGGCCAGTGCGGCCCCCCCCAGCCACCCCCCTCCCTCTATTGTATTAATAACATTGGTGGCACAGTGTGCGCCCCCCCTCCCTCTATTGTATCAATACGTTGGTGGCACAGTGTGCGGCCCCCGCGGCCCCCCTCCCTCCCTCTATTGTAATATTAACATTGGTGGCACAGTGTGCGGCCTCCCCTCTCCCCCCCCCTCCCCCCCGATAATTGGTGGCAGCGGAGTTCCGATCGGAGTCCCAGTTTAATCGCTGGGGCTACGATCGGTAACCATGGCAACCAGGACGCTACTGCAGTCCTGGTTGCCATGGTTACTTAGCAATAGTAGAAGCATCATACTTACCTGCTGGCTGCTGCGCTGTCTGTGACCGGCCGGGAGCTCCTCCTACTGGTAAGTGACAGATCATTAAGCAATGCGCCGCACAGACCTGTCACTTACCAGTAGGAGGAGCTCCCGGCCGGACACAGACATCGCAGCAGCCAGCAGGTAAGTATGATGCTTCTACTATTGCTAAGTAACCATGGCAACCAGGACTGCAGTAGCGTCCTGGTTGCCATGGTTACCTATCGGAGCCCCAGCGATTAAACTGGGACTCCGATCGGAACTCCGCTGCCACCAATGATCGGGGGGGGGGAGAGGGGAGGCCGCACACTGGCTGGCCACCAATGTTATAAATGCAATAGAGGGAAGGAGGGGGGGCGGGGGGGGGGGGTGCACACTGTGCCACCAACGCATTAATACATTAGAGGTAGGAAGGGGAGGGGCCGGGGGGCTGCACACTGGCCACCAATGTTATTATTACAATAGAGGGAGGGAGGGGGGGCCGGGGGAGGCCGCACACTGGCCACCAATGTTATTATTACGATAGAGGGAGGGGGGGCCGGGGGAGGCCGCTCACTGGCCACCAATGTTATTATTACAATAGAGAGAGGGAGGGGGGGCCGCACTGGCCACCAATGATATTCAAACTGGGGAGGGAGGGGGGTCTTCCCCCTGCTGCCTGGCAGCCCTGATCTCTTACAGGGGGCTATGATCAGGTGCGGCACCTGATGGGTTAATTGTGCTGATCACGGCCCCCTGTCAGAGATCAGGGGCTGCCAGGCAGCAGGGGGAAGACCCCCCTCCCTCCCCAGGGGCAGTCATGTACACAGTTTGTCGTATATTCTAACTAGAAGCGTCCCCATTAGGGATGAGTGAACCCGAACTGTATAGTTCGGGTTCGTACCGAATTTTGGGGTGTCCGTGACACGGACCCGAACATTTTAGTAAAAGTCCGGGTTCGGGTTCGGTGTTCGTCGCTTTCTTGGCGCTTTTTGAAAGGCTGCAAAGCAGCCAATCAACAAGTGTCATACTACTTGCCCCAAGAGGCCGTCACAGCCATGCCTACTATTAGCATGGCTGTGATTGGCCAGTGCAGCATGTGACCCAGCCTCTATTTAAGCTGGAGTCACGTAGCGCCGCCCGTCACTCTGCTCTGATCAGTATAGGGAGAGGTTGCAGCTGCGACGTTAGGACGAGATTAGGCAGTGATTAACTCATCCAAAAGACTTAATTCAGTGATCGATCTACAGCTGTGGATCATTGAACTGCTGCTATTCAATTGCTCACTGTTTTTAGGCTGCCCAGAGCGTTTTTCATTCACTTTTTTCTGGGGTGACCGGCGGCCATTTTGTGTCTTGTGGTACGCCAGCACAAGCTGCCACCAAGTGCATTTAACCATCAATAGTGTGGTTATTTTTTGGCTATATCCTACATCAGGGTCAAGCTGTCACCAAGTGCATTTAACCATCAATAGTGTGGTTATTTTTTGGCTATATCCTACATCAGGGGCAAGCTGTCACAAAGTGCATTTAACCATCAATAGTGTGGTTATTTTTTGGCTATATCCTACATCAGGGTCAAACTGTCACCAAGTGCATTTAACCATCAATAGTGTGGTTATTTTTTGGCTATATCCCACATCAGGGTCAAGCTGTCACCAAGTGCATTTAACCATCAATAGTGTGGTTATTTTTTGGCTATATCCTACATCAGGGTCAAGCTGTCACCAAGTGCATTTAACCATCAATAGTGTGGTTATTTTTTGGCTGTATCCTACATCAGGTTCAAGCTGTCACCAAGTGCATTTAACCATCAATAGTGTGGTTATTTTTTGGCTATATCCTACATCAGGGTCAAGCTGTCACCAAGTGCATTTAACCATCAATAGTGTGGTTATTTTTTGGCTATATCCTACATCAGGGTCAAGCTGTCACCAAGTGCATTTAACCATCAATAGTGTGGTTATTTTTTTGGCTATATCCTACATCAGGGTCAAGCTGTCACCAAGTGCATTTAACCATCAATAGTGTGGTTATTTTTTGGCTATATACTACATATGGGGCAAGCTGTCACCAAGTGCATTTAACCCTCAATAGTGTGGTTGTTTTTTGGCTATATCCTACATATGGGGCAAGCTGTCACCAAGTGCATTTAACCATCAATAGTGTGGTTATTTTTTGGCTATATCCTACATCAGGGGCAAGCTGTCACCAAGTGCATTTAACCATCAATAGTGTGGTTATTTTTTGGCTATATCCCACATCAGGGGCAAGCTGTCACCAAGTGCATTTAACCATCAATAGTGTGGTTATTTTTTGGCTATATCCTACATCAGGGGCAAGCTGTCACCAAGTGCATTTAACCATCAATAGTGTGGTTATTTTTTGGCTATATCCCACATCAGGGGCAAGCTGTCACCAAGTGCATTTAACCATCAATAGTGTGGTTATTTTTTGGCTATATCCTACATCAGGGGCAATCTGTCACCAAGTGCATTTAACCATCAATAGTGTGGTTATTTTTTGGCTATATCCCACATCAGGGGCAAGCTGTCACCAAGTGCATTTAACCATCAATAGTGTGGTTATTTTTTGGCTATATCCTACATCAGGGGCCTGGCTGTGCTTGCTATTTTATTGAGGGGTTAAATACAATTGCCAAAATAGCAGTACCCTAAATCTGGAGTTTCAGCTGTGGCCATCCAATTGTAATATTGTCTGCTGTCTGGCAAAGGATATATTTTTGTTCAGGGTTGAAATACAATTCCCAACTTAGCAATTTCCTAAATTAGTGGTTTCTGCTGTATCAGGGCTACTTTAAATCTATCCCTAAAAGGGTATATTAGATTCAAGGTGCAGATAGGGTCATTCTCAATAACTTCACACACACGCTACTGTGCATATCCCAGTCTAATTCTGTCCGTAAACGTATACCTGTCATCCAGCGCCTAAATAATAGGCCTCAAATTTACATTAATCTAAATCTGTGTTTATTGCTGTGGCTGGTCAAGTTATTTAGTGTCCGTCAAAGCACAGTTTTTGTTCTGGGTTAAAATACAATTCCCAATTTAGCAATTTCCTAAATTAGTGTTTTCTGCTGTATCAGACCTACTTTAAATCTATCCATAAAAGGGTATATTAGATTCAAGGTGCTGATAGGGTCATCCACAATAACTTCACACGCTACCGTGCATTTCCAAGTCTAATTCTGTCCGTAAACGTATACCTGTCATCCAGCGCCTAAATACTAGGCCTCAAATTTATATTCAGCTAAATCTGTGGTTACTGCTGTGCCTGTATTAGTGTAATACGGTACCTAAATAGATAGCCAGATAGTGTTAGGTGTCTGTAAAAAAAGGCCTGAATTTGAATTCAATACATTGGGCCAAATAATATTTTTCTTATTGTGGTGAACGATAACAATGAGGAAAACATCTAGTAAGGGACGTGGACATGGTCGTGGTGGTGTTAGTGGACCCTCTGGTGCTGGGAGAGGACGTGGCCGTTCTGCCACATCCACACGTCCTAGTGTACCAACTACCTCAGGTCCCAGTAGCCGCCCGAATTTACAGCGATATTTGGTGGGGCCCAATGCCATTCTAAGGATGGTAAGGCCTGAGCAGGTACAGGCATTAGTCAATTGGGTGGCCGACAGTTCACATTATCTCCCACCCAGTCTTCTGCAGAAAGCGCACAGATGGCGCCTGAAAACCAACCCCATCAGTCTGTCACATCACCCCCATGCATACCAGGGAAACTGTCTGAGCCTCAAGTTATGCAGCAGTCTCTTATGCTGTTTGAAGACTCCGCTGGCAGGGTTTCCCAAGGGCATCCACCCAGCCCTTCCCCAGCGGTGGAAGACATAGAATGCACTGACGCACAACCACTTATGTTTCCTGATGATGAGGACATGGGAATACCACCTCAGCACGTCTCTGATGATGACGAAACACAGGTGCCAACTGCTGCGTCTTTCTGCAGTGTGCAGACTGAACAGGAGGTCAGGGATCAAGACTGGGTGGAAGACGATGCAGGGGACGATGAGGTCCTAGACCCCACATGGAATGAAGGTCGTGCCACTGACTTTCACAGTTCCGAGGAAGAGGCAGTGGTGAGACCGAGCCAACAGCGTAGCAAAAGAGGGAGCAGGGGGCAAAAGCAGAACACCCGCCGCCAAGAGACTCCGCCTGCTACTGACCGCCGCCATCTGGGACCGAACACCCCAAAGGCAGCTTCAAGGAGTTCCCTGGCATGGCACTTCTTCAAACAATGTGCTGACGACAAGACCCGAGTGGTTTGCACGCTGTGCCATCAGAGCCTGAAGCGAGGCATTAACGTTCTGAACCTTAGCACAACCTGCATGACCAGGCACCTGCATGCAAAGCATGAACTGCAGTGGAGTAAACACCTTAAAACCAAGGAAGTCACTCAGGCTCCCCCTGCTACCTCTTCTGCTGCTGCCGCCTCGGCCTCTTCTGCTGTTGCCGCCTCGGCCTCTTCTGCTGCTGCCGCCTCGGCCTCTTCCTCCGCCTCTGGAGGAACGTTGGCACCTGCCGCCCAGGAAACATGGGATGTACCACCAACACCACCACCTCCGTCACCAAGCATCTCAACCATGTCACACGCCAGCGTTCAGCTCTCCATCTCACAAACATTTGAGAGAAAGCGTAAATTCCCACCTAGCCACCCTCGATCCCTGGCCCTGAATGTCAGCATTTCTAAACTACTGGCCTATGAAATGCTGTCATTTAGGCTGGTGGACACAGACAGCTTCAAACAGCTCATGTCGCTTGCTGTCCCACAGTATGTTGTTCCCAGCCGGCACTACTTCTTCAAGAGAGCCGTGCCTTCCCTGCACAACCAAGTATCCGATAAAATCAAGTGTGCACTGCGCAACGCCATCTGTGGCAAGGTCCACCTAAACACAGATACGTGGACCAGGGATGCTATATCTCCCTAACTGCACACTGGGTAAATGTAGTGGCGGCTGGGCCCCAGGCGGAGAGCTGTTTGGCGCACGTCCTTCCGCCGCCAAGGATCGCAGGGCAACATTCTTTGCCTCCTGTTGCCTCCTCCTCCTACTCGGCTTCCTCCTCCTCTTCTTCCACCTGCTCATCCAGTCAGCCACACACCTTCACCACCAACTTCAGCACAGCCCAGGGTAAACGTCAGCAGGCCATTCTGAAACTCATATGTTTGGGGGACAGGCCCCACACCGCACAGGAGTTGTGGCGGGGTATAGAACAACAGACCGACGAGTGGTTGCTGCCGGTGAGCCTCAAGCCCGGCCTGGTGGTGTGCGATAATGGGCGAAATCTCGTTGCAGCTCTGGGACTAGCCAGTTTGACGCACATCCCTTGCCTGGTGCATGTGCTGAATTTGGTGGTGCAGAAGTTCATTCACAACTACCCCGACATGTCAGAGCTGCTGCATAAAGTGCGGGCCGTCTGTTCACGCTTCCGGCGTTCACATCCTGCCGCTGCTCGCCTGTCTGCGCTACAGCGTAACTTCGGCCTTCCCGCTCACCGCCTCATATGCGACGTGCCCACCAGGTGGAACTCCACCTTGCACATGCTGGACAGACTGTGCGAGCAGCAGCAGGCTATAGTGGAGTTTCAGCTGCAGCAGGCACGGGTCAGTCGCACTGCGGAACAGCACCACTTCACCACCAATGACTGGGCCTCCATGCGAGACCTGTGTGCCCTGTTGCGCTGTTTCGAGTACTCCACCAACATGGCCAGTGGCGATGACGCCGTTATCAGCGTTACAATACCACTTCTATGTCTCCTTGAGAAAACACTTAGGGCGATGATGGAAGAGGAGGTGGCCCAGGAGGAGGAGGAGGAAGAGGGGTCATTTTTAGCACTTTCAGGCCAGTCTCTTCGAAGTGACTCAGAGGGAGGTTTTTTGCAACAGCAGAGGCCAGGTACAAATGTGGCCAGCCAGGGCCCACTACTGGAGGACGAGGAGGACGAGGAGGAGGTGGAGGAGGATGAGGGTGAAGCATGGTCACAGCGGGGTGGCACCCAACGCAGCTCGGGCCCATCACTGGTGCGTGGCTGGGGGGAAGCGCAGGACGATGACGATACGCCTCCCACAAAGGACAGCTTGTCCTTACCTCTGGGCAGCCTGGCACACATGAGCGACTACATGATGCAGTGCCTGCGCAACGACAGCAGAGTTGCCCACATTTTAACGTGTGCGAACTACTGGGTTGCCACCCTGCTGGATCCACGGTACATAGACAATGTGCCCACCTTACTTCCTGCACTGGAGCGTGATAGGAAGATGCGCGAGTACAAGCGCACGTTGGTAGACGCGCTACTGAGAGCATTCCCAAATGTCACAGGGGAACAAGTGGAAGCCCAAGGCCAAGGCAGAGGAGGAGCAAGAGGTCGCCAAGGCAGCTGTGTCACGGCCAGCTCCTCTGAGGGCAGGGTTAGCATGGCAGAGATGTGGAAAAGTTTTGTCAACACGCCACAGCTAACTGCACCACCACCTGATACGCAACGTGTTAGCAGGAGGCAACATTTCACTAACATGGTGGAACAGTACATGTGCACACCCCTCCACGTACTGACTGATGGTTCGGCCCCATTCAACTTCTGGGTCTCTAAATTGTCCACGTGGCCAGAGCTAGCCTTTTATGCCTTGGAGGTGCTGGCCTGCCTGGCGGCCAGCGTTTTGTCTGAACGTGTATTCAGCACGGCAGGGGGCGTCATTACAGACAAACGCAGCCGCCTGTCTACAGCCAATGTGGACAAGCTGACGTTCATAAAAATGAACCAGGCATGGATCCCACAGGACCTGTCCATCCCTTGTGCAGATTAGACATTAACTACCTCCCCTTAACCATATATTATTGTACTCCAGGGCACTTCCTCATTCAATCCTATTTTTATTTTCATTTTACCATTATATTGCGGGGCAACCCAAAGTTGAATGAACCTCTCCTCTGTCTGGGTGCCGGGGCCTAAATATATGACAATGGACTGTTCCAATGTTGGGTGACGTGAAGCCTGATTCTCTGCTATGACATGAAGACTGATTCTCTGCTGACATGAAGCCTGATTCTCTGTTATGGGACCTCTCTCCTCTGCCTCGGTGCCGGGGCCTAAATTTATGACAATAGACTGTTACAGTGGTGGGTGACGTGAAGCCTGATTCTCTGCTATGACATGCAGACTGATTCTCTGCTGACATTAAGCCAGATTCTCTGTTACGGGACCTCTCTCCTCTGCCTGGGTGCCTGGGCCTAAATATCTGACAATGGACTTTTCCAGTGTTGGGTGACGTGAAGCATGATTCTCTGCTATGACATGAAGACTGATTCTCTGCTGACATGAAGCCAGATTCTCTGTTACGGGACCTCTCTCCTCTGCCTGGGTGCCGGGGCCTAAATTTATGACAATGGACTTTTCCAGTGTTGGGTGACGTGAAGCATGATTCTCTGCTATGATATGAAGACTGATTCTCTGCTGACATGAAGCCAGATTCTCTGTTACGGGACCTCTCTCCTCTGCCTGGGTGCCTGGGCCTAAATATCTGACAATGAACTGTTCCAGTGTTGGGTGACGTGAAGCCTGATTCTCTGCTATGATATGAAGACTGATTCTCTGCTGACATGAAGCCAGATTCTCTGTTACGGGACCTCTCTCCTCTGCCTGGGTGCCTGGGCCTAAATATCTGACAATGGACTGTTCCAGTGTTGGGTGACGTGAAGCATGATTCTCTGCTATGACATGAAGACTGATTCTCTGCTGACATGAAGCCAGATTCTCTGTTACGGGACCTCTCTCCTCTGCCTGGGCCTAAATATCTGACAATGGACTGTTCCAGTTTTGGGTGACGTGAAGCATGATTCTCTGCTATGACAAGAAGACTGATTCTCTGCTGACATGAAGCCAGATTCTCTGTTATGGGACCTCTCTTCTCTGCCTGGGTGCCGGGGCCTAAATATATGACAATGGACTGTTACAGTGGTGGGTGATGTGAAGCCAGATTCTCTGCTATAGGACCTCTCTCCAATTGATATTGGTTAATTTTTATTTATTTTATTTTTATTTTTATTCATTTCCCTATCCACATTTGTTTGCAGGGGATTTACCTACATGTTGCTGCCTTTTGCAGCCCTCTAGCCCTTTCCTGGGCTGTTTTACAGCCTTTTTAGTGCCGAAAAGTTCGGGTCCCCATTGACTTCAATGGGGTTCGGGTTCGGGACGAAGTTCGGATCGGGTTCGGATCCCGAACCCGAACATTTCCGGAAAGTTCGGCCGAACTTCTCGAACCCGAACATCCAGGTGTTTGCTCAACTCTAGTCCCCATCACTATGGGAACGCCTCTGTGTTAGAATATACTGTCGGATATGAGTTTTCACGATGTAACTCAAATCCGATGGTATATTCTAACATAGAGGTGTTCCCATGGTGATGGGGACGCTTCAAGTTAAAATATACCATCGGATTGGAGAAAACTCCGATCCGATGGTATAAAAGGGACTCCTGACTTTACATTGAAAGTCAATGGGGGACGGATCCGTTTGCAATTGCACCATATTGTGTCAACATCAAACGGATCCGTCCCCATTGACTTGCATTGTAATTCAGGACGGATCCGTTTGGCTTCGCACGGCCAGGCGGACACCAAAACGACTTTTTTTTCATGTCCGTGGATCCTCCAAAAATCAAGGAAGACCCACGGACGAAAAAACGGTCACGGATCACGGACCAACGGAACCCCGTTTTGCGGACAGTGAAAAAATACTGTCGTGTGCATGAGGCCTTATACTGAAGATCCACCTACACTAAAATGTTGCCATAGGACCTCATCTGTCAAAACTGTCTAAAATAAAAAAGAATTGCTATACAGCTTTCATTTTGGAAACTGGTCAGAAAAAAAATTATATTTGAGCTCCCATTGGTTGTTATGGGCAACACAATTTGATAAATGAGACCCACTGGCCTATAACATACAGAGACGCAGTTACAACATCTTATTCCTGTGTGCTCAGCAAAGCGTGACAGATTCTTGGCCAGAACATTCGGGGAAGGGTATATGACTTGGACAGGGGGGGGGGGGGGTTCCAGTCAGTGCATGTGAGAGCAGAACTGTTCCAGAGGGAGCACATGTGCTTCCTCCTCACTGTCAGCGCCACGGTTGTTGATAAAATCGTACTTTTATTCCTACCGCTATGAGACGCCTACCGACGTCTAAACATTCCCCCTTCCCTTGATTCACAGCGCTAGAGTACGACTTCGACTTGGTCTATCGCTGTCAATCAAGGGGAAGGGCTGGTGTTTAGTCGTCAGTAGGCGTACTATATCGGTGCTCGTACTGAAAAGGCCTGCTTCCTGGTGCTCAAAATTGCCTGCCAGAAAAGGAATAAAAGTACGATTTTTTCAACAACAGTGGCACCGAGAGTGAGGAGGAAGGTATTATTTTAAACTGCAGGATCACCCCTACCAGCCTATATACATGGTTTAATAGGGGTGATCCTTATATGCAAGTTGGTGCTTGGCCTGTTGCATTGATATATTTTGCTGCATTCTCTCCAGTAAAGAAATTAGTGAGTTTCCACAGTCTAAGGCGACATGCACACAACCGTATGTGTTTTGCGGTCCGCAAAAAAAAAACGGATGACATCCATATGCCAGCCGTTTTTTTTTGCGGATCCATTGTAACATTGCCTAAAACAGACAAGAATAGGACATGTTATATTTTTTTGCGGGGCTACGGAACGGACATACGGGTGCGGATAGCATTTTTGCAGACCCATTGAACTGAATGGGTCTGCATCGTGTCCGCAAAAAAAACGGAACGGACACGTAAACAAACAACGTTCGTGTGCATGTAGCCTAATTATCACCTTTCCACCTGCACATTACAGGACCAGATTTTTTTAGGCTGTGTGTTCAAGTTGTGGTTGCTGTTTTCCAAAATCTATTTTTGGGGAAAAAATTGATGTTTTTGTATCTTTACTCTTCATCCTAATACAAGTCAGGCCGGGTTCTCAAACAAAATGGTTCAGACAGATGCCAAATGTGCATAACTGATGCTCAGGATCCGTATTTTTTTCCCCGGATACATTTATTTCTTTATTTTCTTCTCTTCTGATAGATCAGAAGAATGGAAAAATAATGGTGACGTGAAAACTGCCTCAATTGGGTCCATAAGTAAGTACCATATTTTTCACTCTATAAGACGCACCTAACCATAACACGCACCTAGGTTTTAGAGGACAAGTATTAGACCCCCAATGTTAATAAGACCCTCAATCAGACCTCTGATTAGACCGCAATGTAATAAGACTCTCAATCAGACCTCAGATCAGATCCCCAATGTTAATAAGACCCTAAATCAGACCTCAGCTCAGACCCCAATGTTAATAAGACCCTCAATCAGACCTCAGATCGGATCCCCAATGTTAATAAGACGCCAATAAGACATCAGATCAGACCCCCCAATCAGACCTCAGCTCAGACCGCAATGTGAATGACCCCCAATCAGACCTCAGATCAGAGCCCCAATATGAATGATCCCCAGACCTCAGATAACAGCGCCATTATGAATAAACCTCCCCCCCCATTAAGACCTCAGATCAGACCCCTGAATGTGAATGACCCCAGACCTCAGTTTAGACGGCCTTGTTCATAGCAAAAAAAATTAATGCTGCAGACGCCGCCGCCTCTGCTTGGAGAATCCAGCTCTCTTCTCTTCCTACCGCACTCTCTTCTGTGACCCGACGCACACAGCGAGAGGTCACAGAGTGCTGACGTCCTAATGCTGTGCATAGTCACAGCAGAGCCAATGGCAGAGGACCAGGAAGCGGTGAGTACAGAGCCTGGGCAGCGCTGCATTCACCGCTTCTCGGTCCTCCAGTACTAATGAGCGCCTCCATAATGGAAACACTCATTAGTATTCACCCCATAAGACACACTGGCATTTTCCCCACATTTTTTTGGGGGGGGAAAGTGTGTCTTATGGGGCGATAAATACGGTGTTTCCCTCAGCAGGTCTGGCAACATGAGATCTGTCCAAAAGGCCCCAAAGGTGGGCTAACCATTTAATCTGAATTTTTCACATTTGTACAAATGAGGGACATAAGTTGTACCAGAAAACTATAGAAAAATACACATGTAAAACAGAAGTGAGAGTAAAACATTATTACTAATATGTCACAACCATTAAAGCAACAGGTCAAACACACTAAAGTTAGATATTACCAAACCCAAACCCTTTTATGACCTGGATGCTGTGAAACTGCATTTAGCACAAATTTTCCAAATTTAAAAAACTTCCTTTTTTTAGCCTTGAAGCGGAGAACTAAAAATAGCGCCTTAATGGCTTCTAAAAATAGCAGCGACCATTAGGAAACGGAACATTCCGGGGTTCATTAGCTCGGGAGCAGATTTCCTTCACCAGTAAGGTTAATGAATCTCTAAGTGTCCATTTAGTGAAATGATTGACCTTGAATTCTGGTGACTGTCCCCTTTTTAAATTCATTTTATGTCCAAAATTCTGCGCTAATTAATATCTTAATATATCTCGTTTTCACGAGGTTATCCAGCGACAACTCATATATCCATTGACTTTAAAGGGGTTTTCTAATCTCAGATAATGGGGGCAAATCGGGTCCCACCTTTACACTTAGAACAGAGTGGAGAAGGAGGTGTCCGGAAGACCCCAGGTTTACGGCATCCGGCCACCACCAAACGCTCTTCCCATAGTAGTGAATGGGAACGCACCGCGCTTGTGCGGCAACCGCTACCAGTCAAGTGCTTGGCTATTTTCAGCGGCCCCATAATAATAAATGGAAGGCGGCTGCGCATGCGCATTGCACCCTCCATAACTTTAGGGGCGCCATTCTAAGTGTAGGTGCGGATCACACCTCTCTATCAGAGCGATGTATTATACCTCTTTTGGTACCACAATGGCCTCCATTAAATTCAGGGGATCAGCATGCATGTGAAACCTGCATTCCCTGAATTTAATTGAGGCCGGTATACAGGGCCGGTGTCATAACCCGGCAAACCACTGAGCTGCTATGAGCACTTCCATCAATACAGATGGAAGATCTCATTGCTGTCATTTCACTTACGCAGTAGCCCTTTGGTGGGCCCTTTGAGTCACATGAGGCCGGCTGCTGCAGAGACTCATACACGCCCCTTCTACACAGGACATGCTGCCTGAGGAGAGAGACCGGCAGGGCTGGAGCAGAAGTGTGAACACAGGTTGTCAGTGAGTCTGCACTGTGACTGTCTCTTGTCTGTGGGACAGGAGGGGGGGGGGACTCTTTGATCTGCTGCTGGATGCTGCTTCATTCTATTTAGTTGTTTTACTGTTTTATTAAGCAGTTTACCTCCATGACACCTGTCCACCCCCCCCCCCCATATCCTGCTCTATCTCATCCTCTTGGAGCCCCTGCTGTCTCCTTTCCTCCCTCATGTATCCAGAGCTCCTGTTCCACCCTCCTATCTCCTATTGCTGCCCTGCACGGACCTCCTGCCACTACTTGTTGTATGAATCCCCCTCAGAGCCACTTCCACCTACTTGCTGTGTCCGCCCCTCCTGTCCATCCAGGGCCCAGGGCCCCTGTCTCACTCCTCTGCCTCTCATTATGGTGGCATCTGAACCACATTCACCAGAAGGACCTTCTAACGTCACAGGGTCATGTGACTGTGCCCCCCACCCCGTACTGTGCCCCTATACCCTGCATTGTGCCCTCTCACCACACCCTGTGCAGTGCCCCTTGTAATTCCCTGTATTGTGCCCCCTTTTATCCGGTCACGGTATGGCGGTATTATCCAGTCACTGTACAGAGTTGTTATCCGGTCAATGTATGGCGGTGGTATCCAATAACTGCATGGCCATAACTGTATCCCCTTCCATGCCCACACCACTTTTTTTAGACCTGGCATGAGCGGGAAAAGATACAGATTGCGGTGCTAAGGACCTTTGCGCCACAATCTGTGTCAGAAATACGCCTAATATAGACGTATTTCTATATAATAAAAGACCACCTAATTGTATTATTATTTTATTATTCGGGGGTAGCGCTAATATCTTTATATTATATAGATTCTAGTGTATTATACTGTGCCCTGTATTTCCCAGTAGATAAATGATCCTTGGGAAACACAGTCCTCACCCCTGACCACCAGGACCAGGTAGCGCTCTGTCAGTACATGGCGGCCTCCCCTCTCCGCCACGCTGCTCCGCTGTGTACTGGTGCTTATTCTGACACTAGGGCTGGGTTCACATCCCATTTGTGCCATCCATCTAATGTATACCAAAAATGTATGCGTTAACAGATGCCTCAGACTGATGCCGTACAGCGCCGTCCGATCACCATACAGTTCCATTGTAAAAAAACATATTCGTTAATGTATGCATTTTTTACTGGACTCTGCAGGATACAAAAACGTGGAGTGCTGCACATTTCTATACATCAAAGCGATAGGAAAAACGTGATGTGAACCCACTGGGGAGCGGGGGGCGTACTAACATTTTCTGTGGGGCCCAGTCAGTTCTAGCTACATCACTGCACATCTCCTTCTCTCCTCCAGTCCCGGCCCAGCAGTGACGTCATGACGCGTGTCTCACTGCTTCAGCGGGCCTGAGGAGAGAAGGAGCGCAGGGAGCTGCGGTTAGTGAATGACAGGACCGCCTGCTCTCCTGCGCTCCACCAATGATAGGTATGTGAGGGGGCCACTGGGGCGGTCATTACACTGTGAAGGCCCCTTACACAATATAATCACCCCCAGTGCCCCCCATTTAGTATAATGACCCTCCATTTAGTATAATGACCACCAGAGCCCCCATTCAATATAATGACCCCCAGTGCCCCCTCCATACAGTATAACCCCCAATTTGGGGGTGACTGGGGGTCATTATTCTGAATGGAGGGCCACTGTGGGGTCATTATACTGTGAGGGCCATTTACATAGTATAAAGACCCCCAGTGTCCCCCATTTAGTATAATGATCCCCAATGACCCTCCATTCAGTATGATGACCACCAGAGCCCTCATTCAATATAATGACCCCCAGTGACCACCATACAGTACAATGACCCCCAGTGCCCCCTCCATACAGTATTCCTACTGGGGGTCATTATTCTGAATGGGGGGCCGCTGTGGGGTCATTATACTGTGTGTGGGGCCACTGGGGGTCATTATAAAGTGTGTGTGGGGGGGCATTGGGGGGGCATTATACTGTGTGAAGGGCCACTAGTGGTCATTATAATTGTATAGGGGCCACTGGGGGTCATTATACAGTGTGGAAGCCACAGGGGGACATGTAAATGTAAAAAAATGCCTCATGGGGGCTCACTGGGATTTATCGCCCAAGGGCCCACATGAACCTGGAGCCGGCCCTGCCGGTATAGCACCAGCAGATGTAGTATTTAGTGTATATTCCTGTCCTAAAGAGATCGCCTTGACTTCTGGAAACTTCTGTCAACTTCTGTCTAGCCGTGATCCCGGTGATGTCACCGGCACTAATGGGCGGTCTTTAGCGCTGCCCTAGCCTAAACACTCCACTCACATGGGCTGAATGGGTGAAGAAGGGGTTATGTCCGGGTTCAGCTCGGAACTCAGATAACTCCTTTAAAGGAAGTCTCAATTTTAACCATGCAAAACTGCTGACAGCACCGGCTACAGCTGTCACTCAGGGCAGAGGGGAGGGGCTAGGAAGCAGAGAGCACTTCACAGGAAGCTGCACCTCCTGGGCACTTGCTGGAGCAAAACATGGCACAATAAAAAGCCATATGCACAGCATTTTTGTCCTTCTCTCTGCATTCCCAAACTAGTACTAGCATGGGCATAGAATATTGTTTGTGGGACAACCCCTTTAAGGACTAGATGGATTATCCACTAAGGCTACCGATCACATGGCGTGGTTGCGAAGTGGCTGTGCTATGGTCTTCATTAGTTAACAAGAGCAAGCATGCGGCCCGTATGGCTGCGTGGTTCCCGACCATAGTGGGGCCGTGTCGTAACCACAACACAACCATGCGATGTGGTCATACATTCAGAGCACATTACTTACATCTGGGTTATTCCCCTCTTCAATACAGCCTGACACTGTCAGCGCTGATAGAACAGTGTATAGCCGACACAGCAAGTTGAATAGTAACACCCAGTTGCCAATTCATTCATACATTTCCAGGTTGAATAACAGAGGGATAAAACAATGTAGTATTGAAATAAATAAAATGCCTCAGGAGTGTGCAAGTATTTACTAAAACACATATCCAGAGAGGTGACAGGTCCTTTTTCTTGCCCTTGAACAGTACACACTGAACACGTGACTACTGATCCCCTAGGGAACTCGATAGTGCCCCCTGTAGTTACAGCCACATTGTGCTTTTCTTACCTGCGGCCATTCAGGAGGGACCAGTGTTTGCCCCGCCGCCTGCCTGTGCGTATTGGGGTATAAACACCTTTCTTTCGCAAGTCTGACCATTACGGAAGGGCAGACATGTTCCTCTACGTTCTAAGCAACTGAAAGTTCTCAGTGGTTGGACCCCAACAATCAGACATTGACGCCATATTTATGCTTCATGCAATGCTTATAATAGTAATAATAATACTTTAACCCCATAGAAAAAGCACATAAAAAAATTGCTACAATACAAATCTGGAACACGTCTTCTCTTACTCATACATAACCGGTATATAATTTTCCAGAGAGGAAAACCCATAACTCACCCTCACTAGCAGCACATGCAGTTAATATGCTAATCTTCAGGCTAGAATTTTTTTTGTCTCGCCCTCATTGGTCACCTACATTATGTATTCATACAATGTTTAACTTCTTCCACTTTGGCTTGAGGTATTAGTACGGGGTTGAAGTGTGTGTGAGACCTCAGAGACATCTGACCAAGTGAGAGGAAACAAAGTCACGTTGGATGTGGGAGTGAGTAAAGCCAACTCAAGACGATGGCAGGCATAGGCATTACAGTTACTGGGCTTCTTCATATCCCTGATTGGTTTCATTGGGACGATTATTGCCACCGTACTCCCTCACTGGTGGAGAACCGCTCATGTCGGCACCAATATCATTACGGCCGTGGAATACATGAAGGGCCTTTGGATGGAATGTGTATGGCACACCACTGGAATCTACCAGTGTCAAGTCCATCAATCTCAGCTAGCACTTCCCCGCAATCTTCAGATCGCACGAGGTATGATGGTGACATCTTGTGTCCTTTCAGTCCTGGCATGTGTTGTCTCTGTGTTTGGCATGAACTGCACCCAATGTGCCAAAGGGTCTTCAGCGAAGAAGATGATTGTCATCCTTGGTGGGGTGGCCTTTCTCTTTGCTGGTCTTACATGTCTCATTCCAGTAGCATGGTCGACCAATGATGTTGTCCAAGACTTTTATAACCCAGCACTTCCTTACGGGATGAAGTTTGAGATTGGCCAAGCTCTCTATGTTGGCTTCATCTCAGCAGGTTTGACAATAATTGGTGGAATTGTTCTTCTCTTTACGGCATGCCAGAAGGACATTCCTCAAGTAGCCTACATCCACCCTTCACGCAACCTGAGGAGGGTACCAATGAGCAGGCCAACGCCAGTCTATAAAAGTAGCCATACACCGACTTGGTCATCTGCATCACGCCAGGGTTATCAGATTAATGACTTTGTCTGACTGGAGCAGAATCACTTGATCCATTTCCATTTCAGGACGTTCTTGAATTTGTTATTATATCCTTGCAATGTTTACTGTATTTCTAGAACAACTAGATGGAATCTGAGAAATGGAAGGACTTGTACATATGTAGTATTGTGCCATGTTTTATAATAATTTATTCCACTGAATGCACATGGATAAATCATGTTGCTCTGGATAAGTGGGAAGTCTGGTGGACATTCTCGAAATTACCAGACCTCCCAAAAAAAAATAATAATGTACATTTTTGTTGTATATTGTGAGTGTTGTACTGGAGACACAATATCATTTTTCCTCATGTAGGTCATGGCTAGTTGATCTTATATATTTATGACTGCTCAAAAACTTGCTCAGTATCTATCTATTTTTGGGTCAATGAACCTTTAAGGGGTTCTCCATAAGAAGGAACGTAAATATGGAGTGCAGAAGCTGCAGGTGGAACTCGGAGCTGGAGGTTAAGGAGCAAAAATGTCCCTCTGAAACATATGATATACAGTATATGCTAAAAGTGGCATTTGTTATTTTGGAGCTGTGTTAAAGGGGTTGTCTGAGATAAAGGGGTTTTCTGGGATTCATATGTTGATGGCCTAACCTTAGGAGAGGTCATCAATATCTGATCGGTAGGGGTCTGACACCCAGCACCTTCACTGATCAGGCCAGTGACATCACATTCATAGATCACGTGGCCTGGGTGCAGCTCAGTCCTATTGAAGTGAATGGGGCTGAGCTGCAATGCCAAGCACAGCACAAGACACCAAGACTGCTTTGGAGTAATCCAGGAGGAATTTTCAGTGCAGTGTGCACCATGCTGTAGCATACTTGACAACATGACCTAGTAGGTTTGAGGGAGGCAGGGGCGGATTGGGAACCTAAAGTGGCCCTGGAAAAAAATACCTAAAAGTGGCCCCATATGATAGGCGGGTCTAAATTGACAGGAGGCTGGGGCAACAAAAGTAGGCGCAGTCAGCGATACCATAGAGCAGGGGTACTCAACTGGTGTACCGCGGTCTAAATACGGACCGCGGATGCCAGCTGTCCGGACCCCTGCCTATCCCTTCCATAGGAAGCAGCTCTTTAGGCTGCTTCCTAATCTGCCAGTGCGCCGGAAAGAGCTGGGGCACAAGCTCCTACCCATGCAGGAGCTGGATGGAAGGGGAGGAGCACGCTGAGGGAGACAGGTTCCTCCACATGCAGGCACCGGGACTTGTCTTTCTCAGCGCTTTCATCCGGCGCCTGCACGTGGAGGAAGCTGTCTTTCTCAGCGCGCTCAGTCCCTCCGCTCCTGCAGCAGCGGCACGTAAGGTGCTGCTGGAGATGAGGCTGGACATCACCACTGCCACCAATGGAATAAAGTCCACAGTTTGGGGGTGGGGGGTGATGTCTGAGGGGTACAGACAGGGCGGGAACGCATCACTGACTGCAGGAAGGGACTCCACAGTATCAGTGGCATATTCCATCTTGCCTGTGTCTCTTTCTGTAATGGTGACATAAAGATAAGGCTCGATTCACACCATGATATTTTTGTTCCTCATCCAATCCCCATTATTGGTGGATTGGATGCGGATGGGGCCGCAAAAGATGCAGAGAGTACACGTGTACTGTCTGCATCTTTTGTGGCCCCATTGAAATGATGGGGTCCGCATCCAATCCACCAATAATGGGGATTGGATGTGGAACAAAGATACATATGTCTGTTCTGCGGCTAGGGTTGCCACCCGGTCAGTAGCTCACCGGCAAGGCCGGTATTTTAGTGGCCCTGCCAGTGGCGGTAATTTTTTTCTACCGGCAATATTAATTGCCGGTATTTTTGCAGCGTCCCACATCAGTGTGTAAATGGGACACTTTAAACATCTGCCTATGTATTTGCATTGTATGGTATTTCCTATTATCAGGCTGGCAATGTCATTACACCCAGTCCCCCCTAGGTGGTGCTGTCACCACATAATATATATAGCTTGGGTGTGTCTAGCTGTGTGAAGAACAGGAAGTTAGTAGTTAGTGAGAGGAGGAAAAGCAAGTGTACAAAGGAGAGAAACAGGCATCGTCCACCATGTAGTCTGCTATTTCTTCCCCTTGGTCATGCCCAGGCTAAGGGAGTACAGTGAACATTTCTCTACAGCAACCAAGCACCAGACAGTATCTGCAGAGAGACTAGTGAGGGTAACAGCTGAACACAGCTTATGGACCATATCAGCACAAGTGACCAGGAGTAGCTTTACGAGTGCCTGGACACAACTGGATGATTAAGGCCATAATTGTCCTTATCCACTACACAAGCCTTCCGGGACATAGTGGAAAAACCTAAACCTTTTTAGGGGAGCATCCTGCAAATAATGAAGCAGAAGTGTTTGCCTGCCGTGAGGGGAACGCCCTTATAGGATAGCTCAAGATAAGTAGAAAACTGCATATTCAGTACCAGGGTGATATAGTTTGGACATAGAATAACTACAGAAGTCTGGCCTGTAAAAAGTCAATCCTAAAGAGAACTCCTCAACTGACAATTTCCTAAACCTGATAAAAGGAATACAATTAAACTTATATCCTACAAATGAACTGTGTCTGTACTGACTACCTAAGGACAATTAATTTAGTAAATGTTCAACTGTTTGATAACAACTGACTCCTCATCATTTCCACTACTAAACTCAACATTTGCACCTTACGGTGCTGGCTTCACGAACCAGGGGCCCAGCCACCAAAGCACCTTAAACACCAATTACCATCAAGGGCATCTCAACCAACATCTGGCTGGTGTTCCCTGCAACAGAGAGTGCCCTGGAGGATATTCTTACTGGGGGCACTAACTGGGGCATTTATCTTTACTGTTGGCATTCAGCTCGGACCTTTGTCTGACTGCAGACCCAGGTATGTGGACCTTTAATAAAACTAGTTGAGTACCCCTGCCATAGAGCAAAATACCACATACCACAGTGCCGCACAATATCTTGCCCCAAAAGCTGTCACTCTGAGTTCGCCATCAACAGAGGCCATTTTCTGTTCTCCTCCAGTTGTCTGATTAAGATATGGAGCACGGTGCTTAGGAGGTGAGATGCGGGACATAGTTGAATTCAGGAGGACATGTAGCTGATTACCTGATTCTCACAGAGTTAATTACTATTGCTAGCATATTATGTACCCAGCCAGCGGCAGAGATGGGGGCTTGGGAGGCCCCTGCCATAGAGCACCGGCCTATGGAAAATTTCCCTATAAGGTCTATGGCCAATCCGCCCATGGAGGGAGGCAGGAGAGTGCGGCGCACAAGACCAATTTTTTTTTAGGTGTGGACACACTCCTCGTTATGAGACTCTACTTTCCCTCCATGTTTGCCCACATCCACTTCATGACGTGTCCTCCATGCCCTGTGGGGGGTATTTACCACCTCTGGGAGTTCAGAAGGTCTCCCCTTATTCCTGGAGCTTCCTGTATGTTCTAGGAGAAGTGGCAGGTTTGTAGTATATCTCTTATATATATAAAAATGAGTGTCTGTCTGTAAGTCTGTCTGTGTGTCTGTTCTTTATGCGTGACCAAACAACTGAACCGATCTTCACTAAATTTGGCACACAGGTACATCAGGTGTCCGGGAAGGTTTTAGACCGGTCTAAGCTCTTTAGGACGTACCGTTCCTGAGATATTCCCACAAAATGACCTGCATTAGCCAATACAAGCCTGCAAGTCTTTCTCTTCAAATCCCAACTGCCATACACACAGTTTTACTCCAGGTTTCCATAACAACCCAGCCATTTTTCTTCACTGCTGTAGGTCAGCTTTAGGCTAGGGCTATAGGATGACAATAAGTCGCACGACACACAGGATTTTTTTGCGACTGTCGTGTCGCAGTCGCAGCATATCGCATGTCGCAGTGCGACACCATAGCCTATCATTGTAAAAGTCGTTGAGACAAAATGTCGCGCGACACATGTCGTCGTGTAGCCCTAGCATTAAAGGGGCAGGGCGCTGTGGAGGTCACTGTTAAAGGGGCGGGCACTGTGGAGGTCACTGTTAAAGGGGCGGGGTGCAGTGGAGGTCACTGTTAAAGGGGCAGGCACTGTAGAGGTCACTGTTAAAGGGGCGGGCACTGTGGAGGTCACTGTTAAAGGGGCGGGCACTGTGGAGGTCATTGCTAAAGGGGCGGGCACTGTGGAGGTCACTGTTAAAGGGGCGGGCACTGTCGAGGTCACTGTTAAAGGGGCGGGCACTGTGGAGGACACAGAAACATTAAATGAAATAGATGAAATATACCCGTGCGAAGCCGAGTCCTTCTGCTAGTATTTATATATATATATATATATATATATATATGTATTAACATCTACATACATACCTACTCAAACACATCCAACTTAAAGGGATTATCTGGGAACTGATATTGATGACCTATCCTTAGGATAGGTCATCAATATCGGATCAGCAGAGGTCTGATTCCTGGGTCCCCCACCAATCAACTGTTAGAGGAGGCTATGGCACTCTGTGAGCGCTTAGGCCTCTTCCTAGGCCAATGACGGCGACTGACATTGGTCACAGGACCTAGGTGCAGCTCAGTCCCATTCTAGTCAACTGCAGTACCAAGCACAGTCACTATACAATGTATGGCGCTGTGGTAAGCTGCCAGGTATCTTCAGCGCTCACCAGAGCTCCTGTGCCACTTACTGAAACAGCTGATAGGTGGAGGTGCTGGGACTCCCACCAATGTGATAATGATAACCTGTCCTTAGGATAGGTATTCAATATCATTTCTCGGATAACCTCTATAATTATAGTCCTATATCTGCATCATAATCATGGACGGTGCATTCACTATGGACTGAGAGGAGTGAAAAAGACGTACAGTGCACAGCAAACTTTGCAGCATTTTTTACACCCCTAAATACTTTTACTCTTCATAAGAGCGTTATTACATTCTGTTGCTTTGGTCCATTATAGGAGCAGAAGAAGGAAAAATAACGGAAGTGCCGGATTCGGCATAACTAGTGTTCCCTCTAAGCCACTGTAGTTGCTGAGTGGAGCAGTTAGGTAGCTGGGCAATACATCGTGAAAGGTGAGCAAACCCAAGGAGGGTTATTATCTGCACTAAGCATTGCGGGTGACACTAGGGAGACTCGTCCCCATCGCGGCCTGCTATTGGCTGCCCCCCTTCCCCCATCACCGATTTTGAGATGTAGCAGAGGCCTTGCGAGCATCAGGAGCTAAGTGGGTGCCAGGGAGCGGGGTAAGTATATAACCTATCTGAGGGGCCCAGGCATTAGGGGGGTGATAATAGGGGTTGGATAACCTCTTTAAAGGGAACACTGCACACAAGTAAAATAAACTGAGCGCGCGCAGACTTCATTGTCCTGCAATGGGGTCCAATCGGTTCATGTTCAGGGTGCCGCTTTTTTACCCGGCAAAAAATCCTGCATTTAGGACTTTTTTGTCCAGACTTTTTCAGAGAATCTGTAATCGAGGCTGCGAACGGGAGCTTCCAACACAGATGTGAATAGGTAGTTCAAGTTTATAGGGAACCTGTCACCGGGATTTTGTGTATAGAGCTGAGGACATGGGTTGCTAGATGGCCGCTAGCACATTCGCAATACCCAGTCCCCATAGCTCTGTGTGCTTTTATTGTGTAAAAAAAACAATTTGATACATATGCAAATTAACCTGAGATGAGTCCTGTATGTGAGATGAGTCAGGGACAGGACTAATCTCAGGTTAATTCACAGCACCAGAACCAGGCTCATTACATGAACACAGCACCAGAACCAGGCTCATTACATGAACACAGCACCAGAACCAAGCTCATTACATGAACACAGCACCAGAACCAGGCTCATTATATGAACACAGCACCAGAACCAAGCTCATTACATGAACACAGCACCAGAACCAGGCTCATTACATGAACACAGCACCAGAACCAGGCTCATTACATGAACACAGCACCAGAACCAGGCTCATTACATGAACACAGCACCAGAACCAGGCTCATTACATGAACACAGCACCAGAACCAAGCTCATTACATGAACACAGCACCAGAACCAAGCTCATTACATGAACACAGCACCAGAACCAAGCTCATTACATGAACACAGCACCAGAACCAAGCTCATTACATGAACACAGCACCAGAACCAGGCTCATTACATGAACACAGCACCAGAACCAGGCTCATTACATGAACACAGCACCAGAACCAGGCTCATTACATGAACACAGCACCAGAACCAGGCTCATTACATGAACACAGCACCAGAACCAGGCTCATTACATGAACACAGCACCAGAACCAGGCTCATTACATGAACACAGCACCAGAACCAAGCTCATTACATGAACACAGCACCAGAACCAAGCTCATTACATGAACACAGCACCAGAACCAGGCTCATTACATGAACACAGCACCAGAACCAGGCTCATTACATGAACACAGCACCAGAACCAGGCTCATTACATGAACACAGCACCAGAACCAGGCTCATTACATGAACACAGCACCAGAACCAAGCTCATTACATGAACACAGCACCAGAACCAAGCTCATTACATGAACACAGCACCAGAACCAGGCTCATTACATGAACACAGCACCAGAACCAAGCTCATTACATGAACACAGCACCAGAACCAGGCTCATTACATGAACACAGCACCAGAACCAGGCTCATTACATGAACACAGCACCAGAACCAGGCTCATTACATGAACACAGCACCAGAACCAAGCTCATTACATGAACACAGCACCAGAACCAAGCTCATTACATGAACACAGCACCAGAACCAGGCTCATTACATGAACACAGCACCAGAACCAGGCTCATTACATGAACACAGCACCAGAACCAGGCTCATTACATGAACACAGCACCAGAACCAGGCTCATTACATGAACACAGCACCAGAACCAGGCTCATTACATGACACAGCACCAGAACCAGGCTCATTACATGAACACAGCACCAGAACCAGGCTCATTACATGAACACAGCACCAGAACCAGGCTCATTACATGAACACAGCACCAGAACCAAGCTCATTACATGAACACAGCACCAGAACCAGGCTCATTACATGAACACAGCACCAGAACCAGGCTCATTACATGAACACAGCACCAGAACCAGGCTCATTACATGAACACAGCACCAGAACCAGGCTCATTACATGAACACAGCACCAGAACCAAGCTCATTACATGAACACAGCACCAGAACCAGGCTCATTACATGAACACAGCACCAGAACCAGGCTCATTACATGAACACAGCACCAGAACCAGGCTCATTACATGAACACAGCACCAGAACCAGGCTCATTACATGAACACAGCACCAGAACCAGGCTCATTACATGAACACAGCACCAGAACCAGGCTCATTACATGAACACAGCACCAGAACCAGGCTCATTACATGAACACAGCACCAGAACCAGGCTCATTACATGAACACAGCACCAGAACCAAGCTCATTACATGAACACAGCACCAGAACCAAGCTCATTACATGAACACAGCACCAGAACCAGGCTCATTACATGAACACAGCACCAGAACCAAGCTCATTACATGAACACAGCACCAGAACCAGGCTCATTACATGAACACAGCACCAGAACCAGGCTCATTACATGAACACAGCACCAGAACCAGGCTCATTACATGAACACAGCACCAGAACCAAGCTCATTACATGAACACAGCACCAGAACCAGGCTCATAAGGGAAATACAGCACTAGAAGCTCATATCATAAATACAGGGGCATAGCTATAGTATATAGTAGAAGAAAGAGAAGCACCTGCTTTGGGGCCCAAACTCTGAAGGGCCTATCTGGGAGGAGGACTGAAAGGTTTTATTGTCAGAGCCCTCACAACAGTATTATACAATGACATTATATATAGTGATAGTATATACAGTGACATGACATACAGTATATACGTGTAAGAAACAGACGGAGCAGCTGCTGGGCCTGATCTGAACAGGGCTGCACCACCAATTAGGCGCGGTGAGGCGATCGCCTCGGGCGGCTCAGTCCTGGAGATAAGTGGAAGCGCTCATCTCTACATTCATCTTTCTTGCCGTCCTCAGGACAGCAATACCGTTGGATTCTGTGGCGAGGCAGCTGAGAGGTGTCTCCCTTCCACGTTCCTCTCACAGGCTGCTGGCACTAGGCCTAAAGCCTATCAGAGGCCGGCACAAGCGACGAGATGATGTCACCATCGTCATGCTGCCTGAGCCGGGCAGCGTACAGCGTGGGACACAGGCTGGAAGAGGCCTGCATCGCATGGCTACTAGAAACATGGAGGTAAGTATTAGTGGGTTTTTTTAAAATTTGTCACAATGCTGTTGGACACATTATAGGGGGTGAGCGCTATGGGGCCACTATACAGGGGCATTTTTTACTGGCACATTATGGGGGGTACTATGGGAAAGGGGAGGACAGAAGCACTTTGGGGGCATCTACTGGGGGCACTAAGAAGTGGTATTTTATACTGGCACATTATGGGGCACACTATGAGGGCATCTACTAGGGGCAATATATAGGGGCATTTTATACTGGCACACATTATGGGGAACACTATGGAGATGGGGGCACTATGGGGCATCTACTGGGTGCACTATATAGAAGCATTTTATACTGGCACATTATGGGGGGCACTATGGGGACAGTAGCTCGACTGGGGGCACTAAGAGGGGGTATTTTTTGTACTGGCACACAGAACGGGGGCATTTCTGTACTAGTTCACATTATTAGGGGACATTTTTTGCACTGTCACACATTATAAGGGGGCATTTTTTGTACTGGCGCTCATTTAAAGGGGCATTTTTTTGTACTTGGACACATTAGGGGCCATTTTTCTACTGTCACATTATAAGGAGAATTATTACTACTGGGGGGCATTATGGTGAGCTTAAGTACTACTGGGGGACTATGGGGTACATGATTACTAGTATGGGAGGCATTATTACTTCTGGGGCACAGTGGGGACATTAGTACTGTTGGGGCACTATTACTACTAAGTGCGCTCTGGCAGGGACTTTGGGGAGCACTATTACTGTGGGAGTACCCTGGCACAGTACCAGTATTTTGTGGGGGACATTATGTTTACATGATTAGTGTCAGGGACACTGTTTGCTGGGGGCAGTAACTTTTTAGGGCAATGTGTGCCAATAATTATTGAAGGCTCAATATCTGTGCGGTACCAGTATTTTCAGGGAGACTATTTCTGGAGTATAATATTGGGGAGCACAGCGGGCACAATATTGGGGGTGACAGGATAGGGTGTTCAGAAGGTGGGACGATGATGGAAAAGTAGGAAACTAAGATGTCTGTTTGTCAAACTTCTGAGACGAGAAATGGCTGGAAAATCATCATGGTGGTCTGATCTGAATGGAGAAGATGAAGAAAGAGAATGTCTACATCAGAGGAGACGTCACTGGATGTAAGAGGTGTGTGGGGCTGTATTATGTGATGATAGGAGGGAAGGGGTTAGGCCTCGTTCACATCACTGTTTCTCCTTTCCGTTCTCCGGCTCCGTTGAGGAAAGGACGGATTCTGCAGATAACTGAGACCTAACTGAGCGTAACGGAGCCTAAAGACCCCATGGACTATAATGGGGTCTGTTCGGTGTCCGCTCAGAACATGATTTTTGAGCGGAGACGAAAGTCCTGCTCCGTTGCTTTGAGTAGCGGCAAAAGTCCAGAGGCTTTGCTGCTGCTTCCTGAGCACTGCAGATGCTGACTGTGCAGGTATAGGCTGATGTGAGTGGCGCATGCACAGTCAGCATCTGCGCTGTTCAGGTAGAAGCAGCAGAACCTCTGCACTCTGTCACGACTCGGAGCAACGGCGCAGGCGTGAGATTGACAGGACCAGGCGAGATGTTTGGCCATGTCAATCAGAGGGGGAGTCTCCTGAGCAGCGCAGACAAGCCCCTCGCTGCTCAAGGAAACAGTTTTTTGAACGAATTTGATTTGCACAAATCGATTTGCTCATTATGTAATCTAAGACAATTGGGATTTATAACTATGAAAGTGGGAGATTTCCCTGTTAAATAATTAAAATTTAGGATGAGTTACACCCCTGCTATCGTATGAGCAACATATGTGTGCGTGTTCCTTTAACACGGGGCTGTCTACACAACCGCAGGTCTTTTCTCACAGGGGCATTTGTGGAAAACGTTATTGCGTCTTAATATATTTCACCTGCACGCATCATTAATTCTGGGTAATAGGCAATCTACTTATGCAAGCGCAGCCATTAATGATTTCAGATTAGTGCCCCGGAGGACTCCGTTAATACACTTCTAATTCAGGAAGAAACCTACTGAGAAGACGTCGTTTTATTTCTATACTTTTACTTTAAGTTTTAGAAACGATACTGGTTATACTGTGTAATTATAAATGTGAAAATCTGGAGGCAACATCTTAATGGACACATTAGATATGCAGCATTTAAAAAAATATATATTTGTATCTGAAAACTTTTTTGGGGTTTATTTAAATTGAATTAACATATTTCGTTTTTACTCAGAGAATGTTTTACATAGAATATATATTTGTGTTCGGTAACGTCTTCCATTTAGGCTACTTTCACACTTGCGGCGGTGTGATCCGGCAAGCAGTTCCGTCGTCGGAACTGGCTGCCGGATCCGGCAATCTGCATGCAAATGGACAGCATTTGTAAACGTATCCGGACCCATCTCACAAATGCATTGCAAGAACGGATCCGTCTCTCCGCTTGTCATGCGGACAGACGGATCCGTCTTAGGCTCCTTTCACACTAGCGTTCGCTGGTCCGCTCGTGAGCTCCGTTTGAAGGAGCTCACGAGCGGACCCGAACGCAGCCGTCCAGCCCTGATGCAGTCTGAATGGAGCGGATCCGCTCAGACTGCATCAGTCTGGCGGCGTTCAGCCTCCGCTCCGCTCGCCTCCGCACGGACAGGCGGACAGCTGAACGCTGCTTGCAGCGTTCGGGTGTCCGGCTGGCCGTGCGGAGGCGTGCGGATCCGTGCGGATCCGTCCAGACTTACAATGTAAGTCAATGGGGACGGATCCGTTTGAAGATGCCACAATGTGGCTCAATCTTCAAGCGGATCCGTCCCCCATTGACTTTACATTGAAAGTCTGGACGGATCCGTCCGAGGCTATTTTCACACTTAGCTTTTTTTTTGCCATTTTAATGCAGACGGATCCGTTCAGAACGGATCCGCCCGAACGCTAGTGTGAAAGTAGCCTTAGGCTACTTTCACACTTGCGGCAGGACGGATCTGACAGGCTGTTCACCATGTCGGATCCGTCCTTCCGCTATTTCGCCGTGCCGCTGGACTGCCGCTCCGTCCCCATTGACTATAATGGGTACGGGGGCGGAGCTCCAGCGCAGCACGGCAGTGCACGGCAAGAGCCGCTGGACTAAAAAGTCGGACATGCAGGACTTTTAGTCCGGCGGCCTTTCGCCGTGCACTGCCGTGCTGCGCTGGAGCTCCGCCCCGTCCCCATTATAGTCAATGGGGACGGAGCAGCGGTTCGGCGGCACGGCGAAATAGCGGAAGGACGGATCCGACATGGTGAACAGCCTGTCGGATCCGTCCTGCCGCAAGTGTGAAAGTATCCTTATATCTTTTTTCACATTTTTACCGGTCTGCGCATGCGCAGGCCGGAAGGACGGATCCGGCATTCAGGCAAGTGTTCAGTTTTTTTCGCCAGAGAGAAAACCGTAGCATGCTACGGTTTTATCTTTTGCCTGATCAGTCAAAAAGACTGAACTGAAGACATCCTGATGCAAACTGAACGGATTACTCTCCATTCAGAATGCATGGGGATAAAACTGATCAGTTCTTTTCCGGTATAGAGCCCCTGTGACGGAACTCAGTGCCGGAAAAGAAAAACGCTAGTGTGAATGTACTCTTACATACCCACGTTTAGGGGGAAACTACAAATCCCAGCATGCGCCTTTTATTTCCATGGGAGTTCCGAGAAAAGCCAAGCAATTGTGCATGCTGGGAGTAGTAGTTTCACAACAGCTGGAGCGCCAGTTGCTGACCCTTGCTCTAGTTAAAAGAATTGTGCTAGAACAAGGACATGGATGACAGATGCCGTATGGGTTTGTGACCTTTTTTTATCATTATCATTTTTAAAATAAATAGAGATATTATAGCAGCTCCAAGGGCAGAGAAAAAGGCCCTGAAATTGTGACATCGTAAAACTGTGACCCCTGTCACTATTGTCCTAATGATTACCGGGAAGCGACACTGATTGAAGAGATAGAAAGGAAAAAAAAAGCAATGAAGCTTAGGCCTAGTTCACACGAACGTTTTTTTTGCGAGTGTACGGGCCGTTTTTTGTGTTCCGTATATGGTCTGTATACGGAACCATTCATTCCAATGGTTCCGTAAAAAAAACTGAATGTGTTCCGTATGCATTCCGTTTCCGTATTTCCATTTTTCCGTTCCGTTGAAAGATAGAACTTGTCCTATATTTGGCCGTAAATCACGTTCCGTGGCTCCATTCAAGTCAATGGGTCCGCAAAAAAAACTGAACACCTACCGAAATGCATCCGTATGTCTTCCGTTTCCGTTCCGTTTTTTCTGAACCATCTATTGAAAATGTTATGCCCAGCCCAATTTTTTCTATGTAATTACTCTATACTGTACATGGCATACGGAAAAACGGAAAGGAAATGGAAACACAACGGAACTCAAAAACGGAACAACGGATCCGTGAAAACGGACCGCAAAAAACAATAAAAGCCATACGGTCGTGTGAACTAGGCCTTAAAGGGATTGTCCTAAATAAATGTTAAAAAATAATTAAAAATGAATCAGGTAGGAAAGTATTCTCGAGTCACCGATAGTGCTTGTGATTGACTTGACCACAGAAAGGACATTGTCACTTCTGGTCCGTGGAGACTGGAGCCGCGCCTCTATTAGGCTACATGCACACGACCGTTCCATTTTTTGCGGTCCGCAAACCGCGGATCCGCAAAACACAGATGGCATCCGTGCGCGTTCCGCAATTTGCGGAACCGCGCGGACAGCCTTTAATATAACTGCCTATTCTTGTCCGCAAAGTGCGGACAAGAATAGGAGATTTTATATTTTTTTGCGGGGCCACAGGACGGAGCAACGGATGCGGACAGCACACAGAGTGCTGTCCGTATCTTTTGCGGCCCAATTGAAGTGAATGGGTCCGCATCCGAGCCGCCAAAACTGCGGCTCGGATGCGGACCAAAACAACGGCCGTGTGCATGAGGCCTAAATGTGAGAATTTCAAAAGGTGAGTGTATCTTGTCTATCATAAATTTTTCATTTATGTGGGACAACCCCATTAAATGGGTTTTCCGGTTTGCATCAACATCCTGTAAAATAATCATTCATGAAGGTAACTTTGTCATGTATTTCTTTTACCTTTTATCGCTCCTATCTCCCACTCTGGACTGTGGTCACATGACCATGTCCATGCAGCGCTTTCTTATTTCCTGTGATGTCATGTGCATGGGCGGGGCAGTGATAGGGGAGTGTCTATGTAACTAGCTGGGTGGGAGGGGCTAAAAAATAGCTGGGCGTTGTTAGTGGCGGGGCTGAAGCTGTGGCACAGGAAGGAGAAGTGCATCATGGGTTTGGTTGGATTCAGGAACAGGAAGTGCCACATACAGGATGGAAACACACCAGAGGGATCGGACTACATGGTGAAAACGGGTCAGGAGAGTTCAAAGTGAAAAAAGAAAAAGCATGAGGAAGATGTACATACATGGGAATCTTTAAGGTGAGCAGCATCTAAATGTACTGTAGGTTCTTAGAATGGGAGACATGTGACATAAAATTATCATTATTATCTGATACCCAACCATTTTTTTTTGTATTAAATATGTTTTTCCTTGTTATTGATAATGATGCTGTACATAAAAAGGAATAAAGTGAAAACAATCAGGAAAAGCAAATAAAGTTGTCAGTTTGGCCAGTGTCATCCGGCACCACATTTTCCATATTCTATAATCTGTTCACTTAAAGGCTATGGACACTGTGAGGTAAATTTTTTTAATGATTGCATTTTACTCATTTTGGGCAAATTTTTTTTTTCCATTTGGTCTTTATTAAAAATTAACAGCCATTTTTTAGATACAGGGGTTAAAAATCGGTCTATTTGCAGTGTATCGGTTCCCAGTCCAGTCAGCTGAGGGCTCGTGTCAAGCCTTGTCTCTGATCTCCTGACCTCATAAACACTTACCCTAAGTTCACACCTGAGCGTTTTACAGCGCGTTCAAACGCGCTGTAAAACGCTCAAGACATGAAAAGCAATGCTTCCCTATGGGAATGGTTCACACCTGGGCGTTTTACAGCGCGTACGAACGCGCTGTAAAACGCCCGACACTCAAACAAGTACTTGAGCTTCTTTGGGGCGTTTTGACGCCCGTTTGTGGCCATAGGACACTGCAGTCAATCACACAAACGCGCGTCAAACGCGCGTTTACTATTACAAAAAACGCGCATAAAAACGCGCGTAAAACGCGCGTTTGAGAAACGCTCAGGTGTGAAAGCAGGGTTATAGCTAAACTTTTATCAAACTGATAAGAATATGGCTGGAATGAGTGTTTTATGAGGACAGAAGATCAGAAATAAAGAGTCATCAGCTGACGGGACTGACAAGTGATACTCTGCAAACAGATTTTTAACCCCGCTGAAACTTTTTAATAAAGACCAATTTAAAAAAATGATTTTTAGACCAAAATACGTAAAATGCAATCATAATAAAAAAAAATCCTTAGCCTTTAAGGACAGAGCTACATTTGACCGGTTGACTGTTTTGTGTGTATGTATGTGCCTCTAAAATCTCCCATAATGGCACTTTTCAGACGAGCAAGTTCTATGCATCAGACTCACAGCGTGAGTATGCGGCAGCTCCAGTCCTGACCGGGTCACATAGCATTATATTGATTTATGATGCTATGTAACTCTTAGGCCTCTTTCACACGAGCGTGTCCGGATAAGGTCCGGATGCGTTGCGGAAAACCCGTGCGAGTAGGTACCCAATTGCAGTCAGTTTTGACTGCGATTGCCTTCCATTGTTCAGTTTTTATCACGCGGGTGCAATGTGTTTTGCACTCGCGTGATAAAAAACTGACTGTGGTACCCAGACCCGAACTTCTTCTCAGAAGTTCAGGTTTGGGTTCAAGGTTGTGTAGATTGTGCTATTTTCCCTTATAACAAGTGGATTAAGGTGAATTAAGTTATTATTATTATTATTTTTTTAACCCCTCCAGCCCTATTTTACTTAGCATTCTGTATTCAGAATGCTATTAGGCCCCTTTCACACTGGCAAGTTTTCCGCGTGAGTGCAATGCGTGAGGTGAACGCATTGCACCCGCACTGAATCCGGGCCCATTCATTTCTATGGGGCTGTGCACATGAGCGGTGATTTTCACGCATCACTTGTGCGTTGCGTGAAAATCGCAGCATGCTCCTCTTTGTGCGTTTTCCACGCAACGCAGGCCCCATAGAAGTGAATAGGGCTGCGTGAAAATTGCAAGCATCCGCAAGCAAGTGCGGATGCAGTGCGATTTTCACGCACGGTTGCTAGGAGACAATCGGGATGGGGACCCGATCATTATTATTTTCCCTTATAACATGGTTATAAGGGAAAATAATAGCATTCTGAATACAGAATGCATAGTACAATAGCGCTGGAGGGGTTAAAAAATAAATAAAAATAATTTAACTCACCTTAATCCACTTGCTCGCGCAGCCGGCATCTCTTCTGTCTTCTTCTTTGAGGAATAGGACCTTTGATGACGTCACTACGTTCATCACATGGTCCGTCACATGATCCATCACCATGATTAAAGATCATGTGATGGACCATGTGATGAGCGCAGTGACGTCATCAAAGGCCCTATTCCTCAAAGAAGAAGACAGAAGAGATGCCGGCTGCGCGAACAAGTGGATTAAGGTGAGTTAAATTATTGTTTATTATTTTTTAACCCCTCCAGCGCTATTGTACTAAGCATTCTGTATTCAGAATGCTATTATTTTCTCTTATAACACTGAATAGTTATCCTACTTAAAACTTAACTTTTAGTCATTATCATTTAAAATAGGTCCCACAGAAGTGTTTCGATAGTCCCTGGGACTGCACCATTCAGTTGGACATATCTACAGAGAGCTATTGGGCTGACGGCTATCGTGCCACTTATCCATCTGGTTATCTCTATCTTTATATTTTTTACATCCCCTGATGAATCCGGTAATATATATATATCGGAGGAAACGCGTTGGAATTATAGAACAACTCTTTTTTGGCTGCACTGACACTGGGAGATATTTTTCAGGGACAGGATAACAGGGACAGCCGTCGATAAGTGGGGTCGCTCCCTCTGGGGGTGATTCTCCCGCATATAGGCGGGAGACCTCTCCGCTTTTAGGCAGGGCCTCACCAGTCGGATAGGGATTTTATCTTCCCAGTTATCCACCTGTCCTCTATAAGAAGAGCCGGTAACTACAACACTCCTCTATCAGTTCCTGTGGACCTCCCACTATAAACACGTACATCCTGGTGCGGTACGATTCATCTCCGTAAACAGAATAATCATCAAACTGTGAGTGGGACTATTTAGTCCAAATTCGTGCTCTTTATTTTGTTCATTTACCCTGTGTCTCATTGTGCATAAGTCCACTGTATCTGATATATGCAGCTATCGAAACACTTCTGTGGGACCTATTTTAAATGATAATGACTAAAAGTTAAGTTTTAAGTAGGATAACTATTCAGTGATATACAGCCTATATTCCTACACTATATATATATTTCTCTACTGTGAATTTTTTATTTTCTCTTATAACCATGTTATAAGGGGAAATAATACAATCTACACAACCTTGAACCCAAACCTGAACTTCTGTGAAGAAGTTCGGGTCTGGGTACCACATTCAGTTTTTTATCACGCGCGTGCAAAACACATTGCACCCGCGTGATAAAAACTGAACAACGAAACGCAATCGCAGTCAAAACTGACTGCAATTGGGTACCTACTCGCACGGGTTTGCCGCAACGCACCTGGGCCTTATCCGGACACGCTCGTCTGCAGGGGGCCTCACAGTTCTGGATGTATTGGATAACACTGACAGCCTTATGTCAGTGTTATACACTACATTCCAGACCTCCAAGGGTTACAGAGCATCATAAATGAATATAATGCTTGCTATGTGACCCCGGCAGTGCTGGGAGGTCAGGGAGGGAGCTGCCGCATACTCACGCTGCAAGTTCGATACATGGAACTTGCTCGTCTGAAAGGGGCCAATAGCAGATGGCAGTGAAGGAAAGGTCAGACATGCTGAATTTCAACATGCCCAATCCTTATGTTCTCATGGGAGATCAGATGCGGGCATGCGGCCAGAGGTGTCTAGCAGCAGCTTATTCCTATCATCCTATTGAGGACACATGCATGCTCAGCCGAGCCAAGTGCTTGTAGACAGGTCTGGAAGAATATCCAAATATCTATCTGAATTGTACGGCTAGCTTTAGCAAATAGATGTACATCTTAGTTTTCTGTCCCGTTAATGCCTTTTGTATTCTTAGATATTCGGACATTTTAGTCTCATGACTTATTGACTGTTTTTAGATGGACCCCCCCCCCACTATCCTGCACAGACGTTGCAGGTCCTGCTCCTTTCTCTATGCCTTGCCTGCGTTCATTCTCACACAGGAGACTTCCAGCCTCGTGAATGCCCCGTGCACAGCAAATGTGAATGTTAAATTGTGATTTATGTCCTGCCTGAGAGCTGACAATATATAAAACGGTGTCACTGTAACCCAGCGCCACAATGACCTTCCCAGGGAGCGGGCCCCATAGACGGCTTATTGTCAGCCCCGACAGCCGATACGCCCGGAGGACCTGGAAAGTATTAAGTGGCGACGAAAATCAAATGGAACTTTATGTGAAATGATAAACTTTTCCAGCTGACTAATTATTATATGATCGCCATTTCCAGCCCTGCATTCCCGTTTTAACATTTCCTCTTTAACTTTTACATTCGAGCCCCTGACTTTGGTATTAACCGCCTCCTGTGTCTGGCTACCTCTCGGCTCTCAAAGAAAATATCATGCACGGAGAAGTGAATACGGTGCTATTCTCATGAAACTCAGCACTACATTAGGCCGAGAGCAGAATTAATACCCTTATAAACCTGCCTGCGGCATCTGTTCAGCTGCGGCCCACCGGCCAACTCAAACAAGCCTGAGAGCCCTCCAGAGATGGAGAGCCGGGGAGCTATGTACTAAGACCTGGCTCTTCCTCAGGTATACATAACACCTCAGTATTAAATCTCTCCTGGTCCCGCACTCAGTCCTCGCTCCTGGGTCACAGTGCAGGCCGGAGAGCTCCGAGGCGGGGTACCGGACAGAGGGAGGGCCGCCAGGAGAGAAAGAAAAACATCTCACGTACTGAAAGGTGTGAAAATCGCACTTTCCATGTTGAACAGAAAAGATCCACAAAGGATGAATCTCCCGACGTGAAATCATGAGCAGCGTCCTTGTTCCAATAATTGGTATTTATAATGTAATTTAAAACACAGAAGTGAAAGCGCTCAGGTTAAAAGGGATAGGAAATGGGAAACACATGTTCCGATATGGGAATAGGTTAGGGATTATTTCTTTCTAAGTACGGCTCTAGATCAAGGCCTGTGGACAATACAGCGTAGGGGAAGGAGGGGCGAGGGAAGCTAAAAGATGGCATGAAAGTTTACAAATGGCAGCAAAATCAAGGCAAGGATACTTAGAAAATTAGCAAACAATGCACAAGTTCAAATATTACCACCTTACTGTGCTTAAGTAACAGGACTGTACTATGCCCAAAAAATACCACCATACTGTGCTCAAGTAACAGGGCTGTTTTTTCCCCAGATAATACCACCATACTGTGTTCAAGTAACAGGGCTGTACTGTGCCCAGATAATACCACCATACTGTGCTCAAGTAACAGGGCTATACTGTGCCCAGATAATACCACCATTCTGTGCTCAAGTAACAGGGCTGCACTGTGCCCAGATAATACCACCATTCTGTGCTCAAGTAACAGGGCTAGGCTATACTGTGCCCAGATAATACCACCATTCTGTGCTCAAGTAACAGGGCTGCACTGTGCCCAGATAATACCACCATACTGTGCTCAAGTAACAGGGCTGCACTGTGCCCAGATAATACCACCATTCTGTGCTCAAGTAACAGGGCTGTACTGTGCCCAGATAATACCACCATACTGTGCTCAAGTAACAGGGCTGCACTGTGCCCAGATAATACCACCATTATGTGCTCAAGTAACAGGGCTAGGCTATACTGTGCCCAGATAATACCACCATTCTGTGCTCAAGTAACAGGGCTGTACTGTGCCCAGATAATACCACCATACTGTGCTCAAGTAACAGGGCTGCACTGTGCCCAGATAATACCACCATACTGTGCTCAAGTAACAGGGCTGCACTGTGCTCAGATAATACCACCATACTGTGCTCAAGTAACAGGGCTGCACTGTGCCCAGATAATACCACCATACTGTGCTCAAGTAACAGGGCTGTACTGTGCCCAGATAATACCACCATACTGTGCTCAAGTAACAGGGCTGTACTGTGCCCAGATAATAACATCATTCTGTGCTCAAGTAACAGGGCTGTGCTGTGCCGAGATAATACCACCATACTGTGCTCAAGTAACAGGGCTATACTGTGCCCAAATATCACCATATTGAGCCAAAATAATAACACCATACTACGCCCAAATAATATCACCATACTGTGCTCAACAGTGCTGTACTGTGCCCAAATAACATCATTCTGTGCCCAAGTAGCAACCCTGTACTGTGCCCAAATATCACCATACTATGCTCAAGTAACAGTGCTGCACTGTGCCCAAATACCACCATACTATGCCCAAAGACCACCATACTATGCCCAAATAAAACCACCATAATGTGCTCAAGTAACAACCAGGAGCATAGCTAAAGGCTCATGGGCCCTGGTGCAAGAGTTCAGCTAGGGCCCCCCTTCCCTCAGTGCTTTGTGGCCAGGAGCAGTGAAGCACATATCCTTCGTGCTGCCTGAGGCTGAAATTCTTGACCTAACCCCTTCCCTCCAGCCTGAGGTGTAACTTGACCAGCATGCACTTTCTATAATACCGATGTCTTCTTATGCGGCACAAGGGTCTTTGGGCCCCCTCCGGCTCCTGGGCCTGGTTGCGACTACTACCTCTGCACCCCCTATAGCTACGCCCCTGGTAACAACCCTGTACTGTGCCCAAATAATACCACCATACTGTGCTCAAGTAACAGTGCCGTACATGTGCCCAAATAATACCACCATATTATGCACAAGTAACAGTCCAAGTAGTACCACCATACTGGGTTCAAACAACAGTGCTTTACCCGTGTGTGTGCTTTACCAGCCATCTCCATGTAGAAGTTTTCCTGGGTTTTATCCTACTATTAGGGGTAGATGATTTAATACATATACTTATTGTATTCATGTCAGGGGCGCACCGCCAATGAGGCCGGGTGAGGCGAATGCCTCAGGCAGCACCAGGAAAGGGCAAGAGGGGGGCAGCGGAAGGGCCAATGGGCAATGAGCGCTTTCATTGTGGCAAAGGGGTTAGGTTAAGAAATTGGCATTGGGGAGGGGGGCGCCATTTCAGTTTTCACCTCAGGCAGCAGAAAAGGCTAGGTGTGCCCCTGATTCATGTAGATTTTTAAGCAAATGTAGATTGTGGTTTTGGAGTTCATTTTAACTTCTGAAAACTTTTAGGATTTAGTGCCATCTTGTGGACATCTATAAAATGTGCATTACAAAGAGTGATAATATAAATCAGCGTATATGTTTCAGAAATGTCGGTGGGAAGGGTTTGTCATCAATCCCTTTTGGTCTATGGAGGACCAGTCTACCAGTACAAGTTTATTGCTTAACTGAAGACATGAGGACATTTCTACATGAAAGGGATTGGCCTATCTCAGACATTGGTGGCACTTCACTAGAACAGGGATCAGCAACCTTTGTCACTCCAGCTTCTCTAAAACTACAACTCCCAGAATCCTCCTTTCACTTCTATGGTAGTTACAAGAACAGCTGAGCAGGTGTGAATGTTGGGAGTTGTAGTTTTACAGCAGCTGGAGTGACAGAGGTTGCTGGTCCCTGCGGTAGGATATGCTATCAGTGTCAGGTGCTGAAACACCTCTGGAATCCACTCCTATCTCCAGAACGAGGCCCCCAAAGTGAAGCAGAGTGCACCCGCATTCATTGCTATGGAAGTTCCGAAACGGCTGCTGTTCCATTCACCACTATGGCACTGCAGGAAATAGCTGAGCCAGCGTTCTCGCCTGTTTTCGGTGAATGGAGAGTGGCCACGGTTGCGAGAACGCTCTCCTTTACTTAAGGCGGGCCCATTCTGGAGGACCCAGAGGTGGGACCCGCACCTATCTGACATTGATGGCATATCCTAATGATATGCCATTAGTGTGCGAGATGGGAATGCCTGTTTAAAGTTTCTGCATCACCCTTAGGGCTCATGCACACAAACGTATTTTCTTTCCGTGTCCGTCCTGTTTTTTTTGCGGTCTGGGTACCACATTTAGTTTTTTATCATGCGTGTGCAAAACGCACTGCACCCACGCGATAAAAACTGAACAATGCAGCGCAATCGCAGTCAAAACGGACTGAAATTGCGTGCACACTCGAGCGGGTTTCCCGTAATGCGCGCGCGACGCATCTGGTGCAAACCCGTGTGAAAGAGGCCTTAGTGGCATGTAGGTGCCTTGTGGTACATGATTTTTTTTTTTACAGATTTTAAAATTTGCAGCATGCCCTAAAAGCCAGAGAAATAGTTTCTCAGTATGTGTGGATGGGCATTTTCAGTGTGGAATCCACCATTCAATCCGGGCCCCAGTGCACAGGTGACCAGGACAGCATGAATGCATTAATCTGACTCGGAAAGCCGAATCATCACGTGATAGGACCAGTCAGTCACTGGGACGTATAACCCATTTATCTCTACTTTTTGTCTATGGATATTGCACGACCACTAACTGCAGTAAAGAGGTGAGGTCTCAGAGGAGAGGATATTGTCCCAAAGTACCAGTCAGGGAAGAATGGTGAATGTAATCGTAAATTTTAAAGCATACCTGTCATTTCAGGTGACTTTTCTGAATAAGCTATGGGTGTATACATGAGTGATTGCACTATATATGACATATCTGGCCATTCAGTCTTCCCCTCTGCAGGCCCCACCTCTAATTCTCAGTTGTCTCTGAGTTGGTGCATCAGACTTTCTGTATTGATGTCCCCCATAGACTACACATGAAAACATGAGATTCTGCTTGCTCTCACTCCCTCAAAAGCACCATACAAGACATTACAGAGACGTACTGAGCAGTTTAGATGTGAATAAAGCACTTGGGGTGAGATTCAACACGTATAATTTGCTGCTAGCTCTGCCGAATCATGTATCTGTCTCATTCTGCTGCTCAATGCTCCTCCCGCTTCCTTCTCTATAAACTTCTATCAGATTATATAGCCTATACTTCAGTGAGCTGGCAGCCTGTTTGGACTTTGGATTTATCACAGAATTCAGAGAGACTGTTAGTTTAGGAAAGACCTATGAAAAACAGCCAGACCACATGAAATCAATAGCAATCTTTATTTGCAAAATTCATATAGATAAAATACTTGTATTCCAAAACAAGTGCAGGGAAATGGCGGCATCAACAGGAAGAGGACACAATGGCAACAAAGTCATACTAGTCCAAAAAGTAAAATCCTAAATAAAGTGCAAAAAATATAGCCAAAATCTATAGGCAGAATCAGTTACCCATAGTGTGTCTCCTCAGGGATGGCGCCAACCCCAACGCGCGTTTTGGCGAACCCCCAGATGAAGGTTATGGTAGTTAATTAGTGTGAGATATTTTTCTCATCTTCCGTTACAAACATGCTGAATTTCCTTTATTTTGGTTCGGTGTAGTATACAGGATCTGTCAGCTCTCCTGTTCGGTGTAGTATACAGGATCTGTCAGCTCTCCTGTTCGGTGTAGTATACAGGATCTGTCAGCTCTCCTGTTCGGTGTAGTATACAGGATCTGTCAGCTCTCCTGTTCGGTGTAGTATACAGGATCTGTCAGCTCTCCTGTTCGGTGTAGTATACAGGATCTGTCATCTCTCCTGTTCGGTGTAGTATACAGGATCTGTCAGCTCTCCTGTTCAGTGTAGTATACAGGATCTGTCAGCTCTCCTGTTCGGTGTAGTATACAGGATCTGTCAGCTCTCCTGTTCGGTGTAGTATACAGGATCTGTCAGCTCTCCTGTTCGGTGTAGTATAGAGGATCTGTCAGCTCTCCTGTTCGGTGTAGTATACAGGATCTGTCAGCTCTCCTGTTCGGTGTAGTATACAGGATCTGTCAGCTCTCCTGTTCGGTGTAGTATACAGGATCTGTCAGCTCTCCTGTTCGGTGTAGTATACAGGATCTGTCAGCTCTCCTGTTCGGTGTAGTATACAGGATCTGTCAGCTCTCCTGTTCGGTGTAGTATACAGGATCTGTCGGCTCTCCCATGTGGTGTAGTATAGAGGGTTAGGGTTGCATTTTACTCATTTTGGCCTGCAAATCAATTTTTCAGTATTTTTTTATGTTTAGCTGTTTTTGATAAACAAGGGTTAAAAAAAAAATCTGTCTGTTTGAAGAGTATCACTTCTCAGTCCCATCAGCTGATGTGAAGGCTTGTTTCTGATCTCCTGACCTCAAACACTCATTATAGCTAAACTGTTATCAAACTGATACGAATATGGCTTAAATAATTGTTTGAGGACAGAGAAAAGGCTTCACATGAGCAGTCAGCTGATGGGACCAAGAACTGATATTCTGCAAACAGACTGATCTTTAAGCCTTGTATGTCAAAAACGGCTGAACATTTTTTTTAATAACGACCAACTGAAAAAAAATTTTTTAGCCCAAAATAAGTAAATGCAAAAAAATAAAATAAAAATATAAATATGTATATATATATATATACCCTAGGTTTAAGGGAGCCACCCAAATGATCAGGCAGCTTAATGTCAGCTCCACACTGGGAGAGTCACAGTGATCATGTCCCTCTTCACATGATCACCAAGATTCAGGTTCTTGGAGGCCACTACCTGGACCACTGCAGTTATAGTGAAAGTCCCACAATGTTTTTTTTTCATGACCATTTGGGGACAGAGTATAAAAAACAAACAAACAAAAAAAACACACGCACAAAGAAAACTATACCCCCCAAAAAAATAAAAAATAAACCTACCCTCAGAAACCATTCCTTTTCAAATCGTTCTCATACTGCTAGCCAGGACACACTTGCCCGAAAGTGGACTGGTAATAGCAAAATTTACATCGGACAATGATGACGCAAGTAGTTTACTGTAGGAAAACTGTAGATTACCAGAAAACAAAAACTTTTAAAATGTCTCAAGTCAGTAAATTAGAACAAGAATTGTTGAACTTCACCAGGATCCAGAGAGAAAATGAACCAGGAATGGCCTCTTCCTTCTGATCCAAAGTTGATGATTCATGCCAGCCAGTTCCAGTATTAAAAGGGGTTCTCGGCCCCATGTTCAACATTATTTCTAGAACTTTACCTGTGGAGGGAAGATTATTACATTAAGGCCTCTTTCACACGACCATATGGCTTTTTCAGTGTTTTGCGGTCCGTTTTTCACTGATCCGTTGTTTAGTTTTTTGTTTCCGTTCTGTTTTTCCGTATGGCATATACAGTATACAGTAATTACATAGAAAAAATTGGGCTGGGCATAACATTTTCAATAGATGGTTCCGTAAAAACGGAACGGATACGGAAGACATACGAATGCATTTCCGTATGTGTTCTATCTTTCAACGGAATTAAAAAAATAAAATACGGAAACGGAATGCATACAGAGTATATTCTTTTTTTTTGCGGAACCATTGAAATGAATGGTTCCGTATACGGACTGTATACAGACCCCAAAAAAACGGTTGTGTGAAAGAGGCCTAATACTTACCCCCCGCCCTGCAGGCGTTTCCAGGATCCTCTCCACAGTCAAATGACTGCTCCTGCAGCACTTTGTTCTTTTCTTCTCTGAAGCAGGAGATGGCGCGTCATCACTGACGTCAGTGCCTCCTACCGGCTTTACTGGGTCCCGACACCTGCACAGTAGCGCCGGGACCACCGGAAGTCTTGTCAAGGTACAGGCTCCTGTGTGAAGCCTTTACTTCACCGCCTCATGCACAGTACGATGTAAGCATTGAGTATGAGTCACAGCACAGCTATGTTGGGGCCTGGATGTCACCGTTATGGGGGCAATGTAGATACATACCCACCAATCAGATACCAGCTGTATCTAATTACTGTGATACAGTCACGAGAGCGGCAGTCGGCCTGAGAGATGCATACGGACCACGTTCCACGGGCTGATCATGGTCCTGTCAAACGGTGTATCACACATGATAGGCCAAGATAAAAACACTTCAGCCGGAAGGACCAAAAAGATACGATTAGGCCTCATGCAAACGACCATATCCGCTTTGCGGTCTGTAAGTCGCAGATCCGCATTTTTTTGCAGACCCATTAACATATGGATGTGGAAAGCACCCGGATGACCACACACGGCCAGTATAATTATTTAGCGGATCCGCAATTTGCAGACTGCAAAACGAATATGGCCGTGTGCATGATGCCTCAGGTACACACTTCAACAGGCAGTATCACACAAAATAGGATTAGATACACAGCTCAGCAGACAGGATCACACAAGAATCTTTGATACAGGAACAGTACACTGTATCGCAGATGATAGGTTTAGATACAGAGCCACAGCAGACCGTATCTGACATGATAAGCTTAGACACACACCACACTATATCATACAAGATAGAATTGGATACACAGCAGGCTGTATTGTACATTAGAGGATTAGATACAGAGCACCCGAGTATAATGGAAGTCCGTGGGGGAACCCGAGCATTAAACCAGGCACCCCCTGCTCTGAAGACGGGAGGGTGTCTGGTTCACAGGAAAAGGTCAGAAATTGATGGAAACACCACTGAAATAGTTCGGGAACAGCATGGGGGGGATGTCTGGATGCATCTTGGACTTCCAGGTCGCTGCTGGGAACGATGTTGTCCGAGTAGTACGCCACTTTTACAGATTGACAATGATACGCACAAAACTGGGGGGGAAAAAAATAAAAAATACTATTTTAGGAGGAAAAAATTGTTAAGAAACATTTTTTTCCTGTATATTTACTTGTATATAAAGTGTAAGTGCTGCCAAAAATTACAAGGAAGAGGCACTCCGATACAACCTGTATATCACATAAAGGAGGGCCTCATTCACATTGTGGTACAATTGTTCAGGTAGTGGGACTCCTACACTCATAAAGCCTATGCACTAAGTGAAAGGGCTGCCGAAAATTACAAGGAACCTGCACTCCAATACACCCTTTATTACACATAAATGAGGGCATCATACACACCCTTGAAAAATGATGATTGATGGCGTGCTGGTGACCCTCAAAAACATTTGGAGCCAGGGCCTGCTGATCTTACCATCTAAAACATTAGGGTCAAGGGCCTGCTGCCGCACTGGTGACTCTAGATAACCTCTGGGCGATTGCAAGTCCCTGTGATAGCGACGATCCATTCGGATGTCTGCACTATCAACTTTCGATGTTCTTTTCTGCGCCTACCATGGTGATCACGGGTAACGGCCGGGGAATCAGGGTTCTATGCCGGAAAGAGAGCCTGAGAAAGGGCTACCACATCCAAGGGAGGTCAGTGGCTGAAATCTGATTGGCTGTTGGTGCCTTGCCCCTTTTTTCCCCCTATTTTTGAACCACCCAGAGAGGATGGGTCAAGTTATTAAAGCACAAGCGTCCAATGAAGGCAGCAGGCGGCAGCAATTACCCACTCCCGACTCGGGGAGGTAGTGACGATAAATAACAAGAGGCCCTGTTATTGGAATGAGTACACTTTCCGTTAACGAGGATCCATTGGAGGGAAAGTCTGGTGCCAGCAGCCGACTTGCTCCCAGCCTCCACAACGTTCACCCAGTGTGCCGTCATGGTGAGGATTGTGTTAACCAGACTCTTGGCTACTGAGAGTGGAGTTGTAGGTGAGGGCCTGCTGCCGCTTTGTTGACTCTAGATGACGGCGACAATCCATTTGGATGTCTGCCCTATCAACTTCAGAGCAATTTTTCAACAGGGACCTTCTGGTATAGCATTGTTTTGCTTGTCCTCTCCACCAGAGGAATGAGAGATGAGAAGTTCTCTTTGCAGCGGGGGTCGAGAAGGGTGAACAACCAGTAATCTGTGTTATCTAAAATGCATATAATGCGCGGTTTGTGGGAAAGGCAGCCTAACATGAAGTCAGCCATGTGTGCCAGAGTACCAACAGGCAAAACTTCGCTATCGTCATCAGAAGGTGAGCTGACCCTGTAAAAGATTGTAGGTGAGGGCCTGCAGGTGAGTTGACCCTGTAGAACAGGCATGTCCAAAGTGCCGCCCTCCAGCTGTTGCAAAACTACAACTCCCAGCATGCCCTAATAGCTGTAAGCTATCCAGGCATGCTGGGAGTTGTAGTTTTGCAACAGCTGGAGGGCCGCACTTTGGACATGCCTGCTGTAGAACATTATATGCGAGGGCCTGCAGGTGAGCTGACCCTGTAGATGATTGTAGGTGAGGGCCTGCAGGTGAGCTGAACCTGTAAAACATATGCAAGGGCCTGCAGGTGAGCTGAACCTGTAAAACATATGCAAGGGCCTGCAGGTGAGCTGACCCTGTAAAAAATTATATGCGACGAATAAGCATGTTTATATGATGGAAGAGGAGGATGAGAAAAGGAAGATTTAACCATATACCCTTTTTTGTGGTGGAAGGGGTGCATGGGAATACAGTGTATTGAGTACATTAAACAACACATTTAAAGTGCCTTTGTTCATCTGCTTTCCTCTGGTGGAGTCGAGAAGTCAGGGGCAATTCAGGCCTGGTTTATTTTTTAAGAGTCAATCAGCATTTTCAGTTGACAGGCGGATATGCTTATCTGTTATAATGCCCCTAGCAGCACTAAATACCCTCTCAGACAAAATGCTGGCGGCAGGGCAGGCCAGCACCTCCAAGGCATAGAGCGCCAGTTCGTGCCACGTGTCCAGCTTGGACACTCCGTAGTTGTAAGGCACTGAGGGATCACTGAGGACGCGACATGGTCTGCTACGTACTCCTTCACCATCTTTCAAAACTTTTCCCTCCTTGTGACACTAGGCATCAGGGTGAGGGTTCTGGGGGGGTGTCATGAAACTGTCCGAGGCCTTGGAGAGAGTTGCCCTGCCTCTGTTTGAACTGCTGTGTGTTCCCCTTGTCCCCCCTCCTCGGTTGCCCAAGGAAGTATGGACTCTGCCGCCAGCATTGTCAGATGGACATTTTTGGAGCAATTTTTCAACAAGGATCTTCTGGTATTGCACTGTTTTGCTCATTCTCTCCACCAGAGGAATGAGAAGTTCTCTTTGTAGCAGGGGTCGAGAAGGGTGAACACCCAGTAATCAGTGTTGTCTAAAACGCACGGGTCGCGGGAAAGGCAGCCTAACATGAAGTCAGTCATGTGTGCCAGAGTACCAACAGGCAAGACTTCGCTGTCTTCATCAGGAGGATGACTGTCCATCTCCTCATCTGCACACGCACGCTGAACAGATGGAATTAAACTTCCATGGGTACTACCCTCTGTAGCGGATGCAACAGTCTCCCGCTCCTCCTTCTCTTCATCGTCCAATCCGCGCTGAGAAGACGGACAGAGGGTGGTCTGGCCATCACCCTGTGTAATGTCTTCTTCCCCCATTTCCACATGCAAAGCGTCGGCCTTAATTCTGAGCAGCGAGCGTTTGCGTAGACACAAAAGTGGAATGGTTACGCTGAAAATAGCGTTATCGCCGCTCACCATCTGTGTTGATTTCTCAAAGTTTCTTAAAACCTCACAGAGTTGGGTGGCTGGGTATTTGCGCTTGCGTTCAAATGCCTGGGGTTAAAGGACATTTCGATGCTGCTCTGGGACAGGGAAGTGGATGTGGTCGCTGATTGTGCTTGTGAAGGTCCAGGTGCAGGGTGGGAGGCATCCTCGCCTAGGACAGGCGATTGGCCAGCACATATCATAGGGGACGAGGAGGCAGTGGTGTGACCCGCAGATACAGATTGTGGGCCCATGCGTTCGTCCCACTTATTGCGGTGCTTGGATACCATGTGGCGGATCATGCTGGTGAGGTTGCTAGTGTTCACGCCCCAGCTCATTTTGGTGTGACACAGGTTGCAAACTACTATTCTTTTGTCGTCCGCACTTTCCTCAAAAAAGCGCCATACTGCGGAACACCTACCCCATGGTAAGGGAGATTTCCGCAAGGGGGTGCTCTGTGGAACAGTTGCGGGCATGTGTGGTGTGGCCCGCCTTCTCCCTTTTGCCACCCCACTGCCTCTTCCAGCCTGTTGCAGATCCCTCCCCCTCTGTACTGCTGTCCTCGCTCAGCTTTCCACCTTCCCAGGTTGGGTTAGTGACCTCATCGTCCACCACCTCCTCTTCCTCACTCTGATCGTCCTCTTTATTTGTTGACCTAACCACAACCTGTGATTGACAACTGTGTCTCATCCTGTTCATCAACCTCTTGAGACAGTAATTGCGGTGGACTTCTTGGCAATTGTGTCTCATCATCATGCACCTCATTAAACACTAATTGCCATTCCCCACAGTCATGTTCTTGTGACTGTGGATGCTCAAGAGGTTGGGAATCAGGGCACAAGATCTCATGTCCCTCTTCAAGCGTGCTTGGAGAGAGGGCCAAATCAAGTAATGGCGATGAAAAGAGCTCCTTGGAATATCAGAGTGTGGGATCACTTGTTTGGCCAGACTCTCCATGGTAGGAGGATCAGGGTGAGGATTCTGTTGACCAGACTCTTGGCTACTGAGACTGGACTTGGTGGAAGACAGGGTGGTGCTTAACCAACTGGAAGCATTATCTGCTGCAATCCAACCGACCACCTGGTCGCACTGGTCTGACTTCAAGAGTTTTGTCCTGCGACACCCTGCAAACTGGGACAAGAAGCTACGTATCGTGGATGATTGTTTTTCTTGCGCTTTGGCAGCAGGCACAGTTTTAACACACCCAGGGCCACGGCCTCTTCGTGAACCATCAGCATCACGGCCACTTCCCCGTCCCTTAATGCTCTCATATTTATATATATATATATTTTTTTATCAGATAATTCTTTATTATCGTTTTTTTGTCTTTTTAAGCATCAGTAAGACATTGTTTACAGGACAATAGGCATGTACAATATCAGTCATATATAGTATATACAATGCACAACACATGACTACAAAAGACATGGCATATATCTATGCATAGAATCAAGTGGGATACTCAATTTTAACATAAACCCGTAACCACCCACCAACAGGAAACCCTACAAACCTACCCCCCTCCCAGACCCTCTAAGAGCAGGACATAATTATGGTAGTTTCTCTTCAGCTCCACACTCCTGGAGCGCCGGCACAGTACTAATAACTCTTATATTGATAATCAGCATCAATTCCCAGTCACCTATACTTCCATATAGTTTTATCATTTAACCCATGCACCTATATCTCGTCCAAATGTAGAAAGTCATCAGTCATAACTAGCATGCACCAACAAACACATCACTAACGTGAGTTACCCCTCCCACTTTCCGCATTTCAGAATCATACTGAGGATACAAACAATATCTTCGTTCAACATACTCAACGAAGCACACAGTAGACTTCTCGTAAGTGCTAACCAGGGCAACAACATCCAGAGTTATCTATCCAGCTGCCCCATATTGCCTCAAACTTGGACAGACATTCCTTTTCTTGATAAACTCACCCTCTCAAGGTGAACCACCATATTCAATCTAGCAACATATTCTGAGATATCTGGGGGCATGCCGGGATCCATTTTGCCGCTATAGTTTTCCTCGCCTGATATAACATTCTCTCTAACCCATTAGCTACTGCAGAATGTAAATTATCCTCTGGCATAATCTAAAATGCAAATTTTCGGTCCAGCTTGAACTTTGTTATATACCCTTATTATAAGATGCAATACCGCCTTCCAGTAAGAAGTCAATGAGGGGCACGACCACATCATATGTAATAGACCAGCTTCAGCACTTACACATTTCAGACAATCTGGACTATCCCTGCAACCTATTTTATGTAGAAACACCGGGGTCTTATACACTCTGTGTATTACGTACAACCGGGAGAGACGTGCAGCCTCACTAAGAGATAATGTGGGGGGTAAGTGCTATTGCCTCTGACCATTGTTCATCCGTGAGCTTACCTAGATCCCTTTCCCAGTGATGTCTGCTTTTCAGTGGATGCCCTTTAACAAAGTCCTCCAAAAAAGCCTGATATACCACAGAGATCGCCCCTTTTACTGATCCAGCAGCTACCACTGTGCTCAATGTATGATTAAATGTAAATGCTATCGGAGCCATTTTGGCTCGAGCATCCAATGCATGCCTGAGTTGCAAGTACCTATAGAATTGTGAAGAGGGTAACCCAAACTCAGAACATAATTGCTGATATTGTTTTAGAATCCCACCCGAGTAAATATGACCTAAGTTCCATATTCCTTTATCATTCCACCTAGAGAATCCAGTCAGGCCCTCCAATTCATGGAGTGCCGAATTATTCCAAATAGGCGAGATATTAGTTAATCCCCCTATCCCTAGAATATGTCTAGCCTTATTCCATCCCTTCCTCATGAGTATCCGTATTGGGATACGCCCTACTTCCCCTTTCACCTCTCCTTAATAACTGCCAACGGGGGAGATCTATTCGACACCCATCCCATCAAATGACCACTCTTCCCACCTGGGTCACCTATCACCCCCCATCCTTTGAAATGTTGCAATTGGGCCGATAAAAAAAATACAGCACAGGATTAGGTAGAGCAAGACCCCCTGCATCTTTATTCCTCTGCAATATTTCGTACTTTATTCTGCCCCTATTGTTTTTCTATATAAAAAAAACTAAATAACTGTTGTATTTTATGGAAGTAGTGCACAGGGATCCATATAGGGGAATTGTGCAGAATATAGAGCAACTGAGGCATGAATATTATTTTTAGCAGATTGCCTCTACCTATTAACGACAGAGGCAATTTATGCCATACAGCAATCTTACTTTTAAACTTCCCTATCAAAAGGTAGGAGGCTATTAGTAATATACTCTGCAGGGTTCATTGACACTATCACTCCGAGGTACTTAAAGGAGTGCACCACCTTAAGCTCAGAGAAAGCAGCAGAACGAGACGGTATTTGAGAGGATACTGGGAGAATCACCGACTTATCCCAATTTATGAGAAGTCCAGACTGGTCACCAAACTGAGATACCACAGATATTATAGAATCCATGGATTTCTCTAAGTCACTTACATATCAACATATCATCCGCGTATAACGATACACGTTCCTCAATAGAACCCCTCAAAGGCGTAGAACGTAAAAGACATGCCAAAGGTTCAATTGCTATTGCAAATAGTAAAGGAGACAACGGACAACCTTGTCTCGTCCCCCTCTCCAGAGCAATTGTTGGTGAAAGATGGCCATTCACTCTGATTCTAGCCCTAGGCTCACAGTATAAAAGCTTGACCCATTATAAAAAACAAAAACAAAACAACACAGTTCCAAAGCCCATCTTAGTCATGACCGCCCATAGATATTTCCACTCGATGTTGTCAAAAGCTTTGGCAGCATCAAGAGAGACTACCGCAGCTCTATTATCCTGAACATCCCTTCCTTCTATCTGGAGATTTAAGAACAGCCGTCTAAGATTCAAAGCCGTGGATTTACCGGGCATGAAGCCAGATTGATAGTCATGAATAATGGTGTGAATGACTGTTTAACCCCTTAAGGACCAGGCTCATTTTCACCTTAAGGACCAGGCCATTTTTTGCAAATCTGACCAGTGTCACTTTAAGTGCTCATAACTTTAAAACGCTTCGACTTACCCAGGCCGTTCTGAGATAGTTTTTTCGTCACATATTGTACTTCATGACACTGCTAAAATTGGGTCAAAAAAGTAAATTTTTTTGCATAAAAAAATACATTTTGTTACCAAAATTTTTGAAAAATTAGCAAATTTCAAAGTTTCAGTTTCTCTACTTCTGTAATACATAGTAATACCCCCAAAAATTGTGATGACTTTACATTCCCCATATGTCTACTTCATGTTTGTAGCATTTTGGGAATGATATTTTATTTTTTGGGGATGTTACAAGGCTTAGAAGTTTAGAAGCAAATTTTGAAATTTTTGAGAAATCTTCAAAATCCCACTTTTTATGGACCAGTTCAGGTTTGAAGTCATATTGTGAGGCTTAGATAATAGAAACCTCCCAAAAATGACCCCATTCTAGAAACTACACCCCTCAAGGTATTCAAAACTGTTTTTTCAAACTTTATTAACCCTTTAGGTCTTCCACAAGAGTTAATGGCAGATGGAGAAACAATTTTGAAATTTCTATTTTTTGGAAAATTTTCCAATATAATCAATTTTTTCCAGGAGTAAAACAAGGGTTAACTGCCAAACAACACTCAAAATGGGTTGCCCTGATTCTGTAGTTTGCAGAAACACCCCATATGTGGTGGTAAACTACTATTTGGCTAAACGGCAGGACATAGAAGGGGAACGCCATACGGTTTTTGGAAGGCAGATTTTGCTGGACTGGTTTATTTACACCATGTACCCTTTCAAGCCCCCTGATGCCCCCCTAGAGTAGAAACTCCATAAAAGTGACCCCATCTAGGAAACTACGGGATAAGGTGGTTGTTGTTTTGGGACTATTTTTGGGGAAAATTAGATTTTTGGTTGCTCTATATTACTCTTTTTTGAGGCAATGTAACAAAAAAATTAAATTCTAAAATTGTTTCTACATTCGCTATTTAGTTTTGTGGAACACCTAAAGGGTTAACATAGTTTGTAAAGTAACTTTTGAATACCTTGAGGGGTGTAGTTTCTTAGATGGGGTCACTTTTTTGGAGTTTCTAGTCTAGGCTACATCAGGGGGGGGGCTTCTAATGGGACATGGTGTAAAAAAAAGAAAACTGTCCATCAAAATCTGCCTTCCAGAAACCGTATGGAGTTCCCTTCGTTCTATGCCCTGCCGTGCGGCTATATAGCCATTTACGACCACATATGGGGTGTTTCTGCAAACTACAGAATTGGGGCAATAAATGTTTAGTTTTGTTTGGCTGTTAACCCTTGCTTTATTACCGGCAAAATGGATTTAAATTAAAATTTTGCCCAAAAATAGGTGTTTTGGCACCGTTTTTATTTATTTTTAACACCGTTCATCCGAGGCGTTTGGTAAAAAGTTATTTTTATAGCGACGACTTTTACGCACGCGACGATGCCCAATATGTATGGCTCTCAGACTTTGGAGACACTAAGCAGGCATCCTAAAACTGCGGCCCTCCAGATGTTGTAAAACTACAATTCCCACCATGCCCTGCTGATGGCTGTAGGTTGTCTGGCCATGCTGGGAGTTACAGTTTTACAACATCTGGAGGGCCGCAGTTTGAGGATGCCTGCACTAAAACTAATATTTTTTGGGGAAAGAAAAATTGTTTTCGTGTCTCCAAAGTCTGAGAGCCATAGTGTTTTATGTTCTCTAGTGGACTGTTGGGGATTATAAAAATGTAGTACTCCATGGAAGTGTGATACTCCCTGAAGCAATCGATAATGCAGAGGCCCGGATGATCGGGGCACGTGTCACATTGAGTGGTGGTGTCCTTCCGTATCCCCCTCTTGTGACACACTCTACACTTTTTTTGGGTTCGTCCCTTCTTTCCAGTATGGGGGACCACACCTGGAAAGTGTTGGCCAGTGACGATTCGGGCGCCTCCAGTTCCCGAGGTACTCCGGCCTGCTCTTTCCCGCTCCGAAAAGATCAGGTCCTTGAGGACTGCCTCATAGAATTGGAGGAATGGGGTGGTGGGGGGGGGGGAGATGGCAAGTGGCAGTGGTCTGAAAGTCGAAACAAAAAAGTTTGGAATAAATGTGTTTTTTTTTTTTTTTTTTTTTAACTTTTCCCTTCTATCCCTGCCTAAAGGTGCCTCTCCCTCACTGACCCTAACCTACCTGGGTGGCGATGGGTGCAGGAGGGTGATGGATGCCGATTTAGGGGGACACAGGAGCTGGTGCTGGACGATGCTGCACGGTCAGGGTGCTGGACAGGAAGAGGAGGGGAGAGAGGAGCGCAGGAAGTTTGAATCTCGCGCCTCTCTCCCCTGCACCAATCAGCACCCTGGACAGCGGCGTTCAGCACCAGGGCCAGCTCCGCCTCTGCAAATCCTCGGACTGCGATTTGTGGTGTAAAATTACGCCACCGATCGCAGTCTTTTTCCGGTTCATCGGGTCACAGGACACCCGAATGGACCGGAAACGCAGAAAACCGCAGGTCTGAATTGACCTGCGGTTTTCTGCGATCGCCGATACGGGGGGGTCCAATGACCCCCCCCTGCGTTGTTACGGGATGCCGGCTGAATGATTTCAGCCGAAATCCCGTTTCGATTAACCCCCGCGGCGCCGGAATTCAGATTTTAAGTCAGGACGTACCGGTACGTCCTCGGTCCTTAAGGACTCGGGAAATAGGGCGTACCGGTACGTCCTCGGTCCTTAAGGGGTTAATCGATTGGCCAGAACTTTAGCTAAAAGTTTTACATCTACTGTCAGGAGAGAAATGGGCCTATATGAATCCACTAGTGAGGGGTCTTTACCTGGCTTGGGTATCACTACAACTATCGCCTCTCTCATGGAACAGGGTAAACTACCATTACTATAAGAGTTTTTAAATATCGTAAGAAGGTGCGGAAGTAATAGTTCCCAACCAGGCGACTTCTCATTGGGTAAAGAGTTCAATGCCATTTCCAATTCCTCCAGGGTTATGTCCTCCTCAAGAAGCGACTTATTTTCCTCAGACAAGGCAGGGCTATCGCTCACCTTTATATTAAAATGTTATATGCACGCTTGACACACAAGATGTGGCACAGTTCACAGCAAGCACAGTATATGGAAAAAGGAAAATAGAAAAAAATATAAGTGAAATCTCTGGCCCTGACACACACACACACACACACACAAGGAATTGCACAGATGTCACAAGTCACTGCAGACATCCTCTATAGAAAAAGTATTGAGAGGAAAAAAAAATAAAAAAATTGATGGCTATATGGTATTGCTGCCACACCACACACAATAGTCCTTAAAAAGGACTTTTGGGTCTTTGAAACATTTTTCAACTAAATACATCCCTACACTATCTGTCCTTACCTAAGCACAGCTCTCCCTAACTATATAGCGGCCAATCACTGTAATGCCAGTAACCAACAAGGCTACGGCACAACAATGATGGCAGTACTTACCTGCACATTTATTGGCTGCATAGCAGCCAAGAAATGTGCGGGGAGGACACTCTAGCATGGCGCTCGAGCACGAGGTACACGGCTGAGAACCGCCATGTGCCGAGCATAGCGTTGCCCGAGCGGAACAGCAATTCGGCCGAGCATACTCGCTCAACACTAATACAGATGTGTTTGCTGATTATTGCACTCCTAGATGGTGAGGGAACTGCCTGTGGACTGTCAGTGATGCGATTTAGAAACGGAGTAGGACATAGGTTATCAGGATTAATGTATGGGTGTAATAAGATGGGCACAGCTTCGAATACAAACAGATCTGCCAGGATAGTCTGATGCCCAGACAGGGGGAAGGAAAGCAGACATGAAAAACAGGTAGTGTGGGTATCTATGCATGTTGAGGGTTGTTCGGAGCACATAAAAATAATTTAGATTTTGGGACCAGACAACCTCTTTAACCACCTCCCGACCGCCTAACGCAGGATTGCATCCTGCAGGCGGCCAGGTTATTCCTCCTGGACGCACCAGCGCATCATCTCGCGAGAGGCGAGATTTCCTGTGAACGCGCGCACACAGGATCGGGAGGTAAACGAGTGGATCTACGGCCTGCCAGCGGCAATCATTCGCTGGCAGGCTGTAGATGCCATTTTTTTTTTTTACCCCAAAAAGGTATATTAGACACCTATTTGATAACAGCGTCTAATATACCTGCTACCTGGTCCTCTGGTGGTCCCTTTTGCTTGGATCGACCACCAGAGGACACAGGCAGCTCTGTAAGTAGCACCAAACACCCCCCCCCCCCCTGTCACTTATTAACCCCTGATCACCCCATATAGACTCCCTGATCACCCCCCTGTAAGGGTCCATTCAGACGTCCGTATGTGTTTTGCAGATCCGCAAAACACGGACAGCGTGGATCTGCAAAACGTGGAAACCGGCAATATGCTTTCCGCATTTTGCGGATCCGCACATTGCCAGAACTATATAGAAAATGCCTTTTCTTGTCCGCAATTGCAGACAAGAATAGGACATGTTCTATAGGCTCTACAAAAAAACGCAGTGTTCGCCCGATCTTGTGCGCACACTTGCGTTCAGTCCGCCCCACCGCAGTGACAGAATTTTTTTTTTTATGATCACTGCAAAAACACCGTTAAAATCGCTGCGGCGCTATAAAAAGATTACTTTTGAGGGGCATGGCGAGTTCATACAAGATTTTTTTTTTTGGGCACAAGTTAGCGGAAATTGATTTTTTTTTCTTACAAAGTCTCATATTCCACTAACTTGTGACAAAAAAATAAAATCTCACCATACCCCTCACGGAATCCAAATGCGTAAAATTTTTTAGACATTTAGATTCCAGACTTTTTCTCACGCTTTAGGGCCCCCAAAAAGCCAGGGCAGTATAAATACCCCACATGTGACCCCATTTTGGAAAGTAGACACCCCAAGGTATTCGCTGAGGGGCATATTGAGTCCATGAAAGATTGAACTTTTTGTCACAAGTTAGCGAAAAAATAAATAAAAATATAATAGATCAGTTTCCACTAACTTGTGCCCAAAAAAAAAAAAAAAAAAAAAAAAAAAAATTTCCATGCCCCTCACGGAATTCCTTGGGGTGTCTTCTTTCCAAAATGGGGTCACATGTGGGGTATTTATACTGCCCTGGCATTTTGGGGGCCCTAAAGCGTGAGAAGAAGTCTGGAATCCAAATGCCTAAAAATGCCCTCCTAAAAGGTACTCATTGGAATTTGGGCCCCTTTGCACACCTAGGCTGCAAAAGTGTCACACATGTGGTATCGCCGTAGTCAGGAGAAGTTGGGAAATGTGTTTTGGGGTGTATTTTTACATATACCCATGCTGGGTGAGAGAAATATCTCTGTAAAAGACAACTTTTCCCTTTTTTTTTAATACAAAGGGAAAAGTTGTCTTTTACAGAGATATTTCTCTCACCCAGCATGGGTATATGTAAAAATACACCCCAAAACACATTGCCCTACTTCTCCCGAGTACGGCGATACCACATGTGACACTTTTTTGCAGCCTAGGTGGGCAAAAGGGCCCAAATTCTAATGAGTATCTTTACGATTTCACAGGGCATTTTTTTACGCATTTGGATTCCAAACTACTTCTCACGCTTTAGGTCCTCTAAAATGCCAGGGCAGTATAACTACCCCACAAGTGACCCCATTTTGGAAAGAAGACACCTCAAGGTATTCCGTGAGGGGTATGGTGAGTTCATGTAAAATTTTATTTTTTGTCACAAGTTAGTGGAATATGAGACTTTGTAAGAAAAATAAAAAAAATCTTTTCCCGCTAACTTGTGACAAAAAATAAAAACTACCTTAGGGTGTCGTCTACTTTCCGAAATGGGGTCATTTGTGGGGTGTTTCTACTGTCTGGGCATTGTAGAACCTTTAGGAAACATGACAGGTGCTCAGAAAGGCGGAAATTCAAATTTTTGTACCATAGTTTGTAAACGCTATAACTTTTACCCAAACCAATAAATATACACTTATTGCATTTTTTTTATCAAAGACATGTAGAACAATAAATTTAGAGAAAAATGTATATAGAAATGTAGTTTTATTTTTAAAAAATTACAACGAAAGTAAAAAATAACATTTTTGGGCAAAAATTTCGGTCAATTTCGATTAATATAAACAGAAAAGTAAAAATGTCAGCAGCAATGAAATACCACCAAATGAAAGCTCTTAGTGAGAAGAAAAGGAGGTAAAATTAATTTGGGTGGTAAGTTGTATGACCGAGCAATAAACCGTGAAAGTGGTGTAGTGCAGAATTGTAAAAAGTGGTCTGGTCATTAAGGGGGTTTAAGCTAGGGGAGATGAGGTGGTTAAAGAGGACCTCTTCAGTACCGAGCAGGGTACACTGGAGCCAATTATGGCTTCTCTGAAACATGGCAATGTTTTAGAGTAAGGCTGCACACGAATGTGGGTGACCACACAAGATCCGCACAAATTTCTGTGCGTTTCTGCAGCATATTTTCTCCAAAATCTCAATTTCTAATTCCGGATTAGATTAGTTTTTCCGCATATTTCACCCTTCCATTGAAAAGGGTGGAATCTGCAGTTAAAACTGCAAACATAATCGACATGTTGTGGATTTGGAAATCTGCAATGCAGGTCAATTACCACATGGAAACAATCTGCAAAGTGTATAGGACATTTGTGTAATCTCATACACTCTGCTGGTATTGTACAATGCTGCTTTTTTTCCTGTACGGGAAAAAACATGGATATTACGCAACATGTGCGTGCGGCCTAAAATGGTTTGTAACAGGGAGCCTGTTGGGATTTCATCAGGGGCGGAATGGGAACTTAAAGTGGCCCTGGAAAAAATACTAAAAGTTCCCCCATTTTGTAGTCTGGTCCAAATTGATGAAGGGCATGGCCAGCAATACCGTATTGTGGCACATTATACCACCCCAACAGAGCCAAATACCGCAGTCCATCACAAAATACTTCAGCCAGCAGCACAAAATACATCCCAAAAACTTCCACTGGTCGGCCCCCTGGGAAATATCCCTGTACGGTCTATGGCCAATCCGCCCCTGGATTTCATGCTGCAAATGGTTCCCTGACAGAAAACCTATAAGTTGGTAGGCCCTGCAGCATTCTCAACTTTGCCCTCCAGAATATGTAAAGAAAATGACACACCCGCACAGCGATCAAATCAAAATGTTTAATTATACATTTTTTCTTTTACCAACTTAACAAAATATGCCTGAAAAAAAAAAAAAAAAAAAAATCACAAAAAATACATTAAGTCTGGAAACATTTACACATCAGGTGAATGTGACGATGTACAAATATAATACATATATATATAAAATACTAACCGACTACAAACATACAGTGCAGCTGTGATACTTTTGCTGCATACGTCCTTTTGAGCAGAAAATGGGTGTGGGTCCAAAAAGAGAAGTAACAGCTGTCCTTACTGCTCAACTGATGACCCGAAAGCAAAAAACTAAAAAGGAACAACTGCTTCAAAATTCATTGAATGACCCCCAAACCAGTGCCTCAAAGTTTACACACCAAGCGGGCCTCAAGTTAAAAACTTTGGGACAAAATTGCCTTGTTCCCTTGTTTTAGACAGGTCTGAGGCAGGAGGCCCAGTGACTGCTTGTACAAAGTGCAGGATACAATATAGAGAGAACCACCAAGGAACTGGCAAAATATTTCTACATGTTGCAAAGAGAAAACTTTTTCCCCCATAGAAAGCAAGCACAAAAAAAACGGAATAAAAACGCCTCTGGCCTTATACATTGGATTCTACTCCAGCAAAACCCTCCAGACTCAAAAATCTTCCAGGGGCAAATAGTCTCTGAACTTTACAGTCTGGGGGTGCGGGCACTAGGATGGAACAACTTGGATTTTTACCCATCAGATTCTTTGTAGGCAAAGAGAGCTGCTGACTGCCCCCTCAGCATTTTGGGCTGACAGCTCAGGTCTACGGCCAGATATACATCACTAAAGATATGAAGCAACCTTATGAAAACAGTAACTGAAAGGGGTTGTCTCACTTCAGTAAGTGGCATTTATCATGTAGAGAAACGTAATACAAGGCACTTACTAATGTATTGGGATTCTCCATATTACTGATGTACTGCAGGGTGGTCTGCAACCATGGAAACGAGCAGTGTATAATGTGATGGAAAAATGAATCCAGCCAGCAAAGGAGGCAATATTGAGAATTACAATACATTAGTAAGTGGCTTGTATTAACTTTATCTACATGATAAATGCCACTTGCTAAAGGGAGACAACCCCTTTAATAAAAACGTCTTGCTGACCTTCAGGGGTTCATTTCCCTTATGCAGCCGACATAACCACATTTACCAAGTGTTGACCCCTCCATCTATAGCAGAATATACATTTCCCTTCAGTGCAGATTCTGTACATTTAATGAGACAAGTGGATCCCAAGACTAAAGTATCTATCGCCCCTGGACGTTACAATCAGACTACAGTCTGGGTACGTCTAAGGGGGTGGCAGGAAGTAGTAACCAAATTATACATTCCATGAAACATGAATAAAACATTGAAAAACCCAGCGGTCAAGTACACGTCCACATTTTAAGGTTATATTTTAGACAAAAACGCTGTGCCGATTAATCTTTTAATACATCTTTATATCAGAGCTTAGATTTTTCTGGTTCTGATCTCCAAATCACTGCGTAGACAGAGTTAAAGGGGCTGTACTATAAAATCAACTTACTACCTATGTACGAGGTTGGAGCCAAGCATCTAAATCGGTGGGGTGGGGGCACTACTGATCACAAATATGCCAGTCCCATGCGCCTGTAAGAATAGAGCGACAGATTGAGCGAGTGGGCTGTCGCCGCATTCATGCTTTGTGCTCAGTTATCTTCATCAATCCCTTAGAGAATGAATGGAGCTGCCTGCTGCTGTATTAATACCAGTGCAGGATGACCACTTACCCAGTGTCAAAGGGGCCTCATAACCTACCGTGCTTACTTTCAGTATTTTTAAATTCAAGACCATATTTGCACTTTAAGTGGCTTTCCTTGGTAATTGAGCCTGACAGCGGAGCTACATATATTTCTATTAACCAGCAGGAGAGTGGGAGGAGTAGTTTCTTCGTTGTATGTTATTATCAGGATAAAATCGGATCCGCCGTCATCGGTGGAGCTATTGCCCTCAGAATTTCTTGGCAGAGGAACTTACCGCAAAAGACTAGTAAAAGGGCAGAACACAATGACAAGAAGGGTAGAAAAGCCCAGTCATAGCAACAAAACAGAAGGGGAGTCTTCTGGGGGGTGGGTGAGCTTGCCGTGTAGCATGCAGGGTTATCTGTCCTGCACTCTGAAGGGCACGCAGTCCAACCAGTTCTTACTCTGCTGTATCCATACTGGGGACAGCGCTTTTATCTTCTATAACGACGACTGCAGGTTGTTCTGTTTTTAGACGCTTTGACTCTGGGGGTTTACAGCTGGGGTCTTGAATCGGTGAGTTTTCTGAAAGGCAGAATAAAATAAAATAAAAATAAGTAAATAATAAAATCTGGCATTTCAAGAAAGTATATTTAAGTTAGTGGCCGTCATCAGAGGTGACATTGTGCCTAAATATGAGGTTCCTCCAAGATAACGGGGCCTAATGTGCTGGGCACAATATCCATTCTCTATACTGAGAAATGTAGTCTCTGAATACCTTTGTGTGAGTGACTGTGGTGCTTAGACCCCAACTACATCACTAACAAGCCTAGTTTTCACACACTGCATAAAAATCAAGCTGTAAAACCAGCCAAAGGCCTGCAAATCTGTACAGAACAAAAAAAACAAAAAAAAAAAACAAAAAAAAAAAACACACAACAACATCTCCTACATCAGTGTAAGGCCTCACGCACACGACCGTGTCCATATTGCAGTCGACAAACCACAGACTCCTTCCATGTGCAATTGGCATTTTTCTCACTCCCATTACTAGAAATAACTCTTGCTGTCTGCAATACGGACAAGAATAGGTCATGTTCTATAATTTGTGGAATGGACACAGGGATGTGGACAGCACACAAATGACATCCACGTGCCGTCTTTTTTTTGTGTGTGGATTGAATGGGATTTGTAAATTACCGTACTTTGTAGAATTTCAGTGCAGAATGGGCAATAGACAACAAATATGCAGTGTGTGTCCACCCACCTAAACACAAATCTGCCACAATTCAACCCACTTATGACTAAAGTCCCCTTTACACTAGAGTTGTTGCGATACCAAATTTTTTGATTCGGTTTCGATACCATAAAAAAAGTATAGCGATACTCGATACCATGCAAAAAAATAAATAAAAAAAGCCACGTGCATTTAAAAAAAAAAAAAAAAAAAGTCGAATCGCGCAGTTAACTGCCGCTGATCGTAGGGGTTAACTGCCGCTGATCGTAGCTCCCTGTAAGGGGCAGGATGCCGGCTATGTGATTCTGCTGCCGACACCTGCCTCCTGTATTATGTGTTACAAAATACTTTATAAGAGTCCAGACTAAGTATTAGGCTACACAGAGCAGCACCCAGGCATCTCCCAGCACTTACTATTATTCCTGGGCGCCGCTCCGTTCGCCCGCTGTGCCCCATTACTGTCTCCTGCTCCATATGCCAATTACTATCGGAGCAATGGGGAGGAGACATCAGCTTCTCTAGTGGGCGTTCCTTCGCCCTGGCTGTAGCGCTGTCTAGAGGAACGCCCACTAGAGAAGCTGATGTCTCCTCCCCATTGCTCCGATAGTAATTAGCATATGGAGCAGGAGAGGAGACCGTAATGGGGGCACTGCGGGCGAACGGAGCGGCGCCCAGGAATAATGGCAAGTGCTGGGACATCTCTGGGCGCCGCTCTGTGTAGAAAGTCCTATCACTGGTGGCGCAGTGTGCCCGCCCCTCTCTCCGTTCATTGGTGGCAGCACAGGGGGGAGGGAGAGACTGCTTCCTACTCCCCTGTGCTGCTGAGAGAACATGAGCGCGCTGACAGCAGCGTGCTCATGTTCAGAGATACTAGACTGCGCAGCCCAGTATCGAAAAAACTGAAATCCTGGTATCGTATCGATACCGGGACAAAAGTATCGATTGGGTATCAAAATTTCGATACCCGCAACAACCCTACTTTACACAGCTCAAATGAGCAGACAATTTTTTGGAGGTGTTTCTTCCCAGAAATCACCTGCTCATCAGTGAGGGAGACTGCTGTATTTACATGCAGAGATCTCCTCCACAGTATGGGGAGCAGTGATAAGTAATGCCATCGCTCATCCCCATACAGAATCATCGTTTGTCGGCAGCAGATTGGGACGTCTAAACAGCCTCTGCTGCCGGCAAACAATGATTTAGGTGACTGTATGAACGATCCCATTACCCGATGAATGAGTGTTTAACTCCATCAGGTAATCGGCGGCACCTTTAGGCCCCTTTCACACAAGCGAGTTTTCTGCGTGGGTGTGATGCGTGATGTGAACGCATAGCACCCGCACTTTTTTTTTTCACGCATCATTTCTGCATTGCGTGAAAAATCGCAGCATGTTCTATATTCTGCATTTTTCACACAACCCTGACCCCATAGAAGTGAAAAACGCATCTGGATGCAGCCCAGGTGCAATGCGTTTTTCACTGATGGTTGCTAGATGTTGTTTGTAAACCTTCAGGGTTTTTTTCACGCGCGTAAATTACGCATCAAAACGGATTGCAGCTGCGCGGAAAAAAACTGAACGCAAATGCAGACTAAAACTGACTGAACTTGCTTGCCAAATGGTGCGAGTTTCACTAAACGCATCCTGACAAAGTTCATATCGTTTGTGTTATTCCAGCAGATTATTGCTAACAAGCATTCCTACAAACAAGCATCGCAAAGGCCCCTTCATTCACATAACAGGGCAGGGTCGCTTATCCTGTCTAATATTTAAACCATAAAACTTAGACCGGCCAGTCTAAAGATGTGTCAGATTTATCACAAGGGCCTCAGGCTGAATGACAAATGTCGTCCATCTTGCTAGACACTTTTGTCTAACTTTACAACAATTATGGGTTGGCTTACTTTACACCAAAATTTGGCACACTTTTGGTCCCTTCCTGAAGCACCCCTACCCCCAAATCTAAAACACAATAAAACGTTAATCAAGGTATTTATGCCAGTTTTTGGCACAAAGTTAGCAAGAACGGAATCTGCTTTTATAGGCATAACCATTTTTTCTGTACATGCTTTTATACTCGTGTCAATGAGATTCATACTATAAACAAACTTTTTGACACTAAAAAGGTTGAGTGTTTTTCTATAAGGGAGATGTATCCCTTAGCAGAGTCACTTACCAGTGCTGCTGGGCTGCACTCGGCTGGGTTGAGGGGATACTGGTACTGTCGGCTCTGTGCTTGGTGACTTTGTCGTCTTTACAGGAATCAGATTAATTCTCCTAAGGGGGGGGGAAAAAAAACAATGTTCAGATAAATGAACACAGCAAGAAAACGCAGACTGTCTTCTCATGATAATAGTAGTTTTGGAAGACCTCACAAATGTAATCTTCTGATGAATGTGACAATGGCAGCTCCAGTGAATTGTCAGGTCACCCAATCAGTTTCATTACCCTTTCAACCATGACGTACCGGTAAGTGAGCCCACTCCATACACACTGGGGGCCGGCAGTATCATACAGCCGGCCGCAATGATGGGGAACGGCAATGCCGCCGAACCCAGTCATTGGCCTCAGGTGCCATGATCAACACCGACTGCAGCACCTGTGAGGCAAGGCAGAGGGATGCGGCTCCAATGAAAGCCCCCGCAGTAAAATTGCAGGGCTCCGATCGGTTACCATGGCAGCCTGGACACTGCTGGAGCCTTCCAAGCCTGCCATTGTAAGCTCCCTGCTGCTCTGTGCACAAGGCACAGCTCAGTGGGGACAGTGTAAAAATCCTATTTACCCTAACAGATCTCTATTAGAGTGAATAGGACAAGAGATCAAAAGATCCCCGGTTGTAGCCCTCTAAGGGGCTAATAGAAGGAAGAAAAAATAAAAAATAAAAATTAAAAGTTTAAATTACCCCTTTCCCAATTTCACATATATAAAAATATATTAACAATTAAAAAAAAATATTAAAATTATCAGGCATCGCCACAATCAAAAATGTCTAGACCAGGCATCCTCAAACTGCGGCCCTCCAGCTGTTGCAAAACTACAACTCCCAGCGTGCTCGAACAGCCTACAGGTATCAGCCTACAGCAAGGCATTGTGGGAGTTGTAGTTTTACAACAGCTGGAGGGCCGCAGTTTGAGGATGCCTGGTCTAGGCTATTAAAATAAAAATCCTGTTCAGTGATGCCGTAATGGGAAAAAAATATCTAAAAATTTTAAAACACTATTCAAAGATTTTTAGTCACCTCCCCCTCCCAAAAATTGAACAGTGATCAAAGAAGTCATATGTACCACGAAAATAGCAACTACTACAGTTCCATCAGTAAAAACTACAGTTCATCCCGCAAAAAAACAAGCCCTTATACAGGAAAATAAAATATAAATATATATTATATATACACACACACACACATATACAGTACAGACCAAAAGTTTGGACACCCCTTCTCATTCAAAGAGTTTTCTTTATTTTCATGACTATGAAAATTGTAGATTCACACTGAAGGCATCAAAACTATCAATTAACACATGTGGAGTTATATACATAACAAAAAAAGTGTGAAACAACTGAAAATATGTCATAATCTAGGTTCTTCAAAGTAGCCACCTTTTGCTTTGATTACTGCTTTGCACACTCTTGATGAGCGGCCGGCTGTATAATACATATAGCTATGGCCATCAGAAAACAGCGATGCAAAGAAAATTTAGATTTTTTTCAAAGTTTTTTTATTTATTTTTTAACTATAGTAAAACAAAGAAATACCTATACAAGTTTGGTATCGCCGTATTCGTATTGAGCCGCAGAATAAAGAAGTCATGTAAATTTTAGGGCACAGTGAACACCATGATGTCAAAACCCCAAAAACCTTGGCGGAATTGTGTTTTCCAATAACAGACATGATAAATTAAATGGTGCCCTTAACAAATACAATTTAACCTGCAAAAAAGCCCTCGTATGCCTATATGAACAGAAAATTTAAAAAGTTACGGCTATTGGAACGTGGGGAGGAAAAAAATACAAAAATGCAAAACTAAAAATGAGTCATCCTCATAATGAGGCAGAACAGAGCTAAATACATCTTGCACACCAGGCTATGTCCATGGTTTAACACGACACCCACTCAACACTGCAGGGGAAATGCAGTCTAAGGCCTCATGCACACGACCGTTGTGTGCATCCGTGGCCGTTGTGCCTTTTTTTTTTTCGCGGACCCATTGACTTTCAATGGGTCCATGGAAAAATCGGAAGATGCAACGCTTTGCAGCCGCATCCGTGTTTCCTGTCCGTCCAAAAAATAGGACCTGTCCTATTTTTTTGACTGACAACGGTTCACGGACCCATTCAAGTCAATGTGTCCGTGAAAAAACACGGATGCACACAAGATTGGCATCCGCGTCTGTGGCCGTAGGCTACTTTCACACAGTCGTCTGCATAAAAGCTTTTTCAGAGCTGAGTTTTCACGTTGTGAAAACTCAGATCCGACAGTATATTCTAACACAGAGGCGTCCCCGTGGTGATGGGGACGCTTAAGGGCTTAAGGTTAGAATATACTAAAAGAACTGTGTACATGACTGCCCCCTGCTGCCTGGCAGGTGCTGCCAGGCAGCAGACCCCCCTCTCCTAATTAAACCCCCCCCCCCCCCCATCATTGATGGCAGCGGAGAGTACCGATCGGAGTCCCAGTTTAATCGCTGGGGCTCCAATCGGTAACCATGGCAACCAGGGCGCTACTGCAGTCCTGGTTGCCATGGTTACTTAGCAATTTTTAGAAGCATTATACTTACCTGCGATGTCTGTGTCCGGCCGGGAGCTCCTCCTACTGGTAAGTGACAGGTCTGTGCTATAAGCAATGTGCCGCACAGACCTTCCACTTACCACTAGGAGGAGCGCCCAGCCGGTCACAGACATCGCAGCTCGCAGGTAAGTATAATGCTTCTAAAAATTGCTAAGTAACCATGGCAACCAGGACTGCAGTTGGGGGGGGGGGGGGGGGGGGGAAGATTTTAATTAGGAGGAGGGTGCCCACCAATGAATCTACAGTACTACAGGGGAGGGAGGGGGGCGCCCGCACTGGCCACCAATGTGTTAAATACAGGGGGGGGGGGGGGGGGGGCAGTCATGTACACAGTTCTTTTAGTATATTCTACCCTAAAGCGTCCCCATCACCATGGGAACGCCTGTGTTAGAATATACTGTCGGATCTGAGTTTCACGATCTAACTCAAATCCGATGGTATAAAAGGGACTCCTGACTTTGCATTGAAAGTCAATGGGGGACGGATCCGTTTGCAATTGCACCATATTGTGTCAACGTCAAACGGATTCGTCCCCATTGACTTCCATTGTAATTCAGGACGGATCCGTTTGGCTCCGCACGGCCAGGCGGACACCAAAACTACTTTTTTTTCCATGTCCGTGGAGCCTCCAAAAATCAAGGAAGACCTTACGAATCACGGACCCCGTTTTTACGGACCTTAAAAAAAACGGTTGTGTGCATGAGGCCTAAGGCGACATGCACAAGATTATTGTCTGTTTTACGTTACGCAAACTGCGGACCCGCAAAACACAGATGGCGTCCGTGTGCGTTTCGCAATTGGTGGAACGGCATGGACAGCTATTAATATAACTGCCTATTCTTGTCTGCAAAACTGACAAGAATAGGACAGGTTATTTTTTTTTTTGCGAACCACGGAACGGAGCAACAGATGCGGACAGCAAACCCAGTAATACAAGGAAGGCTCAAGTTGCTCTTGTAAGGCCTCTTTCACACGAAAGATACGGATGCGTTCAGTGAAACTCACACCATTTTGTAAGCAAGTGCGGTCAGTTTTGTTTGCGATTGCGTTCAGTTTGTCCCACGCGGGTGCAATGTGTTTTGAAGCTTTTTTTTCACGCGCAAGATAAAAAAAAACTGAATGTTTACAAACATCTCTTAGCAACCATCAGTGAACACACATTGCATCTGCACTTGCTTGCGGATGCAATGCGTTTTCACTGAAGCCCCATTCATTTCTATGGGGCCAGGGCTGTGTGAAAAATGCAGAATATAGAACATGCTGCATTTTTCACGCAACGCAGAACTGATGCGTCAAAAAAAAATTATACACAGATGTATTGAAATTAATGGATCAGGATTCAGTGCGGATGCTATGCGTTCAGGTCACGCATTGCACCTGTGTGGGAAAACTTGCTTGTGTGAAAGAGGCCTTAAAGAGAACCAACCTCTAACGTCCATATACACTTACAGGTCATATGGACAGGGGTTGTATTCAAGAAGCAGCCCCTGAAATATTTGACCTGCATGTCACTGAAGAGGAAATGTGTTCAAACTCAACCTGTTCATTTTTAACATGGCGGAGTGTTGGTGAGACCTTTCCAATACACAGGTGTACAATTAAGGGAGCATTCACACGACCGTGTTTTTCTTTCGTGTCCGTTCTACAATTTTTGCGGACAATGCACGGACCCATTCATTTCTATGGGTCCGTGAAAAATGGCGGAATGCCTTTTATTCTCATCCGTGTGCCCGTTCATTTTATTTTAGAACATGTCCTATACTTGGCCGCAAATTGCGGTCCGTGGCCCCATAGAAAGTCATTGGGTCCGTGAAAAACTGATAGCACACGGAAATGCATCCGTATGTCCGTTTTTTGCGGACCCCTGGACTGAAAACATTCTAGGAAACCCCATTTCAGTCACATGTGGCTGCACCTAGGACCAGGAAGTAGAGAAAGGAGGCTGAAAGAGAATCATGGCCATCATCAATGTTGAGAAGCTCATCGTTCTTGTACAAGAACGGCCCCTATTATGGGACACCAGGTCAGAACTGGTTGCCGCTTCTGCCGACTTCCGTGATCATGGAGCGTTCCCATCACCATGGGAACGCCTCCATACTAGAATGTACTGTCGGATTTGAGAATTAAGTTGAAATCGCAATGCGATTAATATAACAAAGTAATCGCATTGCGATTTCAACTTAGAGCTGGGTTTCTAATGGGTCAGCTTGTTAGAATTAACTAAGTTAACGAATATGGAATATAGCAGTGCCAAGTTGAAATCGCAATGCGATTACTTCAAGTTATATTAATCGCATTGCGATTTTAACTTAGCACTGCTATATTCCATATTCGTTAAAGAGTTTATCCCACCTTCATTTCCATGCTGTGGCTGCTCTCTCATGTTTGAAAAACTGCTCAGTCAGGGGGCGTTTACATTTCTATTGACTGACAGCGGTCTGCTGATCTACTGACTCCCACCTCCTTGCTTGGCGTGCCCGCTCCAGTGTGAGCTGGAAATCATTCGCTCAGCCGCCGCAGCTACAATCCTACTTCTGCCATCCATAACCTAGACTTACAAGCGCAGGAGAACTAACAAGCGCGCAGGCGCAGAGTTCTCTGCAAAAAAAAAAAACAGGACGAACGAGAGGAATCCATCGCGCAGGCGCGAAAATGCGCAAGCCCGAGAGTCAGGTCGGCTGTGTAGAAAGAAAAGAGGATAGCGGACAAGCGCGGCCAATGCTCCGGTGTCGCTGGGGTGGCCGTAACCTATAACAACTGGCAGTAAACAAGGCTACAAAAGAAGGTCAAATATATAAGAAAGGAGGACGAATATCTAATAACTTCTATTGATACTGATACTGGTGTCAAAAACTACACAATTAGGCAAACTTCAAAAGATGGGTTAACGCTTTAACTTCGTTAATTCTAGCAAGCTGACCCATTAGATGGACATGGGTTGGACATTTAAATGTCAATTTTAACCCTTCCGTTTTTTTTGCGGACTGTGAAAAACGGATGACACACGGAAGCACCATGTCCGTATTATACAGACTTACGGAACGGAAAGATAAATGAAGACATACGGAACACACGGATCCGTGATTTACGGACTGCAAAACCAACACAGTCGTGTGAATGCTCCCTAACAAATATCTTTCTATAATATTTGCTTTGGTGCCAGAGGATTTTCCTTCTCAGTCCCGCTTTTTAATTTATGGGGAGCCCTTACCTGGGGCTGGGGTTAGTGGGCTTGCTCCAAGCTTCCAAGGTGTTCAGAGTAATTCTTCTGGGCGGTGCATTTTTGTTTTGAGCGTTTTTCCGTTCCTCCGAGGTAGGGGTCGCAGGGATAATGGTTATTCCCACTGGTGTTGTTGGAGGATTGCCCGTGGCAGGCTGTCTGCTTTGCAGTGGTGTGGCTGGACTAGACTGATCTTGCAGTCGAGCAGCAGGCGTAAGTTCACCCGCTCGTAAAATTGGGGACGAAACCCTTCTCCCTTGAGATCTCCTGACCTTCTTTTCTGCGGCTGGAGTACTTAAAACAGGCTTCTCTTTAAGAGGAACTCCAAGTTCACCTTCATCAAAAGTCACAAACGAGCAGTATCCGTCAGTGGAAGAGATTGACAGAAACGACCCATCACTGGACCTGACCAAAAACAAGAAACATACGATAAGTAGTGGTACCCTCCAAGGTGGTATTAACCCTAGTGCACAAACGGGACTATCCCCGGAAGCTTCCATCCACATCTTTCATGTGATTTTACCATGATAGGTCGCTCAGGGTGTGGTAATGCACATTGGAAACATAACCAAAAGGTAAAAGCTGCTGCGTGTCATAGAAAATCACAGCATCCTCTGAGGCAACAGCGAAAACCATGCGATACGGCAGAGAGACAAGACTTTGCTGGGGCACGTCTCCGTTCACATCTGGAAACATACAAATGACAGGAGTGTTGGACCACAGACTTGTAAATCTTACATGAGACAACTGAATGTGGCCCCTTATGACATTTTACAAAGCTTTAAAATAATTTGTAATCTCTTAAATCAATGTTACGAACTATTATGAAAATGACGGCCATCCCGGACGTTTAACTTTTTAGATGCTGCAGCCAATGCTGGCGAGACACAGGCCACTCATAACAGCTCCCAGGTCTACCATGTATGGAAGCCTATTAGGTCCTTTCAGAAGCTTATTAGGGTAGGTTTACACCATTTTTTGGAAGAGGTTTTGAGGCAGATTTTCCTGTAGGTTTTTCAGCCAAAAGGCAGAAGTGGATTTGAAAGGAAGAGGAGACATAATGGAAGAACTTCTACGTCCTGCTGGATTTAATTCTCGCTTTGGCAGCAACTGCAGAAATAACTGCATCAAAACCACCCAAAAAATGTCAGTGTGAACATACCCTTAGTGTATGACTGCAACAGGTTTAAAGAAAAAAACATCAATCCAGTTCAGCCCATCATCCTGTAACGTTATTTCAGGAGGCAAAAAAAAACAAAAAAAACTCGGAGGTAGAGACCAATTTTCTTCATCTTATTATTTTCCTCACTTCTATATTTCCGGGCGCTTCACAGCCATCATCCCACTGTCTCAAGGGCCTTACAATCTACGTTCCCTGTCAGTATGTCTGTGTAGTGCGGGGAGTAAACAGAGTATCCGGAGGAAACCCACACAAACTCCAGGCAGATGTTGAACCCAGGACCCCAGCGCTGCAAGGCACCAGTGCTAACCACTGAGCCACCATGCTGCTTCAGAGGAAAAAATAAAAATAAAAAACACCTTCTCCCTGACCTGATGTTAGATTTTTCTTTTATTGAGAAATCGCAGTAGCTCTGGGTGTGGAATTTCTCCCTCCATTAAGTTTTTCGCCTTGCTTGAAAATATTTTAGTGCTAGTGTGTGTTGCCTTTTTTCCAATGCATATTTCTCATACTACTCAGAGGTAAAGTACACTTTCCTATGGAAAAAAAAAAATGCCAGACTCCCCCCAAAAACACAGGTGCTCTGCTACACCATTTGGACAAAAATAGCATAAAAACGCCTCAAAAAATGCTGCACAAGTTGGGTGTTCTTTATATGTGTATTTTTAGACCCAGAAACAATACGATAAAGACTAATGTATGACAGCATCCTAATGGGACTAAACTGTAAGGTCCCTGTGGAACGCACTTGCTGTGAAGAAACATTTTTTTTTTAAATCATGGAAACACCCTGAACAGTGTAACGTGACAGATTTTGTATGTACATGTTAAGCTGAACACACAAGATTAGGATACTTCACCTTTGACACCGGGTCTCAACTCAAAAAAGACAGGACAACATCGAATTGCAAGAGTGGCCTTTCTTGGGCACGGAAGATGTGCTATGGGCCTAGACAGAAAACATTCTCGGTTTTAGAAATCTATGCCCCAACACTTAGAGAAATATTTTGAATCGTAATTTCTCATATTTAGACAGAATTGTTATCTTCGTTCAGTTCTTAGACTTAACATGACCACTGGTTAAAAGGGGTTTTCCAGTTTGCACATGCCAATGACCGATCCTCGGAATAGGTAATCAATGAGAATGGCAGGGTCAGACACATTGCACCCCAACCGATCGTCTGTCAGCAGCCACCAGAAACAAAACAGAAGACGGAGTCTGAAGCGTAAGGCTCCTTGCACTGTGTACTGGCCATGCCTTGCTACATTCAAGCGAATGGGAGCCGAGCTGCAGTAAGCCATCAAGAGTCAAGACCGCTACACAGTGGATGGGGCCTCCTGCTTTCGGCTCTGTCCACTGTTCTGTTTCCTTGCTGAATGAAAACAGCCCATTGTGGGTGTGCTGGGTGTTAGAACACAGTCCAGTTGGATAGGTCATCTACAGGCTGAAAAACCTCTTTAAAAAAGGTTATGTACACCTTTGGAGGCCATTTTTGTTTATGATGGCATTTTACTCATTGGCTAAAAATCATTTTCAATTGGCCTTTATTAAAAATACTGAGCCGTTCTGTCACAAAGGGTTAACAGTTTTTCCGGTAATCTAATAACCCCCTTCTCTAAACTATTTAGAGGTCATAAACCCTTATTTAAGCCACAATCTTATCTGTAAGGTAAGAACTGAACTATAATGAGTGTCTATAATGTCAGACAGCAGAGATAAGGAGCAGTCAGCTCCCCAAACTGACAGAAAAGACAGAAGCTAGTTCACGGAAAAAAGAGGGGAAGTGAGGTGTGTAAAGTGTATAAAACTATAATTTTATTGATATACACTAAAAACAGGGGTCATCTATCTCTAGCCAACCCTTGTTGCTCATGGCCTGTGTGTTCAAGTCTTCTGAGCGCCAATTTGTCACACTGTTCCATATGGGGAATGTTCTATTAGGTTCTCACTCCTGGTTTCCCTGTTTTTAGTGTATATCAATAAAATTATAGTTTTATACACTTTATACACCTCACTTTCCCTTCTTTTTTCCCGTGAACTATTTCAGTGAGAGGCGGCACCTTATTTATTATTATAGTCCGAAAATCCAGAAGCTGCTACAACATCTCAGCGCTTTCCACAAAAAAGGATTACGTATTTTTTTTAATAAAGACCAATTGAAAAAATTATTTTCAGCTCAAAATTAGTACAATGCAATAATAAAAAAAATTGACCCCAAAGTTGTACATAGCCTTTAAAGATTCCCTGCTTCCACTGTAAAACAAACTGAAAGTTGTGGGTAGGGCTGAAACGATTACTCGATCCCCAAAAAATCCTCGAATCGATGATTCGTTTGTGCCATGTGACCACAGAGTGTGAGTGAAGAGCTTCCTATTATTCACGCTCCGTGGTCACCCGCCTGCTCGCACAACGCTGCTTTGGATTCTGACGTACACACATCGTCAGGACATTTTAGTTCACAGGTGGCGTGAGGGGGGAGAGCTGATTGCACTGGCGTGGGGGGGGGGGGGGAGCTGATGGCACTGGCGTGGGGGGGGGGGGGAGCTGATGGCACTGGCTGGGGGGGGGGGGGAGAGCTGATGGCACTGGCGTGGGGGGGGGGGGAGCTGATGGCACTGGCGTGGGGGGGGAGAGCTGATGGCACTGGCGTGGGGGGGGGGGGAGAGCTGATGGCACTGGCGTGGGGGGGGGGGGGAGCTGATGGCACTGGCGTGGGGGGGGGGGAGCTGATGGACTGGCGTGGGGGGGGAGAGCTGATGGCACTGGCGTGGGGGGGGGGGGAGATGATGGCACTGGCGTGGGGGGGGGGGGAGAGCTGATGGCACTGGCGTGGGGGGGGGAGCGATGGCACTGGCGTGGGGGGGGAGCTGATCAGAAGGCACTGGCGGGGGGGTGGGGGAGTGGATCAGAAGGCACTGGCGGGGGGTGGGGGAGTGGATCAGAAGGCACTGGCGGGGGGGTGGGGGAGTGGATCAGAAGGCACTGGCGGGGGTGGGGGAGTGGATCAGAAGGCACTGGCGGGGGGGTGGGGGAGTGGATCAGAAGGCACTGGCGGGGGGTGGGGGGAGTGGATCAGAAGGCACTGGCGGGGGGGTGGGGGAGTGGATCAGAAGGCACTGGCGGGGGGGGGTGGGGGAGTGGATCAGAAGGCACTGGCGGGGGGGGTGGGGGAGTGGATCAGAAGGCACTGGCGGGGGGGTGGGGGAGTGGATCAGAAGGCACTGGCGGGGGGGGTGGGGGAGTGGATCAGAAGGCACTGGCGGGGGGGTGGGGGAGTGGATCAGAAGGCACTGGCGGGGGGGGTGGGGGAGTGGATCAGAAGGCACTGGCGGGGGGGTGGGGGGAGTGGATCAGAAGGCACTGGCGGGGGGGGTGGGGGAGTGGATCAGAAGGCACTGGCGGGGGGGGTGGGGGAGTGGATCAGAAGGCACTGGCGGGGGGGTGGGGGAGTGGATCAGAAGGCACTGGCGTGGGGTGGGGGAGTGGATCAGAAGGCACTGGCGTGGGGTGGGGGAGTGGATCAGAAGGCACTGGGGTGGGGGAGTGGATCAGAAGCACTGGCGTGGGGGAGTGGATCAGAAGGCACTGGCGTGGGGGAGTGGATCAGAAGGCACTGGCGTGGGGGAGTGGATCAGAAGGCACTGGCGTGGGGGAGTGGATCAGAAGGCACTGGCGTGGGGGAGTGGATCAGAAGGCACTGGCGTGGGGGAGTGGATCAGAAGGCACTGGGGTGGGGGAGTGGATCAGAAGGCACTGGGGTGGGGGAGTGGATCAGAAGGCACTGGGGTGGGGGAGTGGATCAGAAGGCACTGGGGTGGGGGAGTGGATCAGAAGGCACTGGGGTGGGGGAGTGGATCAGAAGGCACTGGGGTGGGGGAGTGGATCAGAAGGCACTGGGGTGGGGGAGTGGATCAGAAGGCACTGGGGTGGGGGAGTGGATCAGAAGGCACTGGGGTGGGGGAGTGGAGCTGAAAACACTGGGGTGGGGGAGTGGAGCTGAAAACACTGGGGTGGGGGAGTGGAGCTGAAAACACTGGGGTGGGGGAGTGGAGCTGAAAACACTGGGGTGGGGGAGTGGAGCTGAAAACACTGGGGTGGGGGAGTGGAGCTGAAAACACTGGGGTGGGGGAGTGGAGCTGAAAACACTGGGGTGGGGGAGTGGAGCTGAAAACACTGGGGTGGGGGAGAGCTGAAAACACTGGGGTGGGGGAGAGCTGAAAACACTGGGGTGGGGGAGAGCTGAAGGCACTGGGGTGGGGGAAAGCTGAAGGCACTGGGGTGGGGGAGAGCTGAAGGCACTGGGGTGGGGGAGAGCTGAAGGCACTGGGGCGGGGGAGAGCTGAAGGCACTGGGGCGGGGGAGAGCTGAAGGCACTGGGGTGGGGGAGAGCTGAAGGCACTGGGGTGGGGGAAAGCTGAAGGCACTGGGGTGGGGGAGAGCTGAAGGCACTGGGGGGGGGAGAGCTGAAGGCACTGGGGCGGGGGAGAGCTGAAGGCACTGGGGTGGGGGAGAGCTGAAGGCACTGGGGTGGGGGAGAGCTGAAGGCACTGGGGTGGGGGAGAGCTGAAGGCACTGGGGTGGGGGAGAGCTGAAGGCACTGGGTGGGGGAGAGCTGAAGGCACTGGGGTGGGGGAGAGCTGAAGGCACTGGGGTGGGGGAGAGCTGAAGGCACTGGGGTGGGGGAGAGCTGAAGGCACTGGGGTGGGGGAGAGCTGAAGGCACTGGGGTGGGGGAGAGCTGAAGGCACTGGGGTGGGGGAGAGCTGAAGGCACTGGGGTGGGGGAGAGCTGAAGCCACTGGGGTGGGGGAGAGCTGAAGCCACTGGGGTGGGGGAGAGCTGAAGCCACTGGGGTGGGGGAGAGCTGAAGCCACTGGGGTGGGGGAGAGCTGAAGCCACTGGGGTGGGGGAGAGCTGAAGCCACTGGGGTGGGGGAGAGCTGAAGCCACTGGGGGAACGGAGCTGATGGCACTGGGGGATAGTGGAGCTGATGGCACTTGGACTGGGGGGAACTGATGCACTTGAACTGATCGCACAGTGGGGAACGAAGGGTGTTGGGGACTGATGGCAGGGGTCTGATGAGTTTTTATAAAGAAAAACTGTCAATTAATTTTTTCTGATTAGATTACTCGATTAATCGTAAAAATAATCGGTAGAATACTCGATTACTGAAATAATAGTTTACTGCAGCCCTAGTTGTGGGTAGATACCTGGGCACACTGCTCTCAATAGTGTGCAGAACATGCCCCTGAATGTCGCTGGTAACCAGGAAAACTGAGTTCAGAGGCAGAGATGACTCGCTCATGTCACACCCCCCCCCCCCCCTTAGTATGATGAAAGCTTGCAAAGTTCTAGACTGTTACAGTTCTGATAATCACACAACAAAAATGTCTCATTCATCTGTAATTTATCTGACAGATTGAAAACTGGCAAATCTTCACTATGTTTATGTAGCATTTCTTTTTGTTGGTTCATTTGGACACATCTAAAGTTTTATTGGGAAGCGAAAATGTGAGGCTACTTTCACTCTAGCGTTAATATTTTCCGGTATTGAGATCCGTCATCAGGGGTCGATACTGGGAAAAAACACTTCAGGTTTTGTCCCTATTCACTGTCAATAGGGACAAAATTTGATTTTTTACAACTCCCCATAATATCCTTTTCTCGTAGTAGGCATTGGGGGGGGGGGGGGGGGGGGGGGGGGGGACACGACAGCACCATGGGTATACGTCCAACTGCCAGGTGGGCAATACCCTCTCCACAGGCACGAGGCTATTCAGTTTGTACCAAAAGCAGTATGAGAGAGAAGAAAAGCAAGGAACCAACAACTCCCGAACCGGGAAAGATCAAGCCCCGAGAAGCAGAAGTAAAAACATAGGGTAGGATCTGTGTCCCCCAATGCCTACTACAAGAAAAGGATTTTACGGCGAGTACAAAAAATCCAATATTCTCGTGCATGGCATTGGGGGACACAGCACCATGGGACGTCCCAAAGCAGTCCCCGAGGGTGGGAAAAAAACAGCCATGCCACCGGTTGGGCATACAGGTGCAGGAGAACCATGTGACCAAACAGGAAAAAACACGGAATGGGCAAGAGGTTCCATAACAAGGAAGAGATCTTAAGGAAGAAGCTGTGAAGACTGCCTGCACCCCAGGAGAAATGCCTGGAAGAAAATCCCAAATGCAAGAAGGCGGCAAAGGGAAACACAGAGCTCAGCCAAGGGCTGGAGAAAAAATTAGGACAGCACCGCGTGTTGGAACTACCCAATGCTCGAAATTGTCTCAGACGCAAAGAGCGAAAAAACCTGTGGCCAACCCCCGACAGGCCAGGGGAGCAAGGACACAGGGAAGCACTGGAAGCCAAACGAGTGAGGGAAGCCGTAGCAAGGCTCACATGTGAAGGGAGCAGGTCTCCCCTCACCGCAAGGCAGGTGAAGAACTTAAGCGCCCTATTGAAAGGTGAAAACCCAAGGCTGCTAGAGGAAACCGCCAACCCTTGGAGAAGGAGGGGGTTGTAGATAAAGACCAGGAAAAGAGAATAATAAGACCTGCGTCCCAAAAACAGGAGACGAGACTTGAGCCTCTGAAAACAAGATATCACTGTGAAGCGTAAGACCAGAGGAAACTCTGGGCATATGAAGTATCAGGGAAAAAAGGAACCAGATACAGGCCCAGGAAATCTCAGCAGGGACACACTGGACTGAGAGACATGGGAGTAGAAGGAGAGTACTCCAAACAGCCTAAGGAAGAAAAAGGTTCTACAACAGGAGGAGGTCCCTCCCGAAGGAGACCAAACGGCAGAATTGCAAACTGTAGCACTAAACCACTCAGTACCAGGTACTTGATGTGGGAGGATGGGAAAAGAGACACGAATCCCAAGAGGACCACGAGGCTATTGGAACCCATAAAAGGGAACAATCAACCCAGGGGGCAGAAAGCACCCAGTAATACAGAAACTGTATGGGCCACAGATAGCACCATAGGGCCCAGCACTTCGGGTACTACAAACACACGCCTAAAATAGAGGTAAAGCGGCTGCATGTTGCCTTCTAAGGAGAGTGGAAACATAGCCACAGCATCTGGGAATGCGACAGCGTTTGGAGGGTAAAGGTACTCAACCTGTAAAGTAAAAATACGGCTGTGTAGTGCAGAGATACGACCAGACAGGTGTAATGGGTACAGCATCTGGAGATGGTAGAGGTACTACATTTAAGATCGGAGCACTGTGGCTGCATGGTGCACCCTAGAACCAGAGAGGTGCAGCAGCTATTGCGTTAGCAATGGTACCTATATTCCGCCTGGGAAGGGGAAAATAGGGCCGCACGGAACCACAAAGAACAAGACAAGTGCACACTACAATCAGGTAGGTGCAGAGGCCTAAAGGAGGCCCTCTATTTCGCCTGAAAAAGGGAAACAGGGCCGCATAGTACACCATAGAGCCAGACAGGTGTAACGGCTGCAGCATCGGAGATGGTGCAGGAACTCTACCTATGAAGGGAGTAAGATGGCTGTTTGGTGCACACTATGATGAGGTAGGTGCAATGGACACAGCAATTGGAGGCGTCCGGTAAGGGAGAGAAAATGCCACATATGGTACACCATAAAGCCAGACAGGAGTAACGGCTACAGCATCCGGAGATGGTGCAGGTACTCTACCTATGAAGGGATCAAGGTGGCAGCTTGGTGCCCACTTGAACCAGACCGGGGACAATTCTACAGCAATTGAAAGTGGCCTCTATATCTCGTAGGGATAAATGTTGCCGCATGGAACACAATAGAGCCCGTCAGGGGTATTGGCTACAGCATCTGAAGATGGTGTAGGTACTCTACCTATGAAGGGAGCAAAGTGGCTGGGAACAGACAGGTGCAATTGCTACGGCAATTGAAGGCGGCCTGTATATCTCACCCGGTAGGGGGAAATAGTGCCGCATGGAGCACCATAGAGCCAGCCAGGAGTAATGGCTTCAGCATCTGGAGTAGGTGTAGGTACTCTACCTATGAAAGTAACAAGGCGGCTGGAAACAGATATAATTGCTTTTTCTTACCAACCTACAGGAGGCGTTTGCCTGAGCCATCAGCTTGCCTAGAACAGGGACCCCCTGTAATGAGGTAGAGTGGCGAACACCAGCACCAGGATGGGGACCCGTTGGAAACACTCAAATGTGTAGAGCATAGCCCCTAGTATAGGGGAACCAGGAAGGCTCGTCAGGTACAGCCTATGGCAGTGGTGCAGGTACCCCCCTGTTAAGGAGAAGGCGTACGTACCAGAGACACCACGTAGGTGACTCAGTATGTTAAACACGGGGACGGCTACCTTACCTGTGCAGTCAGGGGAGCGCCATCCGAAAATGCACTAGAGGGGATACCAACCCTGGATAGGAGAGGTTCCTCCGTGCACGTTAGTCTTGACCTCCCAGGGGGCTTCTGTATGGAGGAAGACCGCCTGATGCTCTGTTCCGAGAGAATCGGTACAGAGGTGTCCCCAGAGGCAACGGATGAGATGACAGGAAAGGATTAGTCACCAACCTCAGGCTTGTCCTGGGGAGGACCCGAGGAGGGGTGGGACCCTGTTGAGACCACCCGAGGTTGTACTGTGAGCTACCCCTTGCCGGACCCGGTATCTGAGCGTGCCCATCTGCAGGGAGGACCCTGGGAGGGCAGAGGTGGCCGCAATTTGGGTAGGTAGCGGTCCAGCGACTCCGCCAGGGATTGGGAGAGTCAGGTCAGCCTTCGTAGACAGCGGACGCACGTGAAACACGCGTGGCGATCCGAGGAGGGGCTGGGAGAGGAGACCCTCATAGAGCAGCCAGCAGAGGCCATCTTATCTGGACCAGGATGCCTGTTCCCCTAAGAGGTGCTGCAGCAGCTATAGAGGTGGTCAGGAGGGCTGCAGGAGAAATGAAGCAATTGAGGGGGGGAGGGGGGGTGAGGCCTAGTCCCGACTAAAGTGGAGATCACCGAGACCTGCAGAAAAAAAAGCAGCAGGACCTGCAAAAAGAGCAGGAGGGACACTAGACTAAAACTGAATAGCCTTGTGCCTGTGGAGAGGGTATAGCCCACCTGGGAGGAGCCAACACTTTTTGTGTCTAGCGCCTCCTAGTGGTAGTTGGACGTATACCCATGGTGCTGTGTCCCCCAATGCCATGCACGAGAAAACAGAACTCCTCCAAAATGCATTCCGTTCCGGTTAGTTGCGTTCTCATACCGTAGAGCAGACCACAACATGTTGTTTGCTTTCCATCCTGGGATGTGGAGCAAGATGGAACAGTCATGACCCCCAATGCAAGTCAATGGGGACAGATCAGCTTTTTTCTGACAATAAAAAAACGGATCCGTCCTCCATTGACTTTCAAATCGGTCTTGGCAATGTTAAAGATACGTTCATAACGGATGCAGACGGTTGTATCATCAGTAACGGAATCGTTTTTTGCTGAACCCTGCCAGATCCAGCAAAAACGCTAGTGTGAAAGTAACCTTCCTTACAAAAATACCACTGCACAGTGAAAACACTGAAGAGCATTGTCAGGACTTAGGAATTGGGAATCTCATGAGGTAATGATAGGTCAACTGACAGAGGGTAGTGTATTCAAATCTTTGCTGGCATCCAGCAAGAGTTTAACGTCCCTAAGGTGTGGTTTTATCAATTTCTGCAACTGAGGTATGCCTATGATGTCACGGTGAGGAAAGGGTGTAAAACAGCTAAAATGGATGTGGTACAGAAGCTTATTCTCCTGAAGGTGGGGGAAGAAAGGTTTGATATCACAGGTGTACTCTATTGCTGGATAAGTTTCTTGAGGGGTTCCCTCTGACGCGGATGAGGAAATGGGAGGGTGATTTGGGCGCCGTGTCTAAGGATCAGTGGGAAGATATTTTGGAGGCAGTTCCCAGAGTGTCTTTGAGCGAGCAGGCTAAGTTGTCACAGCTTTTCATCATTCACAGGGTATATAAAACAGCGGTTTAAAAAATAATAATAATTGGGGTTAGGTATGATGATAAGTGTCCGAAGTGCATGGAGGAGGGAGCGGATCTGGTACACATGCTCTGATCGTGTCCAGTGATAGGTCGATATTGGGATGAGGTGCGGATTAGGATTAATCACAACTTGGCGCTATGTCTGCAAATGGACCCTAAAGTTTGTGTGTTGGGGTATGTGTCAGAAATCGGAGGGAGTGAATTGCTCAAGGTGGCGGTGGGAAGGCTTCTGTATGTGGCCAGGAAACTGGTGGCGCTGAGGTGGATCCAGGGGAGTCCGCCAACAATAGAGGAGTTTGTGAGAAAGGTGAATGAATCTGCTTGTCATGGAAAAAAATTGGATTTTTTGTACTCACCGTAAAATCCTTTTCTCGTAGTAGGCATTGGGGGACACAGCACCATGGGTATATGTCCAACTACCACTAGGAGGCACTAGACACAAAAAGTGTTGGCTCCTCCCAGGTGGGCTATACCCTCTCCACAGGCACGAGGCTATTCAGTTTGTACCAAAAGCAGTAGGAGAGAGAAGAAAAGCAAGGAACCAACAACTCCCGTACCGGGAAAGATCAAGAGACCAGCCCGGAGAAGCGGAAGAAAAAACATAGGGAGGGATCTGTGTCCCCCAATGCCTACTACGAGAAAAGGATTTTACGGTGAGTACAAAAAATCCAATTTTCTCGTGCATGGCATTGGGGGACACAGCACCATGGGACGTCCCAAAGCAGTCCCTGAGGGAGGGAAAAGAAGAGACGCGCCACCGGTTGGGCATACAGGTGCAGGAGAACCATGTGACCCAACGGGAAAAAACACGAGATGGGCAAGAGGTTCCATAACAAGGAAGAAACCTCAGAAGAAGCAGGGAAGACTGCCAGCACCCCAGGACAAATGACTGGAAGAAAATCCCAAATGCAAGAAGGTGGCAAAAGGAAACAGAGCGCAGCCAAGGGCTGGAGAAAAAATTAGGACAGCACCGCGTGGTGAAACTACCCAACGCTCTACATTGTTCCAGACCCAAAAAAAAAAAAACCTGTGGCCATCCCCTGAAAGGCCAGGGGAGAAAAGAAACAGGGAAGCACTGAAAACCAAACGAGTGGGGGAGCCATAGCAAGGCTCACATGTGAAGGGAGGGGACTCCCCTCACCGCAAGGCCAGGAAAGAAGCTAAGCGCCCCATGTAAAGGTGAAAACCCAAGGCTGCTAGAGGAAACCGCCAACCCTGGAGAAGGAGGGGGTTGTAGGTAAAAAACCAGGAAAAGAACGATAGCTCCTGCGTCCCCAAAAACAGGAGACGAGGCGCAAGCCTCCGAAAACAAGATATCACCGTGAAGCGTAAGACCAGAGGAAACACTGGGCATGTGAAGTAGCATGGAAAAAAGAAGCCAGATACAGGCCAGGCAACCTCGGCAGGACACACTGGACTGAGAGACATGGGAGTAGAAGGAGAGCACTCCAAAAAACCTAAAGAGGAAAGGTCCTACAACAGGAGGAGGTCCCTCCCGAAGGAGACCATACGGTGGAACTGCAAACCGCAGCACTAAACCACTCAATACCAGGTACTTGACGTGGGAGGCTGGAAAAAGAGACACAAATCCCAAGAGGACCTCAAATGAACAGGGACAGGGACTCCAGAAAGGAGTACCCAGTATGGGCTCACAAGGAACCAGAAGCTGAACCACCAGAAGACAACGCAAGCCAGAATATCCAGGAAAGGCGAAAAGAAACCACCATAGGGGAAGGGGCATAGGCCATGGACAACTAGCCGTACCAAGAATATTGACCAGCAAACCTTAAACATTGTCCCAGAGAGGGCAAGTACAGCAGCTCGGGATGTACCACAAAACGACAGACATCCATATGCATAAGGAATGCAGAAGTCGCCATGAAAAAACCGGGGTAGCCTACATAGAAATGTAGAAACCAGCTGCGACCGGCATACAGAAAACTTCCAGGGGGGAGAAAGCACCAGACAGGTGCAGACGACGGCAAGGTCCAAGAGGACTGCCCCTCCGCCATGTAGCACAACTAAGCAGAAAATACAAGGGAATACCGAAAACACCTGGACCCAAAAGGAACTACGGGGCCCTGTCCGATACCAGAGCAAGCAGCTGAAAATTCAGACAGGTGTGTGTGGCGCTCAGAGGTCCTGTCCTTGACCCATCAGGGAGGACGTCCAGCAATGATAAAAGCCGTGGACCCAGAAGGATTCCGTGTGGCGGACATCCAGCGATGACAGAAAACCGCAGCCGCGGCCGATGCCACCAGCTACGTGTCCAAACAAGGTAGAAGATCCAGTGGAGATCCTTGTACTTCACCAGGAATGGGCCGCTCAGCAATTAGGAAACAACGCGAGTACTCCCCTATAACATGGGGTAACGCGGAGCACAGCATACCGTAGTACCGTAAAGAGAAGGCAAGAGCAACTACAGCACGAAGGCCAACAACCACCTGGCCACGGAGTAGGGAGCGTGGTTGAATGAGGACCACCCGCCGGATCAGACAGATCAGTCATATACTGGAGCCACCAGAAGTAGCAGTAGACCGACAAGGTGGGGGTTGGGCTGGCCCACACCTGCCAGACATGGAAACCATGCACACGCTGAACGAAGGGGGCCTGGTGCAGACAGTGCCTTGAGAGGTAGAAGGAGACCAATGAGCGCGACAGTAAAGGAGTGGCAGATGTATGGAAGAACCAAATGGATGGAACCAACATCCGCAGCACAGATTAGAACCCGTGGGCAGAAAACACCCAGTGATACAGAAACTGTCTGAGCTACAGACCGCACCACAGGGCCCAGCGCTTGGGGTACTACAAACACACGCCTAAAATATGGGGAAAGTGGCTGCATGTTGCCAACTAAGGAGAGTGGAAACATAGCCACAGCATCTGGGAATGAGACAGCATACGGAGGGTACAGGTACACAACCTGTAAAGTAGAAATATGGCTGTGTTAGAGGAACTACATTTAAGATCGAAGCAATGTGGCCGCATGGTGCACCCTAGACCCAGAGAGGTGCAACAGCAACCGCGTTAACAATGGAACCCAGTAGGGCCGCACGGTACCACAAAGAACAAGACAGGTGCACACCACAATCAGGTAGGTGCAATGGCAACAGAAACAGGGCCGCATAGCACATCCTAGAAGCCAGACAGGTTGAACGGCTGCAGCATCGGAGACGGTTCAGGGACTCTACCCATGAAGGGAGTAAGATGGCCGTTTGGTGCACACTATGATGAGGTAGGTGCAATGGCCACGGCAATAGGAGGAGGCCTCAATATCTCGTCCTGTAAGGAGAGAAAATGCCACATGGAACACCATAAAGCCGGACAGGAGGAACGGCTACCGCATCCGGAGATGGCTCAGGTACTCCACCTGTTAAGGGATCAAGGCGGCAGGGAACAGACAGGTAACTGAACCGGACAGGGGCAATTCTACGGCAATTGAAAGTGGCCTCTATATTCCGCCCGTAGGGAGAAATGTTGCCGCATGGAACACAACAGAGCCCGCCAGAGGTATCGGCTACAGCACCGGTGATGGCGTAGGTACTCTACCTGTGAAGGAAGCAAATTGGCTGGGAACAGACAGGCGCAATTGCAGCGGCAATTAAAGGCAGCCTGTATATCTCGCCAGGAAGGGAGAAATAGTGTCGCATGGAACACCATAGCGCCAAGCCAGGGGAATCGGCTACAGCATCAGGAGATGGTGTAGGTACTCCACCTATGACAGGAGCAAAGTGGCTGGGAACAGACAGGTGCAATTGCAACGGCAATTGAAGCGACCTGTATATCTCACCCGGAAGGGAGAAATAGTGCTGTATGGAACACCATAGAGCCAGCCAGGAGTAATGGCTCCTGTAGGTACACTACCTAAGAAAAGGGGCAAGGCGGCTGTACAATTGCTCTGAACTCACCAACCTACAGGAGGCGATAGCCGAGCTAACCGCTTGCCCAGAACAGGAACTCCCTGTAATGAGGTAGAGTGGCGAACACCAACACCAGGATGGGAACCCCACGGAACCACTCTCAAATGTGTAGAGGATAGCCCCTGGTATAGGGGAACCAGGAAGGCTTGTCAGGGACAGCCTATGGCAGTGGTGCAGGAACCCCCCTGTTAAGGAGAAGGCGTACGTATCAGACACCGGGTAGGTGACTCAGTATGCTAAACACGGGGACGGCTGCCTTACCTGTGCGGTTGAATACCTGTGCGGTCAGGGGAGCACCATCCGAAAATCCACTAGAGGGGATACCAACCCTGTTTAGGTAGGAGAGGTTCCTCCGTGCACGTAGTCTTGACCTCCCAGAGGGCTTCTATATGGAGGAAGACCGCCTGATGCTCTGTTCCGAGGGAATCGGTGCAGAGGTGTCCCCAGAGGCAACGGATGGGGTGACAGGAAGGATTCGTCACCAGCCTCAGGCCTGTCCTGGGGGGGATCCGAGGATGCCGAGGAGGGGTGGGACCCCGTTGAGACCACCCGAGGGTGTACTGTGAGCTACCCCTCGCCGAACCCGGGTGCAGGTACCCCTAACTGAGCATGCCCCATCTGCAGGGAGGACCCTGGGAGGGCAGAGGTGGCCGCAATTTGGGTTGGTAGCGTTCCAGCGACACTGCCAGGGAGAGTCGGCCAAGGTTCCCATGGCATTGACACGGAGGGACCCATTCATGGGGAACCTACACAAAAAGATTGTTCAGGAAAACAATGGGATCTGGGAAGAGGTACTGCACACCAGCAGGGACAGGATGACCACATGGCAGCCATTGTAGACAGCGGACGCACGTGAAAACACGTGGCGACCGAGGAGCTGTTGGGAGAAGAGATGCTCAAAAAGCAGCCAGCAGAGGCTGTCTATCCTGACCCGGACGCAGTGTTCCCCCAAAGAGGTGCAGCAGCAGCTGTTCCCCAAAAAAGAGGTGGTCAGTAGGGCTGCAGGGGACATGAAGCAATCGAGGGGTTAACCACCCCCTCCAACAGAAAAAACATGTTAGCCCAGGAAAGGGTGAGGAGATAGCTCCTCCCGAGGGCCGGGCGGGGCTCAGAAAAGCCCGGGAAGCAAGGGGGAGGGGCCGGGAAGATTGCGGCCTAGCAGGCCCAAAAGCCGGGGCCTCGATTTATGAGGTGGCCGGGAATGGAGCAAGGGGGGGCGGGGCGAACCGCGGCCGACAGAGGGCCCACCGAACCATAAAAATAGGTGAGTAGGGTAGGGGGGGAGAAGCGACACCTGGGGATAGGCAGATCAGGGCAAACAGAGCACCTGGGAGCCGGGGACAGGCCATAGAAGATGAGGCCTAGTCCCGGCAGAAGCCGGGGACTAAAGTAGCGGGGAAGCCAGGGAGAGACTGTGGCCAGGGAGGAGAGAAAAGACCAACCGAGGGGGAAAAGAAGGGAGGAAAAAAATGAATATAACCCCCCCAGGAGGGGGAGGGGGTTGGCTAGGAGGAACGAAGAGGCTCCCCAGGACCCCCAGCTAAGGTGGATCCCATCCCCCTGGCCACAGAAGGGAACCTAACCCTGGGGCAGGGACACAGGGACAGGGGAGTATACTCACCATCCGATATACTCACCATCCGATGTCTTCGGGCGCAGCACGGTCACCCCTTCGGCAGACTCAACACGGGAACCGTGGGAATGCCGGCAAGCCACTGCGGATGCAGTCCGTGGGGACTGGGTGACCGGCGATGGTACCGAAGTACGCGCCCGCAGGGGGGGGGCAACTAAAGTGGAACACGATGGAGCCCCAGCCTGCAGCAGGTATAACGGTGGAAAAGAGAAAAAAAGAATAAAAATAAACAGCAGAACCTGCAAAAAAGCAGGACAGGTCTGCCTCCTACGGACACTAGACTAAAACTGAATAGCCTCGTGCCTGTGGAGAGGGTATAGCCCACCTGGGAGGAGCCAACACTTTTTGTGTCTAGTGCCTCCTAGTGGTAGTTGGACATATACCCATGGTGCTGTGTCCCCCAATGCCATGCACGAGAAAGTGTGTTTGTTAAGAGAGGCTGTCCTCAGAAGTTTGAGAAATTGTGGAATGAGTGGTTGTCTCATACTCATACTGTGCTATAAAATAGGATGGAGAGTGTCTTATCCCTATTCATTGGGGGGGAGGGGTTGGTATAGGCTTTGACTTGATTTGTACCTTTTAAAACATTTTTGTACCATGTCTGGTTTTGCAAATGTAATTTGTATACCATTGCAGTTATGCTGGATTATGTATGTTGTCCATTGTCGCAATGGTCTGATGTCTGTAGATGTACTATGATATTTTACATTACTGTGTTTTGTATTATAGTGTAATGTGGATCAGATTACAGAAAATGCTCACCATAAGTGATCAATAAAAAAAAAAAAAAAAAAAAGAAAACCCTGAAGAGCTTCTGCAGAAACCGTCTACATAGAACAACATTCCCCTAAACAGATAAGGTCAGGTGCGAGGAGCTGCCAAGACTGCAATTTTCCTCTGCTGTCCGTACTATGCAGCGTCTATTTCAATAAATGGCTCCATGAAGTCCAGACAGCCGCTGTTTGCAGTAGCTCTCCAATCTAAATGACAGGGGGAGACCTAATCGTGGAAGGCACACTACTGATGATTAGAACCATTGAAGTCCTAGTCATCCTTTGGTATTTGTACCATATTTAACAAACTAGGATGTCTTTATACATATCAGCCATAGCCGTTATAACAGCAGATACAGGCATTTACCTCTTAAGACTCTTCCTAGAGAACACGTATGTTGTGTTAACAAAGGACTCTCCTACTTCCACAAATCCAGCTAAAAATTAGGGGGGGGAAAAAAAACATAAGGATTAGGAAATTTGTCCTTTTATACATACCTCTCCAAGAGACCCCTATCTTTGAGAAGATCACCCCCTTAACCGGACTTCCTGTGACAAGTTTTCAGTTCCACCATACATTAGGCATGCTGCCCACCCTGCTTGAGAAGATCACCCCCTTAAAAGGCCACTGTGCAAAGCAATTTAGGATGGCCGTCTCAAAAAGGTTTAATGGTAGAGCCTAGAAAATGCTCACAGAAATAGGAACAGACCTGGGGTGAGGAGGAGCGAGCCGTCAGGTGTAAATGTAAGCCTCCTAAAGAAAGACTTCATACTGTCATCATGAAACATCCGGTAAGTTTTAGTCTGTAAGTGAGAGACGGACATAGAAGTCTGTAAATGTCCAGGGCTAAAATGTACATTCAAAGTTTCACTTTTTTTTTTTTTGTCCCATTATTAGCACAATTTATCTATCTAAGGACAGTCATCATTAAAAGGACTTTCTGGGACTAAAATACTGATGTCCTATCTATAGGATAGGTCATCAATATGATATTGGTGGGGGCTCAACACCCCTAACAATCAACTGTTAGGAGCTGCAGTAAATAATGTAGACCACAGCGCCGTACACCGTGTAGTGGTCGTTGCCGGGTACTGCAGCTGATGCTCCTACCGATCAAATATTGATAACCTATCCTATGAATAGGTCATCAATATGTTAGTTCCAGAAAACGCCTTTAAGTTTCCATGTGAAATGAAACCCGTTGCTGGTCACCAAAATTCACTATAATCATAAGGCAACCAAAAGACAAAAAAACAAAAACAAAAAACACTACCTCTCCTTCAGGTGTGGTGTTAGCAGACAACATCTTGCTGACATTGAAGGCAACTCTTTTGGTTTCAGTTCTGTACACTCTCATTACTCTGTACAGGGAAAAAATGTATTTTATTTTTATTTATTTTTTATAATTTAATAAAAATTGTAAACTACATTCTAAAATGTTCCATCTTAGGGCTCTTTCACACTTGCGTTCTTTTCTTCCGGCATAGAGTTCCGTCGTCGGGGCTCTATGCCGGAAGAATCCTGATCAGTTTTATCCTAATGCATTCTGAATGGAGAGAAATCCGTTCAGGATGCATCAGGATGTCTTCAGTACCGGACCGGAACGTTTTTTGGCCGGAGAAAATACCGCAGCATGCTGCGCTCTTTGCTCCGGGCAAAAATCCTGAAGACTTGCCGCAAGGCCTGATCCGGAATTAATGCCCATTGAAAGGCATTGATCCGGATCCGGCCTTAAGCTAAACGTCGTTTCGGCGCATTGCTGGATCCGACGTTTAGCTTTTTCTGCATGGTTACCATGGCTGCCGGGACGCTAAAGTCCTGGCAGCCATGGTAAAGTGTAGTGGGGAGCGGGGGAGCAGTATACTTACCGTCCGTGCGGCTCCCTGGGCGCTCCAGAGTGACGTCAGGGCGCCCCACGCGCATGGATGATGTGATCACAAGGCACGTCATCCATGCGCATGGGGCGCTCTGACGTCATTCTGGAGTGCCCAGGGAGCCGCACGGACTGTAAGTATACCGCAATACAAGGCTATGGGCAGCATAACTGATCCGCTTGGTTTCCATTATGCAGGAGTCCTGTCCGTTAAGCTGCCCATAGACTTCTATTATGATGGAATGCCTCTTAAAGGCTTCCGTTTGGCATTCCTTGATAATGGAATTAGACTAGAACACGAACCTGAGGTTCGCTCATCCCTACTACCAAATAGCAACATGCACAGAATGACTTACCGGTCACAGCTTAGCGTTGCAATGTACTGTCCTAGAGGATCCCAGGTGACCCCCTGCACATAACTCTTATGCTCATTAAATATACACATCTTCTGACCTACAACAGAAGGGACAAGTGCACATTATGGACAAATGTTGAAGTACCCCCAGTATCCTATTACACTTACTGGAGTATATTCACTGATAGATCAGAAGTTATTTCCCCTAACTACATATAAATATGTATACTACCTATTGCTGAATGAATCTTTGAAGTGAATCCGTGAAGATCTAATTGCTAAATACATCAAAATTGTCAGACTGGCTTCAAAGTTTTTTTCGAGGTTTTGTCTTCAGCTTCGTGTCACATCAAAGTGCCATTGCATGGTAAACATTGTGCATTGACTAATAATAATAAATAACTAATAAAATCCCACCTTTAACAGCATCCCACATAATAGCCGAATTGTCCACAGACGCTGAAACCATGAAGTTGCTGTCCTGTGTCCAGCTAATGTCGTACACATCTTCCAAGTGACCCCTGCAAAGTTTAGTCGATAATTTTAGGTTTACACTTAGATTAGCCTTTCCCTTTTGCCAGGATAAAAAAATAAGGCTGCATAAAAAAAACTAAAAAACAATTATCACAGATTTTATATATTCTGTTCACACAATGGCTCCGATTCATAATGCGTTTGCGCCTATGATATGTCTAAAAAGTGCTTCAAATTGACAAAATTAGGCTTTCTACACACCCCCTCTCTCTAGCGAGCGGTGTGTGTGTGTGGGGGTGTCTCAGTCCTCAGATCCCCACCGATCAAAACCTTTGTACGGCGCCACTTTAAATATTCTCCACGTAGTACCCCCAATCCCACTTTCACAGGCAGTATTTAGATCAGTATCCTGCATACGCATTTGTAAGGAAACCAATAGTGGGTCTAGAACAGAAAAGAATGTCTCCCCCTCTCCCGAGGGTTTATAGAAAAACAGATACCTCAGAGACTTAAATACAGTCCAGTTCTCCTTGCTCAACTCAGTCTCCTCTTCTTCGTTAAAAGGAGTAGATTCCACCTCTTTGCTTTCACTTAGTTTCCATAATAATATTACTGCATCTGGAAAAAAAAATAATAATAATCTATCTACACACACACACACACATATACACTCCAGATTAGAGTTGTTGCGATATAAAATTTTTGATTCGGTTTCGATACCATGAAAAAGTATTGCGATACTCTACCATTCGATACCACGCGAAAAAAAATAAACCAAAAAAGCCACGTGCATTACGCATGTTTAAAAATGGCGAATCGCGCAGTTTTTATTAATTTTTTTCTGTTCCGACGTTCACCACCTAGATTTTTTTTTATATTTTAATAGTTTGGACTTTTCTGACGTGGCGATATGTAATATGTTTATTATTTATATATTTTATATATGTGAAATTGGGAAAAGGGGGTCATTTATACTTCATATTTTGGTGGGGGGTTTTTTTACTTTTTTTTTTTACACTTTTTATTTAATAACCATTTCCCCCCTTAGGCTACTTTCACACTAGCGTTCGGGTGTCCGCTCCGTTTGAAGGGGCTCACAAGCGGCCCCGAACGCATCCGTCCAGCCCTAATGCATTCTGAGTGGATGCGGATCCGCTCAGAATGCATCAGTCTGGCACCGTCTGTCCTCCGCTCAGCAGGCGGACACCTAAACGCTCCTTGCAGCGTTCGGGTGTCCGCCTGGCCGTGCGGAGGCAAGCGGATCCGTCCAGACTTACAATGTTTACAATGGAAGTCAATGGGGACGGATCCGTTTGAAGATGACACACTATGGCTCAATCTTCAAACTGATCCGTCCCCCATTGACTTTCAATGTAAAAGTCTGGACGGATCCGTTCAGGCTACTTTCACAGTTAGAATTTTTTTTTACAATATAATGCAGACGGATCCGTTCTGAACGGATCCACCGTCTGCATTATATGAGCGCCCGCCCCTCCTCCGCCCCTCTATCCTCATTGGTGGCGCAGTGCGCCCGCCCCCCCCCCCCCCCCCTCTATCCTCATTGGTGGCGCAGTGCGCCCGCGCCCCCCCCCCTCTCTTCTCATTGGTGGCAGCGGCGGCAGCAGCACAGGGGGAGGGAGGACAGCTTCCTTCTCCCCGTGCTGCTGAGAGAACATGAGCGCGCCGATAGCAGCGCGCTCATGTTCAGAGATACTAGGCTGCGCAGAAGCGCAGCCCAGTATCGAAAAAACGGAAATCCCGGTATCGTATCGATACCGGGACAAAAGTATCGATTGGGTATCGAAATTTCGATACCTGCAACAACCCTACTCCAGATATCTACAGAAACGCAGAACATCTGACAGACACACATCTATAATCACCTTTTAATTCAAGGCAATTTGTTGAAGAGGCCCGGTACAGTTATAATAAATCTACTTACTGCTTTTGCCATGCATAAGTGACTGCAGATAAAGCGGAAATCTCTTTTTAGACTGTCACTATTCAAATGCTGCCTCCTGGATCTGTGAGCTAGTGATTAGCCCCCATAGGTTAAGGTTATTTCTTAACCACTTCAGCCCCGCTAGGTGAAACCCCCTTCATGACCAGAGCACTTTTTACACTTCGGCACTACACTCCTTTCACCGTTTATCGCTCGGTCATGCAACTTACCACCCAAATGAATTTTACCTCCTTTTCTTCTCACTAATAGAGCTTTCATTTGGTGGTATTTTATTGCTGCTGACATTTTTACTTTTTTTGTTATTAATCAAAATGTAACGATTTTTTTGCAAAAAAATGACATTTTTCACTTTCAGCTGTAAAATTTTGCAAAAAAAAACGACATCCATATATAAATTTTTCGCCAAATTTATTGTTCTACATGTCTTTGATAAAAAAAAATGTTTGGGCAAAAAAAAAATGGTTTGGGTAAAAGTTATAGCATTTACAAACTATGGTACAAAAATGTGAATTTCCGCTTTTTGAAACAGCTCTGACTTTCTGAGCACCTGTCATGATTCCTGAGGTTCTACAATGCCCAAACAGTAGAAAACCCCCACAAATGACCCCATTTCGGAAAGTAGACACCCTAAGGTATTCGCTGATGGGCATAGTGAGTTCATAGAACTTTTTATTTTTTGTCACAAGTTAGCGGAAAATGATGATGATTTTTATTTATTTTATTTTTTCTTACAAAGTCTCATATTCCACTAACTTGCGACAAAAAATAAAAAATTCTAGGAACTCACCATGCCCCTCACAGAATACCTTGGGGTGTCTTCTTTCCAAAATGGGGTCACTTGTGGCGTAGTTATACTGCCCTGGCAATTTAGGGGCCCAAATGTGTGAGAAGAACTTTGCAATCAAAATGTGTAAAAAATGACCGGTGAAATCCAAAAGGTGCACTTTGGAATATGTGCCCCTTTGCCCACCTTGGCAGCAAAAAAGTGTGACACATCTGGTATCGCCGTACTCAGGAGAAGTTGGGGAATGTGTTTTGGGGTGTCATTTTACATATACCCATGCTGGGTGAGAAAAATATCTTGGTCAAATGCCAACTTTGTATAAAAAAAATGGGAAAAGTTGTCTTTTGCCAAGATATTTCTCTCATCCCAGCATGGGTATATGTAAAATGACACCCCAAAACACATTCCCCAACTTCTCCTGAGTACGGCGATACCAGATGTGTCACACTTTTTTGCATGCCAAGGTGGGCAAAGGGGCACATATTCCAAAGTGCACCTTTCAGATTTTGCAGGCCATTTTTTACACATTTTGATTGCAAGGTACTTCTCACACATTTGGGCCCCTAAATTGCCAGGGCAGTATAACTACGCCACAAGTGACCCCATTTTGGAAAGAAGACACCCCAAGGTATTCCGTGAGGGGCATGGCGAGTTCCTAGAATTTTTTATTTTTTGTCACAAGTTAGCGGAAAATGATGATTTTTTTTTTTTTCTCTTTTTTCCTTACAAAGTCTCATATTCCACTAACTTGCGACAAAAAATAAAAAATTCTAGGAACTCGCCATGCCCCTCACGGAATACCTTGGGGTGTCTTCTTTCCAAAATGGGGTCACTTGTGGCGTAGTTATACTGCCCTGGCAATTTAGGGGCCCAAATGTGTGAGAAGTACTTTGCAATCAAAATCTGTAAAAAATGACCGGTGAAATCCGAAAGGTGCACTTTGGAATATGTGCCCCTTTGCCCACCTTGGCATCAAAAAAGTGTCACACATCTGGTATCGCCGTACTCAGGAGAAGTTGGGGAATGTGATTTTGGGGTGTCATTTTACATATACCCATGCTGGGTGAGAGAAATATCTTGGCAAAAGACAACTTTTCCCATTTTTTTATACAAAGTTGGCATTTGACCAAGATATTTTTCTCACCCAGCATGGGTATATGTAAAATGACACCCCAAAACACATTGCCCAACTTCTCCTGAGTACGGCGATACCAGATGTGTCACACTTTTTTGCTGCCAAGGTGGGCAAAGGGGCACATATTCCAAAGTGCACCTTTCGGATTTTGCAGGGCATTTTTTACACATTTTGATTGCAAAGTTCTTCTCACACATTTGGGCCCCTAAATTGCCAGGGCAGTATAACTACCCACAAGTGACCCCATTTTGGAAAGAAGACACCCCAAGGTATTCCGTGAGGGGCATGGCGAGTTCCTAGAATTTTTTATTTTTTGTCGCAAGTTAGTGGAATATGAGACTTTGTAAGGAAAAAAGAAAAAAAAAAGAAAAATCATCATTTTCCGCTAACTTGTGACAAAAAATAAAAATTCTAGGAACTCGCCGTGCCCCTCACGGAATACCTTGGGGTGTCTTCTTTCCAAAATGGGGTCACTTGTGGCGTAGTTATACTGCCCTGGCAATTTAGGGGCCCAAATGTGTAAGAAGTACCTTGCAATCAAAATGTGTAAAAAATGGCCTGCGAAATCCGAAAGGTGCCCCTTTGCCCACCTTGGCTGCAAAAAAGTGTCACACATGTGGTATCGCCGTACTCAGGAGAAGTTGGGCAATGTGTTTTGGGGGGTCATTTTACATATACCCATGCTGGGTGAGAGAAATATCTTGGCAAAAGACAACTTTTCCCATTTTTTTATACAAAGTTGGCATTTGACCAAGATATTTTTCTCACCCAGCATGGGTATATGTAAAATGACACCCCAAAACACATTCCCCAACTTCTCCTGAGTACGGCGATACCACATGTGTGACACTTTTTTGCAGCCTAGATGCGCAAAGGGGCCCAAATTCCTTTTAGGAGGGCATTTTTAGACATTTGGATCCCAGACTTCTTCTCACACTTTCGGGCCCCTAAAAAGCCAGGGCAGTATAAATACCCCACATGTGACCCCACTTTGGAAAGAAGACACCCCAAGGTATTCAATGAGGGGCATGGCGAGTTCCTAGAATTTTTTTTTTTTTGCATAAGTTAGCGGATATTGATTTTTTTTTTGTTTTTTTCTCACAAAGTCTCACTTTCCGCTAACTTAGGACAAAAATTTCAATCTTTCATGGACTCAATATGCCCCTCACGGAATACCTTGGGGTGTCTTCTTTCCGAAATGGGGTCACATGTGGGGTATTTATACTGCCCTGGCTTTTTAGGGGCCCTAAAGCGTGAGAAGAAGTCTGGAATATAAATGTCTAAAAATGTTTACGCATTTGGATTCCGTGAGGGGTATGGTGCGTCCATGTGAGATTTTATTTTTTGACACAAGTTAGTGGAATATGAGACTTTGTAAGAAAAAACAAAACAAACAAAAAATTTCCGCTAACTTGTGCCAAAAAAAATGTCTGAATGGAGCCTTACCAGGGGGGGGGGGGGGGGGTGATCAATGACAGGGGGGGTGATCACCCATATAGACTCCCTGATCACCCCCCTGTCAGTGATCACCCCCCCTGTAAGGCTCCATTCAGACATCCGCATGATTTTTTACGGATCCATGGATCGGATTCACAGAACGCATGCGGACGTCTGAATGGAGCCTTACAGGGGGGTTATCAATGACAGGGGGTGATCAGGGTAATCAGGGTGATCACCCCCCTGTCACTGATCACCCCGCCTGTAAGGCTCCATTCAGACATCCGCATGATTTTTTACGGATCCATGGATACATGGATCGGATCCACAGAACGCATGCGGACGTCTGAATGGAGCCTTACAGGGGGGTTATCAATGACAGGGGGTGATCAGGGTAATCAGGGTGATCACCCCCCTGTCACTGATCACCCCCCCTGTAAGGCTCCATTCAGACATCCGCATGATTTTTTACGGATCCATGGATACATGTATCGGATCCACAGAACGCATGCGGACGTCTGAATGGAGCCTTACAGGGGGGTTATCAATGACAGGGGTGATCAGGGTAATCAGGGTGATCACCCCCCTGTCACTGATCACCCCCCCTGTAAGGCTCCATTCAGACGTCCGCATGATTTTTACGGATCCGATCCATGGATCGGATCCGTAAAAATCATGCGGACGTCTGAATGGAGCCTTACAGGGGGGTGATCAATGACAGGGGGGTGATCAATGACAGGGGGTGATCAGGGAGTGTATATGGGTGATCACCCGCCTGTCATTGATCACCCCCCTGTAAGGCTCCATTCAGACGTCCGTATGCTTTTTGCGGATCCGATCCATGTATCCGTGGATCCGTAAAAATCATACGGACGTCTGAACGGAGCCTGACAGGGGGGTGATCAATGACAGGGCGGTGATCAATGACAGGGGGGTGATCAGGGAGTTTATATGGGGTGATCATGGGTGATCAGGGGTTAATAAGTGACGGGGGGGGGGGGGGGTGTAGTGTAGTGTGGTGTTTGGTGGGACTGTACTGACCTACCTGAGTCCTCTGGTGGTCGATCCTAACAAAAGGGACCACCAGAGGACCAGGTAGGAGGTATATTAGACGCTGTTATGAAAACAGCGTCTAATATACCTGTTAGGGGTTAAAAAATTCGGATCTCCAGCCTGCCAGCGAACGATCGCCGCTGGCAGGCTGGAGATCCACTCGCTTACCTTCCGTTCCTGTGAGCCCGCGCGCGTTCACAGGAAATCTCGCGTCTCACGAGAAGACGCGTATATGCGTCCAGGAGGAATAAAGCAACCACCTCCCGGACGCATATACGCGTACAGCGGTCGGGAGGTGGTTAAACACGGCTATGTTTTTATTTTAATAATTGGCTGGGACTTAAAAGGAATATTAACCCTTAGGATACCGGAGGTTTTTCATTTTTCTTCCCTATCTTTCATATTTCCATCTACGCATCCATGAGGGCTTTTTTTTTTGGGGGGGGGGGGAACAAGTAGAACTTTTTAATGGCACCATTTGATATCGCATACAATGTAGTAGAAAGCGGGAAAAATGTTTTTTAAATGGGGTGAAAAAAAATATAAAAAATATTCCTCCACTGTTTCACAGGTTTTGTCCCTACAGCGCTCTGTGCCCTTCAATCTCTGGGTCAGTACAATTACAATACCACATACGTATAGGTTTTTATATATAAATAAAATGAAAACTTGAAAATATATTTTTTTCACATCACCATATTCTGATCCCCATAACTTTCTTATAGTTACATCTACTGAGCTGTGTGGGGGCTCATTTTTCGCGGGACGATCTGTAGTTTTTATTAATACCATTTTGAAGTGTGTATTACATCCATTGAACACGGTGTAACTTCATGCCTGCTAGTGCCCTCAGTTGAGGCTGTCAGCCAACTAACTGCTGAAGTCGATAACCTGGAAGTTACATCAGGTCTGGTGTATGGACACGTTACCCCATCCAAAACAGGGCAAACAAGACACACTGGGGGAGATTTGATCAAACTGGTGTAAAGTAGAACTGGCATTGTTGCCCATAGCAACTAATCAGATTCCACCGTTCATTTTTCACAGCTCCTTTGGAAAATGAAAGGTGGAAGCAGATAGCTGTGGAAGCTATGGGCAACTCGGCCAGTTCTACTTTTCTCTAGTTTGATAAATCTCCCCCCAGTGTGATTTTGCCAGCTGCTGTACAGAATGGCTTGTGGGTGATGTAGGAGGTGTCATCCATGTCACAGTATAAGTGACTGGATTAGAAACAGACCAGGATACTTGCACGGTCTGGATACACCCAGTGAACACTGAAGTAGTTTGCATCCATCATGCAAAATTTGTACTACTTTTTGTAAGTTATCCAGGGCTACTGGGAATTAACAGTTTTAATTTTAGAATGGTATCGGCAAGGCTTGCAGCATGGTGTGAACTGTTTGGGAGTGTAAAACCTGGAGACGGGATCCATTTACCAACCCCTGTAAATAAGCAGCGTTAACATTTCTCAACTGCTGGCTGCATTTTATTTTTGGGCAATATTTATTTTTTTGCGACTGTTCAAAGAACTTCCATATATTAGGGCAGAGTTACTAGTCCTAGATGACCAAAAACCTGTGCTGTCTAGACCTGCATTGATCACAGGCAGGATGAGAAATCTGGTGCAGGTGTAGACACCGACTGACTCTATACCAACTATTAGTTGGCTTGCTTTGAGAATTTTACACCAGAATTGTGGTGCAGTTTTTGGAGCAAAAGGTTGCCTCTTGGACGACATTTCCGGCTAAGCCAGGCCTTTTCAGAGTAGATACAGAAATTCTCCAAGGCCGCTATCAGACTAGCGAATGTGTCACGCTCCAGACTCGCAGCGCAGCTCCCGTCCTGAACTTCCAGCACTGCTTGGGGTCGCATAGCATTATATTGATTTATGATGTTATGTAACCCTTACAGTTCTGGAATGTATTGGATAACACTGACAGCAATATTTCACAGTTATCCAATACATTCCAGACGTCTAAGTCCGCTTTCACACGAGTGAGCTTTCCACGCAGGTACGATTGGTTACGTGAACGCATAGCACCTGCACTGAATCCTAACCCATTCATTTCAGTGGGTCTGTGTACATCAGTTCTGCGTTGCCTGAAAAAGCATGTTCTATATTCTGTGTTTTTCACGCAGCCCTGGCGCCATAGAAGAGAATGGAGCTTCAGTGAAAAACGCATTGCATCCGGAAGTGAGGGTGCAATGCGTTTTTCACTGATGGTCGCTAAGACATGTTTGTAAACCTTCAGTTTATCACGTGCATGAAATAGGCATCAAAACGCATTGCACCCTCGCTGAAAAAACTGAACGCAATCGCAGACAAAACTGACTGAACTTGCTTGCAAAATAGTGCGAGTTTCACTGAACGCACCCGAAGCCAATCCGTATCGTTCGTGTGAAAGAGGCCTAAGGATTACAAAACATCATAGTTCACTATAATGCTATGTGACCCCGGCAGTGCTGGAAGTTTAAGACTGGTGCTGCGCTTCGAGTCTGGAAGGTGACACTTGCTCGTCTGAAAGCGTCCTAAGGCTAATTCCACACAGATGAGTTTGCTCCATTTCCCAGAGCGAACATCGCTCCTCTGACCTTCCTCGCTGATCGCAGGTCCACAGTACTGTACTTACATTATGCTGTGAACTCCAATCCCAGCAGCTGCAACAGGTTGCGCACTGAATATTACTGCTGTTGATGCAGGCACAGTCCCTGAGCAATGTAATAGTATGGTGTGACGTGGCAATGGGTTAAAGCCGCGATCAAGGCGAGTCTTCCTACACTACGCATCATTAATCCTACTGAATAACATTACAGTGGGGCTTTGACCCGGTTGGAGACAGCTGATAACAGGGAGCAATAGCCTGTACCCAACAGCAAAGCAACGGTAAACTTTTAGGTCAAGCAACAATTTTACATTCCACATTAGAAGAAACCAATGACAAACCACACGAACTTGAAAGCGGAAACTGTAAAATGAACCTTACCATCTCCACCTGATGCCAAGATCTCCCCATTGGTGGAGAATCGCACAACGTTGACGGCCTTGGTGTGACGAGAGAGACTGGCTAGAAACTCTACCACTGCTTTCCCTTCTTCATTTTTCTCCACCTTCCATAGCTGACAAAAGAAAGAAAAGGAATAATCAAGTCTCTAAAAAATTAAAACGTCTGTTATTGTCTGGGCCATAGATCTCATTAAGGTCACTGTCAACCAAACCACAGGTCTTTTCACTTTGTATGTGGCTGCCAACTGACTCAGATTTTAGAGGACTAATTGCCTTTCTACAGGTTTGGGGGATATGTATCTGATCTGTGGGAGGGGGACCCAACTGCTGGGACCCCCACTTGTCACAACAACAGGGTCAAACATCTGCAGTTCTGCTCTATTCATCCCTATGCCAACGAGAAGTCGACTACAGCTCTCAGCTATCACCGGCAGTAACAGATTACCGGAGTGGTAGTACACATATGCTACCATTTATTCACTGAGACTTTAATCTTGTGCTTGGTGGAGGGGTCAAGCGGTTGCACCCCCAACCAAACAGATCCTTATCCCCATCTGAGGTGAGGGACAATCCTTTTAAATCCAACATATGTGAACATACCTTCACAATCCGCCCCCCCCCCCTACTGAAATTCCAGTTCTGCGTGCAATCTCTCTTAACGCCTTTAGATCCAACCTGTCACGTCCACCACAAACTACAGTCATCGGCTTCAGCTGATGAAAAGGGTGTTAGCTGTACCCTCCAAATACCCCTTCCTCAAGCTGCAAGACAAAGGGGTGTAAAGTACAGCTGGCTTAGTTGCCCATAGCAACCAGATACCACCTTTCATTTTCCAAAGAAGCTGTGAAAAATGAAAAGGTGAAATCTTATTGGTTGCTATAGGCAACTAAGCCAGTTGTACTTTACACTGCATCTTCAGTCCTCAAGAAAAATTATACAATGGAGATCATCAAGTTCTAGACTGGATCAGAGGGCAGAATTAGCACCTACATATAGAAGCTGCTGTGAACGGCATTTCCATGTTGGGGAGCAGAGATGGCGGAAAGGCTTTGCCTCACCCAGAGAACACCCGGCCTATTAGGCTACATACACAAGTCGGATTTGACATGGATTTTGGTGCGGATTACGCGTCAGTATCAGATAGTATTCTGTATCCCAGGCAGAGAGGTCACAGTAACTCTTACACAGGTGTCAGACACCAGTACAAGCAACGAGTCATTTAATACAGTTGGCACGTGGCCTCAATGACTGGAAACAATTTAGATTTAACCCATCAGATGCTGGGGCCAATAGCAACAGCAGCATCCCGTCCCCGGATGTTTTGATCCGTGCGACAGGGGGATGCAGCAGCGGCTGCGCAGGTGCCGGGAGAGAGGCAAGTACAATTTGTGTGAGGGGCATTATAGGGGGATGACCCCTTTAAGCAGCAGGGCTTAATAGGAAACTAGTAAAAATCTCGGACTATTGCAGTCTATGGTATAAACAAACAACCATATGATTAAGTCCCCTATGGGGACAAAAAAAGAAAAACATCTTTTGTTTAATTTTCTAAAAAGGGGTTGTCTCACTTCAGCAAATGGCATTCATCATGTAGAGAAAGTTAATAGAAGGCACTTACTAATGTATTGTGATTGTCCACACTGCCTCCTTTGCTGGCTGGATTCATTTTTCCATCACATTAAACACTGCTAGTTTCCATGATTACGACCACCCTGCAATCCACCAGTGGAGGCCGTGCTTGGAAACTATAGGAAAAAGTGTCGGCCTCTCTGGTGGCCGGGACCATGGGAACGCACACAGACCGGTGTTTTTTTTTTTTCCTATAGTGTGCAAGCACGACCACCGTTGATGGATTGCAGGGTGGTCGTAACCATGGAAACAAGCAGTGTATAAGGTGATTGAAAAATGAATCCATGATCATGGATCAATCATGTGTGGTGTTCAGGAAAAAATATTAAAATGTTCTGGATGCCTGAATAAGACAATTCAAACACTATTATGACTGGTTTCCCTGCAAACTGTATATAGGTACTTTCTAACGTTATGTTTGCCTATTTTTTTTTTTTAATCAGATAATTTTTTTATTATCAAATTTTCCTTTTTCATCATCAAATGACAGTCAAATCAAATATCCGGTCATCAAAAGACATCATGTACAAAAGGCAAAAGTACAAAATATTACATATGCACATTTTACATAATATACATCCCATGACCATAAGACATCGTAGGAATATACACATTAGATCTAGATCTTTATCTATCTAATTGTTTTTCTCCCTCAACAAACATCCCTATAAACAGCCCCCCCCCCTCCCCTCCCAAACTTTCCAAGAGCAGGACATCATTGCAATAAGAGCATAACTACCTCCAAATTCCTTGTCTCCTCATTCTATCGGCACCAGTTCAATTGAACTCAATAAACAATACAGGCTATGAGCCCCAAGTAAGTAAACTCCCATACAGACATGGCACTCAGTCCACAGTCACACATCACACATCAGACACCAACAATCATACACCACACATTCCACCTATCACCAGGATGTACACAGTCACTTCCCCCGAGTAGCCTTACCGGGCAATCAAAGCACTCCTCGTCAATGCTAGCCAAGGACTACAGCATCCCGACCTATCTATCCAGCTACCCCAAATAGCCTCAAATTTAGTCAAGCATTTTCTTTTCTGGTATACACCCCTCTCAAGACGCACTACCACATTCATTCTAGCAACATACTCCGGTACTTCCGGGGGTATCCCCTGTATCCATTTTGCTGCGACAGTCTTCCTCGCCTGATAAAGCATCCTTTCTATTCCCGTAGCTACTGTAGACTGCAAATTTTCCTCTGGCAGTACTCCCAGAATACAAATTTTTGGATCCATTTTAAATTTAGTACTATGTACCTTATTAACAAGATGTAGTATTGCTCTCCAATAAGAGGTCAATGAAGGGCATGACCATAACATATGCAGAAGATCAGCTTCGGCGCTGCCACATTTCGGACAATTGGGACTATCCCTACAACCCACTTTGTGCAGAAATACCGGAGTCCTATATACTCTGTGCACTAGATACAGCTGGGAGAGACGTGCCGCCTCACTGAGAGATAGATTGGGAGTAAGCGCCACTATCTCTGTTTGCCTATTTATTTGAATTATTGCAAATGTTGTGCTCTACAAAAATGCTATAAAAATGTAGTGTGACCGCTGCCAATAGATTTTAACATCACAAACTATAAAAAAAGAAATAAGTAGCACGCTGCATGTTCCCACGATTCCTGCACCAAAAAGCTTTTGGATAAGTCCATTGCCGCTAAACCTTACTGGAGCCGTAGCACCGAGGCAGAAGTGATTTTAGATGCTGATCTTGGGAATAAGAATCTGGCTACACAGCAACATTTATCGCTGAAAAGTCTGGCCACATATTTTGTAATGACAGTCAATGGTGTCGCAACGTGACAACACGAAATCCAATTTTTGGATGCAATGCGACAACATTAACCGCTACAGGACCGCCGTACGCAGGATTGCGTCCTCCCGCGATACCCGAGATTTCCTGTGAACGCGCGCACACAGGAACTGAAGGTAAGAGACAGGATCTCCAGCCTGCCAGCGGCGATCGTTCGCTGGCAGGCTGGAGATGTGATTTTTTTAACCCCCAACAGGTATATTAGACGCTGTTTTGATAACAGCGTCTAATATACCTGCTACCTGGTCCTCTGGTGGTCCCTTTTGTTAGGATCGACCACCAGAGGACACAGGCAGCTCAGTAAAGTCGCACCAAACACCACACCCCCCTCCCCCCGTCACTTATTAACCCCTTATGAACCCCTGATCACCCCCCTGTCATTGATCACCCCCCCGTCACTTATTAACCCCCTTATGAACCCCTGATCACCCCCCCCAGTCATTGATCACCCCCCCCCTGTCATTGATCACCCCCCCCCCGTCATTGATCACCCCCCCCCGTCATTGATCACCCCCCCCCGTCATTGATCACCCCCCCCCGTCATTGATCACCCCCCCCCCCCCGTCATTGATCACCCCCCCCCCCCGTCATTGATCACCCCCCCCCCCCCCCCGTCATTGATCACCCCCCCGTCATTGATCACCCCCCCCCCCCCCCGTCATTGATCACCCCCCCCCCCCCGTCATTGATCACCCCCCCCCCCCCGTCATTGATCACCCCCCCCCCCCTGTCATTGATCACCCCCCCCCCTGTCATTGATCACCCCCCCCCCCCCCGGCTCCGTTCAGACGTCCGTATGATTTTTACGGATCCACGGATACATGGATCGGATCCGCAAAACACATGCGGACGTCTGAATGGAGCCTTACAGGGGGGTAATCACCCATATACACTCCCTGATACCCCCCTGTCATTGATCACCCCCCTGTCATTGATCACCCCCCTGTCATTGATCACCCCCCTGTCAGGCTCCATTCAGACATCCGCATGTGTTTTGCGGATCCGATCCATGTATCCATGGATCCGTAAAATCATACGGACGTCTGAATGGAGCCTTACAGGGGGGTGATCAATGACTGGGGGGTGATCACCCATATACACTCCCTGATCACCCCCTGTCATTGATCACCCCCCTGTAAGGCTCCATTCAGACGTCCGCATGTGTTTTGCGGATCCTATCCATGGATCCGTAAAAATCATACGGACGTCTGAATTGAGCCTTACCAGGGGGGTGATCAGGGAGTCTATATGGGTGATCACCCCCCTGTCATTGATCACCCCCCCCCTGTAAGGCTCCATTCAGACATTTTTTTGGCCCAAGTTAGCGGAAATATATATTTTTTTTTGTTTGTTTTTTTTTACAAAGTCTCATATTCCACTAACTTGTGTCAAAAAATAAAATCTCACATGAACTCTCCATACCCCTCACGGAATCCAAATGCGTAACATTTTTAGACATTTATTTTCCAGACTTCTCACGCTTTAGGGCCCCTAAAAAGCCAGGGCAGTATAAATACCCCACATGTGACCCCATTTCGGAAAGAAGACACCCCAAGGTATTCTGTGAGGGGCATATTGAGTCCATGAAAGATTGAAATTTTTGTCCTAAGTTAGCGGAAAGTGAGACTTTGTGAGAAAAAAATAAATAAATCAATTTCCGCTAACTTATGCAAAAAATAAATAAATTCTATGAACTCGCCAGGCCCCTCATTGAATACCTTGGGGTGTCTTCTTTCCAAAGTGGGGTCACATGTGGGGTATTTATACTGCCCTGGCTTTTTAGGGGCCCAAAAGCGTGAGAAGAAGTCTGGGATCCAAATGTCTAAAAATGCCCTCCTAAAAGGAATTTGGGCACCTTTGCGCATCTAGGCTGCAAAAAAGTGTCACACATCTGGTATCGCCGTACTCAGGAGAAGTTGGGGAATGTGTTTTGGGGTGTCATTTTACATATACCCATGCTGGGTGAGAAAAATATCTTGGTCAAATGCCAACTTTGTATAAAAAAATTGGAAAAGTTGTCTTTTGCCAAGATATTTCTCTCACCCAGCATGGTTATATGTAAAATGACACCCCAAAACACATTCCCCAACTTCTCCTGAGTACGGCGATACCAGATGTGTGACACTTTTTTGCAGCCAAGGTGGGCAAAGGGGCCCACATTCCAAAGTGCACCTTTCGGATTTCGCAGGCCATTTTTTTTTACACATTTTGATTGCAAGGTACTTCTCACACATTTGGGCCCCTAAATTGCCAGGGCAGTATAACTACGCCACAAGTGACCCCATTTTGGAAAGAAGACACCCCAAGGTATTCCGTGAGGGGCATGGCAAATTCCTAGAATTTTTTGTCGCAAGTTAGTGGAATATGAGACTGTAAGAAAAAAAATAATTAAAATAAAAATCATTTTCCGCTAACTTGTGACAAAAAATAAAAAGTTCTATGAACTCACTATGCCCATCAGCGAATACCTTAGGGTGTCTACTTTCCGAAATGGGGTCATTTGTGGTGGTTTTCTACTGTTTGGGCATTGTAGAACCTCAGGAAACATGACAGGTGCTCAGAAAGTCAGAGCTGCTTCAAAAAGCGGAAATTCACATTTTTGTACCTTAGTTTGTAAACGCTATAACTTTTACCCAAACATTTTTTTTTTAATCAAAGACATGTAGAACAATAAATTTAGCGAAAAATGTATATATGGATGTCGTTTTTTTTGCAAAATTTTACAGCTGAAAGTGAAAAATGTCATTTTTTGGCAAAAAAAAAATAAATCGCTAAATTTCGATTAATAACAAAAAAAAGTAAAAATGTCAGCAGCAATAAAATACCACCAAATGAAAGCTCTATTAGTGAGAAGAAAAGGAGGTAAAATTCATTTGGGTGGTAAGTTGCATGACCGAGCAATAAACGGTGAAAGTAGTGTAGTGCAGAAGTGTAAAAAGTGGCCTGGTCATGAAGGGGGTTTTAGCTAGCGGGGTTGAAGTGGTTAATGTTGCCCGACTTTTCAGCTACAAATGTCACTCTGAAAGTTGTTGGATTTGCAATCTACAAACCTTATATTTGCCAATTCAGCTCATCAATGGATTCCAGTTCTTTTATCCACCATTTATAAATCGACTTGTCGGTGCCCCCCCGCCCTGTATGGGCTTTTACATAATAAACTCACCCGCACTGCAGTATCAACCCCGGCAGAGGCCATTCTGTTATATTTGTGGTTGCCATGCTGAAAATCGACGCTGTACACAGGCTCACGATTGTGCCAGGAAATCTCACAGGTGATGACCTTCATTCTGAAGAGAAAAAGGAGACAGATTACGGAACAGCAGGTCCTGGTGCGGTGCACTTAGCCACTTAGTAATCATCTATCAGAGCGACTGCAAAGTGGACGATGAGTGATAAACACAGAAGAGAAACTGGACTGTGGCAGCCAGATAGTCAATGGCAGGGGGTGAAGAGCCTCCCTTGCGTCACCCGTGATGCAGGGGAGGCTTGTCCCCATCAGCATCTGCCATTGGCTGTACCGTAAACCCACTCGGACGCCCACTGAAAACAGCTATAACATATCAGAAGTTTTGTGAAAGCTCAGTGACCCCTTAAAGGGGTTGTCTCATGGACAATAGGGGCATATCACTAGGATATGCCCCCATTGTCTCACAAGTGCGGGTCCCACCGCTGGGACCCGCACCTATATCAAGAACAGAGCCCCACAATTAAAGGAGGGGCGCACTGTGCATGCACAGCCGCCCCCCATTCATTTTCTATGGGGCCAACTAAAATAGCCAAGCGCTGGCTTGGCTATTTCCCTGGCCCCATAGAAATGAATGGGAGCTGGGGCCGCGCATGCGCGGTACGCTCCCATTAACTTCTATGGGGAGCCGGCATAGTGGTGGCCAGACCGGAGTCCTCCAGCCACCACTTGGGGGGCTCCGTTCTCAATATAGGTGTGGGTCTCAGTGGTGGGACCCTCACCTATAAGACAATGGGGGCATATCCTAGCGATGTGCCCCCATTATCTGTGATGAGACACCCCTTTAAGCTTCCATACAACTAAAATTGCTGTCAGCCAACAGTCATCCCTAAGCTGAGTGCATGTGTTATCAATGGGGGGGGGGGGACCCCTGTGGATAACAAAGGACTGGGCATGCTGAAATCCAACATACCTACCTATAACACATGTCAGAAGAGAGCTGGAGGACCCCTGTACATGCAAGAAAGGCGGCTGAGGCTGTCAAAACTACAACTCCCAGCATGATTAGAGACCACAGTGGTAATAATTTGAGCGGGCGCAAACAGCCCCCACCTCCCCAAAACTCTCACTCAGGGCACCTGTTCATGTGTCATTCAATTACTCGGCAAGATGCAGTAAAGGGTCTGGGGGGCTTTTACAATAATCTGTGGGGCTCCGACACCCCCAGGCGATCAGCTGTTTGAGAAGGCGGTGGGGCTTCTGTGAGCTTTTCCTAGACCGAGTGATGACACAGTCATCGGTCACATGACCCAGGAGCAGCTCAGCCCCATAGAAGTCAATGCGCGATACCGAGCACGGCCACTATACAATGTGTGGCACTGTGCTTGGTGAGATGCAAGCACCAGTGCCTTCTCAAACAGCTGATCAGATACTCATCACATATTGTGAGGATCTACGCTTGCTGTCATTGAATGAGAACCCTCTTGGTTACATTGAGAGGCAGTAACCCCATCCACATCTGAGAAGTGGATACATCTGTATCAGGACTAGACCAGCAGAGACATCTGTGCCGCCGCTGATCCGCTCAGCTCACACCTATAGCAGGACCAGCTGTGTACCTGTTTGCTGTCAGTGAATAACAGCACCCTTGATTACAGTCAGAGGCGGTAAACATGTCCACAGCTGGTCCTGATCTCCTCCTAGAAGAGGACACCAGTCCAGACACTGGGGGAGATTTATCAAACTGGTGTAAAGTAGAACTGGCTTAGTTGCCAATCAGATTCCACCTCTCATTTTGCACAGCTCCTTTGGAAAATGAAAGTTGGAATCTGATTGGTTGCTATGGGCACCTAAAGCTTTGATAGATGCCCCCCGGGGCTCGGGCTCTGTTCACACTTACATAGGAGGCTTCAGATAGCTGTGATACTTTCCCTGGTGATGCAGTTTGGGCCCCCAGTTTCTACAGCTGTGGGGGCCCAGAAATACGAGTTTACCTGCAGTCCTATGTAAATCTGGAGCATTGTTGTGTCACATGACAAACTCGGCTCTGCTGCATACACACACACTATATAAATACGTATTAGCATGATTATAAACCCTATCATACATTAGACACAGCCCAAGCAGACACTCCCCATCCCCCACACGTTCAGTTGAGGAGGCTGGGAGTTGTAGTCCATGTGATAAAATAGGGATGCTGCTGCAGTCAGCGATGAAAACGGACCGTTACCGTCTCGCCTGATCTCAGAGACACGCCATTATAGACTATTACATACATAGACACCGCCATGCTCCTGCCGCATTATAAATAAGCCCCATCCAACCCAGGCGATACCGTCCCAGTCTGCACCAAACCCTGCAAGGTGCATACAGCGCTACACGACTGCGGTCCGGTGGTATAATAGGGCTGAGAGCCGCCGGCGACCCTCCGGAAGCGGGACTTACCTCACGACACGACCGGCACCGTCCACGGTTTGACTGAAGAAACTTTCCCGCCCGCGCTTCTGTCCAGATACTCGGAGCCGCGGCTGCAGCAGCGCCACCTGGCGGCGGGGAGGAGCAGCGCGGCGCTGTGTGGCCGCCGGAGAGAAGCAAAGGCGACAACCGCTGAGAGCCGCTTCCAGCGACATTTCAGTTGTCAGGAACTTACACATAAGCCGCACTCTACAATACAGACCACAAAGAGCGCCCCATAACCAGCCCCTTCCATAATCTGAGCAGCTTCAGCCTTTAAGAAGTGCTGTCCCCATTTCTCTGTTCTGGTTTAGGAACAGGAAACTAAAAAACAAAACAATAAAACCTCCAAAAACCGTAATCTACGAATAAGTGACATGACAGACGCTAATGGCCAACAGAGCGGTATACCGTCGCTATTCAAGGCTTCGTTCACATAGGTGGCGGAGGTTCCGTTAGGTCTTGTTCACACCGCAGTTTTTTTGCGTGGATTTTAGTGCATTTTCCATGCTGAATCCGCATAAAATCCACGCTGCAGTTCATACGACCGCACACGCGGGGCTGACCCACATGCAACGGGCCTAATCCGTGTGCGGACGAATAGACGACAGCGTGGATTCCCATTGAAAACAATGGAAGGTGGATTTTTGTGCGGATTCGGCGCATGGAATAGCTGTAAAATCTGAGCAGAAAACCTGTTTTTCTGAGACTTTAATACTGACGGCCTATTCTAAGGATAGGTCATCTCATCAGTGGGGGGTCTGACACCCGGGACCCCGCCTTTCGAGAAGGCGCCGGCGCTCACAGTAGTACCGCAGCCTTCTCTCAGCTTTCCCTAGGCCGGTGACGTCACGTTCATCGCTCACGTGACGAGCCACAATACTAATCACGGCCACTATACCATGTACGGCGCTGTGCTTGGCGAGCTGGGAGCGGCGGTGTCTTCTCCACTCCCGGGGTCGGACCCCCACCAATCAGATACTGATGACCTATCCAGAGGATAGATCATCAGTATTAAAGTCTCGGAAAACCCCTTTAATCAGACCTCAGATCAGACAAAAAAAAAAATATCAACTCTCCCCTCCTGTTCCGGTCGCGGCTCCTGAGATCCAGCCCTCGTCCTGATCTTCCTGCTGGGACTCAACGCCGACGTCCTCGCACTGTGCGCAGGTCACAGCACAGCGTGGCGCCAGCAGAGTACAGAGCCAGCGTGGCGCCAGCAGGTGCGGCAAGTACAGAGCCAGCACAGGGAGTTCTGTATTCACCGCTCCTCGGTCCTACTGTACTAACGAGCACTTCTTAGTATTCCTCCTATAAGGCCCCTTGCAGACGAGCGTGTCCGGATTAGGTTTGGATGCGTTGCGAATGCATTCAGTGAAAAATGCGCGATTTCGCAGGCAAAGTCAGTCAGTTTTGCCTGCGATCTCGTTCAGTTGTTCAGTTTTTATCACGTGGGTCCAATGCGTTTTCCACGCGCGTGATAAAAAAATGAATGTATACAAACATCTCTTAGCAACCATCCGTGAAAAGCCCATCGCATACGCACTTGCTTGCGGATGCGATGCAATTTTCACTCAGCTCCATTCACTTCTATGGGGCTTGCGTTGCATGAAAAACGCTGAATATAGAACATGCTGCGATTTTTCACGCAATGCACAAGTGATGCGTGAAAACCAACGCACATGTACACAGACACATTGAAATGAATGAGTCCGGATTCCGTGCGGGTGCAAAGCGTTCGTATCACGCATGAATACTTGCTTGTGTGAAAGGGGCCTAAGAGGACCTGGGGGGGGGGGGGGGGTCTGTCTTATAGGTCGAAAAATGCAGTAATTAAAAATGTAGTATAGCCAGTGAGCTATTCAGTAAAATGTACCTGTAGAGCGCCACCTGCTGTTTGTTTTTTCCCTTATTTTTACTCGCACGTGCTCAGTTTAAATTTTAGAACCTGTGACAGTTACAGGGAGAGAGCTGCGGCATAAAGGACACGTCCCCTGAGTTGCCAGGCTGAAGATAATCTGACAGCGCAATTGGAGCAATGCGGAGATCTCTGGATCCACGTGAGGTACGGGGCTGGTTGTAGCTTTGTTAGACCTCTTTCCCACGAGCGTGACGGATTGGCTCCGGATGCGTTCAGTAAAACTCGCACCATTTACAAGCAAGTTCCGTCAGTTTCGTCTGTGATTCAGTTGTTCAGTTTTTTCCTCGCGGGTGCAATGCGTTTTGATCTAACAACATCTTCTAGCAACCATCAGTGAAAAACACACTGCTTCCGGATACAATGCGCTTTTCACTGAAGCCCCATTCACTTCTATGGGGCCAGGGCTGCGTGAAAAACGCAGAATATAGAACATGCTGTGATTTTCACGCAACGCAGAAGTGATGCGTGAAAAAACAACGCTCATGTGCACAGCCCCATTGAAATGAATGGGTCAGGATTCAGTGCGGGGGCTATGCGTTCATGTCGCACATTGCACCCGCGCGGAAAACTTGCTCGTGTGAAAGGGACCTTAGAAAGAGATTGTCATGTCCTATATTATGTCTGATTTTTATTTTTTACGTCAACCATGGGAGAACCCCAGGGCACAGAGCAGTCGGCCCCTCCGTTTTCAGGATCGCTGGGGTTCCCAGAAGTCCGATCACCACGGATCATAAAGCATATCCTACGAATATACAGTTGCAAGAAAAAGTATGTGAACCCTTTGGAATGATATGGATTTTTGCACAAATTGGTCATAAAATGCGATCTGATCTTCATCTAAGTCACAACAATAGACAATCACAGTCTGCTTAAACTAATAACACACAAAGAGTTAAATGTCACCATGTTTTTACTGAACACACCATGTAAACATTCACAGTGCAGGTGGAAAAAGTATGTGAACCCTTGGATTTAATAACTGGTTTAACCTCCTTTGGCAGCAATAACTTCAACCAAACGTTTCCTGTAGTTGCAGATCAGACGTGCACAACGGTCAGGAGTAATTCTGGAACATTCCTCTTTACAGAACTGTTTCAGTTCAGCAATATTCTTGGGATATCTGGTGCGAATCGCTTTCTTGAGGTCATGCCACAGCATCTCAATCGGGTTTAGGTCAGGGCTCTGACTGGGCCACTCCAGAAGGCGTATTCTCTTCTGTTTGAGCCATTCTGTGGTTGATTTACTTCTATGCTTTGGGTCGTTGTCCTGTTGCAAAACCCATCTTCTGTTGAGCTTCAGCTGGTGGACAGATGGCCTTAAGCAGGGGTGTAGCTAAAGGCTCATGGGGCCTGGTGCAAGAGTTCAGCTTGGGCCCACCGTCCCACGGGACAGAGAAGCACATTGCCTTTCTGCTCCCTGAGGCAAAAACTGAAACGACACCCCCCATGCCAAATTCTTGACCTAACCCCTTCCCTCCAGCCAGAGGTGTAACTTGACCAGAATGCACTTTCTATAACAGGGATGTCAAACTCGTGGCCCTCCAGCTGTTGCAAAACTACAACTCCCATCATGCCTGGGCATACTACAGCTATCAGGGAATGATGGGAGTTGTAGTTTTACAACATCTGGAGGGCCATGAGTTTGACATCCATGTTCTATAATACCGGTCTCTTCTTATGTGGCACAAGGATCTTTGGGCCCCCTCCGGCCCCTGGGCCCGGTAGCAACTGCTACCGCTCTGCACCCCCTATAGCTACGCCCCTGGCCTTAAGTTCTCCTGCAAAATGTCTTGATAAACTTGGGAATGCATTTGTCCTTCAATGAAAACAATCCGTCCAGGCCCTGACCCAGCTAAGCAGCCCCAAACCATGATGCCCCCACCACCATACTTCACAGTTGGGATGAGGTTTTGATGTTGGTGTGTTGTGCCTCTTTTTCTTCACACATAATGTTGTGTGTTTCTTCGAAACAACTCAACTTTGGTTTCATCTGTCTACAGAATATTTTGCCAGTACTGCTGTGGAACATCCGGGTGCTCTTGTGCAAACTGTAAACGTGCAGCAATGTTTTTTTTGGACAGCAATGGCTTCCTCTGTGGTATCCTCCCATGAAATCCATTCTTGTTTAGCGTTTTACGTATCGTAGATTCGCTAACAGGGATGTTAGCATATGCCAGAGACTTTTGTAAGTCTTTAGCTGACACTCTAGGATTCTTCTTCACCTCATTGAGCAGTCTGCGCTGTGCTCTTGCAGTCATCTTTACAGGACGGCCACTCCTAGGGAGAGTAGCAGCAGTGCTGAACTTTCTCCATTTATAGACAATTTGTCTTACCGTGGACTGATGAACAGCAAGGCTTTTGGAGATACTTTTATAACCCTTTCCAGCTTTATGCAAGTCAACAATTCTTAATCGTAGGTCTTCTGAGAGCTCTTTTGTGCGAGGCATCATTCACATCAGGCAATGCTTCTTGTGAAAAGCAAACCCAGAACTGGTGTGTGTTTTTTATAGGGCAGGGCAGCTGTAACCAACACCTCCAATCTCATCTCATTGATTGGACTCCAGTTGGCTGACACCTCACTCCAATTAGCTCTTGGAGATGTCATTAGTCTAGGGGTTCACATACTTTTTCCACCTGCACTGTGAATGTTTACATGGTGCGTTCAATAAAAACATGGTAACATTTAACTCTTTGTGTGTTATTAGGTTAAGCAGACTGTGATTGTCTATTGCTGTGACTTAGATCAAGATCAGATCACATTTTATGACCAATTTGTGCAGAAATCCATATCATTCCAAAGGGTTCACATACTTTTTCTTGCAACTGTACCTTCACTTTGTAAGATGGAACTACGAGCAGGACCACGTCAGCCCAGATGTGCAAAAGTGTGGGACATTCCCAACATTTCTGCCATTTCCAGGAGTATAAGTTGCTGAAAAACTATTTCTCTCAGGGAGTCGAGTAGAATTTCACTCCAGGCGCACACTGCCGCGCAGGGCCCATCAAAGACCGACATAAAAAAAACTGTCTTTGATAAATGACCCCCACAGTTTTTTGACACCAATTCCAATGTGAAAACGGAAAAATGCCTGAAATCTGCTTATTGTTTCCCGTGGGAGGCAGAGGCCAGCTTGTTTTGATTCAGAGAGGGTCCTGCGCGATCTTGCCGCAGTTTCTACACCGAGACCGCAGCGGGTGGTCGCACACTGAATGGAGCTAGTCAGCATGCAGACCCGCTGCAGAAACTGGAGGCCCAGCCTGGGCTTCCTGCTGCAGGCTCCACAGGTGAACCCTCGTTTAAAGTGGTTCTCTGCAGCTGCAGATTTACCTCCCAGCGCCTCATTCTTCTTGTCCGTTTCTTGGCTGTGGTTTTTGAGGCATGTTTTTTTTTTTTTACATTTTTACAGAAGGCGTAATAAAAACCACTGCAGAAAGGCAAGCACGTGTTGTCTACGGCCACTGATATTCTCTGGGGCGCACTTACTAATGGACTTGCGACACTTTCAGACGTAAAAAAAAAGTTTCCAGTCCCCTTTTCTGTCCAGCCATGCAACACAATTTGGTGCTCGGCCGGTACTGCACCTTGTACGCCAGTTGGGCGTGGCAGGGGTGGGGCGGGGGCGTGCAGCCCTGGCAAATCTATTTACATTTACGCCTAATGCAAGCTAAAAACTTTTTTTCTCCAGGCGCACAGATGCGCCCAAGTTCTGACGAGGCGCACGTCTAGTCATAAATCAGACGCATCCAGCGGCAGCGCAGAGGGGGGGGGGCACTAAGACCGCCGTAAAAGGCTGGTTTTAGTAAATGTGCCCCACTAAGAAGTCTATGGGGGTCAAGTAGCAACTTCCTCTACACGTGACCCTCTGTTATTGAAGGTCATTCACAAAATTTTTATGCCGTTTTTACGCCCCTTTTTTTTGCAAATTTTAAAACCATATTAAATATTTTGTTGCACTGCTGGTTTAACGCTTTCATCGCCACTTGGGAGCGGTGGGGCCTAGGACGTTTATGCCTGAAAGCAAGCATCAAAGAGTAGTAAGGCTAGGGCTACACGACGACATGTGTCACGCGACAATTTTTATAACGATAATCTACGGTGTTGCACTGCGACATGCTGCGACTGCGACACAACAGTAGCAACAAATCCATCCAAGATGGATTTTTCTGCAACTGTCGCGTCGCGGTGCGACACCATAGACTATGATTATAAAATAGTGGCGCGTCATTGGTGCGACATCAATGTCGCACGACACATGGTGCAGTGTAGTGTAGTTGTGCCCTATGTGTCGCTTTTACTCCAGGCGTACGAACTGCCGGAGGAGCGCCTAATTTATGAAGATATGCGCGCCTCGTCATAAATTAGGCGAATCCTCTGGTAGGGCAGGTGTGGATTTTGCTGTAGATCCACCACATTACAAAGGCTTATATCTGCACTGAGAATCCGTACAAAGAATTGACAGCCAGTGGATTTCGAAATCGGCCCCCCACGGGTCAGTTTCCGTGTAGATGGGATCTACTTAGCTGGTGCTGTATTGTGCGTCATTCCACACGTCAGTGTTTGGTCAGTGATTTCTCCATCAGTGATTGTGAGCCAAAACCCGGAGTGGAGCCCCCACAGACATAAGGTATAAGGGAAAGATCTGCACCTGTTCTGTGTTTAGAGCCGCACCTGGTTTTGGCTCACAATCACTGACCGAACACTGACGTGTGAATGTAGCCTTGCACTGCAGATTCTCTGCACAAAAGTTTGTGCGTAATAACTCTGGGGGAGATTTATCAAAACTACGGTAAAGTACAACTAGCTTAGTTGCCCATAGGAACCAATCAGCTTTCACCTTTCATTTTTCAGAGCTACTTTGGAAGATGAAAGGTGGAATCTGATTGGTTGCTACGGGCGACGAAGACAGTTTTCATAAGCCCATGTGCATGTGCCCTTAGGTCCTCTACGTCTGTAAGAAACTTGTACTAATAAAGGTTACTCTTTCACACGGTCAGTATTTCTGCATCAGTATTTGTGAGCCAAAACCAGAAGTGGGTCCAAAACACAGAAGAGGCGCAAATATTTCTATTCTTTTCTCTGCAGGTTTCACTTCTGTTTTTGGCTTACAAATACTGACAGTGAGAAACAGGCCTTAGGGCTCATTCACACAACCGTAAGGTCATCATGCCAGTGTTGCGGTCTGCAATGCACGGATACCGGCAGTGTGAATCCCAGTCTGCGGACCCATTGACTTGAATGGGTCTGCGATACGCAAAATACGGCAAAAGAGAGGACATATCCTATCTTCTGTGGAGCGGAGGCACGGACCTGTAAGCCCACAAATGCGCTTCGTAGTGTTTCTGTGGGCTTCCGATCCGTGCCTCCGCTCCACAAAAGATAGTACATGTCCTCTCTTTTGCGGATCACGGACCCAATAAAGTCAATGGGTGCCAGTATATTAAGGACCCCCCCCCCGTTTGCAGGTCACAAAACGGACATGGAGCCGTTATGTTCTTCTCAATGAGCCCTTAGGCTAGGTTCGCACGTTGGGTTTTTATCGCGACTTCTGTGCCGAAAATTGCCCTGAAGCCACCTCCCACTGTTTTCACGTAGTTGAGGGTTTTTGCTGCGCTGTTACAATAAGTACAGGTCAATTCTTATCACGGATAACACGCAAAGCTGCAGCGGGAGCCTGCTCACGGTTTACCTCCATTCAATAGGTGCATGGCATCTGAGGTGAATGGTCTCTGAGGCAGGATACGAGGCGGATTTTGGTAGCGTCAAAATCCAGCGTGAACGGGCAGTGCCGTATTTTGCGGTCCGGAAATTGTGGATCCGTAAAACACGGATGCTGCCCGTTTGCTTTCCGCAATTTGCGGAACGGACGGCCCGTTATAGAAATGCTAAGAATAGGACATGACTCATAATTTTTGCAGGGCCACGGAACGTAGCAACGGATACAGTCAGCACACGGAGTTTTGGCTCACAATAAGGGCTCGTTCACACGAACGTGTGATGCCCGTTGCTGTATTGCGGACCGCATGTGCGGATCTGCAATACACGGGCACCGATCCGTGGCCATTCCGCATCACGGATGTGGACCCATTTATTTCAATGGGTCCGCAAATCCGGAGATGCGGAACGGAAGAAGGGAACACTACGGAGTGCTTTCTGGGGGTTCCGTTCCGTGCTTCCGCACCGCAAAAAGTTAGAGCTTGCTCTATCTTTTTGCGGAATGGAAGGATCGCAGACCCATTCAAGTGAATAGGTCTGCGATCCCCACGGAAGGTGCCCGTGCATTGCGGACCGCAATTTGCGGTCCACAGCACGGGCTTCACATGTTTGTGTGAACGAGCCCTAACTGATAGAAATAACTGACAAAATAACTGAAGTGTGAGCTCAGCCTTAGGGCTCATGCACACGACCATGTCCGCAAAACACGGATACACCAAAAAAAACTAAACACGGATGACATCCTTGTGCATTCCGTATTTTGCGGAATGGAGCAGCTGGCCCCTAATAGAATAGTACTCTCCTTCTCCGTAATGTGAACAATAAAAGTACATGTTCTCATTTTTTTTGCGGAACGGACATACGGAAACGGAATGCACACCGAGTAGCGCCCGTTTTTTTTCCCCCCAGACCCATTAAAATGAATGGTTCCGCATACGGTCCGCAAAAAAAAATAAGAACGGACACGGAAAGAAAATACGTTTGTGTGCATGAGCCCTTACTGTGGGGGAGGGGTCCATATCCTGGCTTTTGAGAATCATTTTTAATGCAGTTTTTGTATTCTTGCGGTTTTTATGTATTTAATAAAGTTATTTGCATTTTTCGGTATTTTTAGTTGGCACTGGCATCTTCATATCGTATGAGATATGGGTCTCCGTCAGGTGAATGGGGCCCTACAGATACCGTTCATGTATATATACACCGGGCGCTATTCCTGATGTAGACACCAAGCGCAGGCTGAAAAAAACCCCATATTGGCTCATAATAAAAAATAAAAAAAAACGGAGAAAGCAGAAATAATAAAACCAAAATGATTTTTAATAAAAATTGGAAATTTCTAATAGCTTACAATTATAAATAGCAAGATGAGAATCAGCCGATACTCTGACAGTATTACCCATTAGACGTGTCCACGGAGGAGACCACGGCAGAGAAAACACGATTTTAGGACACATATAAAAAGTAAATGTTACACGTATATACAAGACTAAAACTGTAATCGGCGACAACAGCGAATGCCCGGTCACCCCACTTTTATCTTATTTTCCCCTCCCTTGTTCTCGGGGCTGTGTCCGATATTGCAAGTAAAGCCATATTGACATGTATGGGACTGAGCTGCAATACCAGACAAGGCCATACATAAGAGTGGCGCTGTTTCAGGACAAACAAAGTTCTAATCTCACACAACACTTTAAAAGGGGTTGTCCCATTACAACAACTTATCCCGTCTCCAAAAAGTTAGGAGATAAGGTTCTGAATGGCAGTGGACCGACCGCAGGGCCCCCCCCAACGATCCCTGTTTGAATAAAGCAGTATACACTCATGGAGCATTCAACTCTATGGAAATTCTGGCGATAGCGGAGTACAAGCGCTCACCTATCTCAGGCAGCCCCATAGAGTAGCAGTGTGCATGCTCGTCCACCGCTCCAAACACAGGCCCCTGTTCGGGTGATCGGTGGGGGCCCCCCCCATCGGTCAGACGCTTATCCCCAATCCTGTGGAGGTATAACACTTAGTTTGGCTATACATACATATTAGATAGTGGTTTGCTGAACACTTGTTAGCTTTCCTTACACACTCAGCTCGACCATGCATGTGTTCTAAATAGAGAGGATTAAAGGGGTATTCCGGTTATATTAAGTTATGCCCCATTACATGATGAGAATGGTGGACCCATACACCTTGGAGCGCCCAAAATCAACAGAGCATGTGCGCGGCTGCTGTATTAATTTCTGGAGATAGCCAAGTACAGCGCTCACCTATCTCTGGCACTCCCATAGAAATCAATGGAGCGGCAGAGCACATGCCAGGCCGCCAGCTCCATTCTTTTTGCTTTTTTGAATCCTTCAGGTACGGGGAACCTGGTCTCATGATTGGCAGGTGTCTCAGTGGTAGGACCCCCACCGATAATACTTTACATAACCAGTATACTCCTTTAAGCCACCGGTAGACACCTCTGAGGTCAGCTTACCTGCCAGCAACAAAGTGATCGGACATGTTGTAATCCATCTGCCATCAGAGGAGAGTTGACCGGTCCGGCCATAATCAGTGTTTGGCTGACATACATGTACCGTGTATAGCACATGCGTCACCCCCACTGTGCCATTGGCACCCAAAATGCAGAGGGTCCAGAAGAAGGGGACGCATGGAGTCCAGTGTCTGAGGCATCAGGTTATCCATGCTCAGCGTTAAGATGCCGAGGAGTGCAAGAAGGAAACCCATGATGGTAGTAGGTGCGTGCACATTACTATACTGGAGAGTCTGTACCATGATCTGCTGAGAATGCCGGATGAGAGGAGTTATACCTTCCAATGCATTTACAGCAACAATTATATTATTATAGTTAGAACCCCGCTTATTAAACGTCCTCTATGTGATGGCGTGTACATACAGGCGGAGGTGGGCTGCCGTGGGGATCGGCGTTCAGTGCTCCATGTTCTGTCCCCTCTTCTGACAAGTCCGGTTTAGAAGCTACTTCCATTCCCCATGTAATAACAAGGCTCAAGCCTCTAATCTCATGATGCCATGTTGTGCCATTCCAGCATTATTCCAACTAGAAGTTCTGAATGAATTACTAGCAGTTTGCAATGAAGGTCCATCAGGGTGTTACCAGTCTGACATTATTCAGTGTTTCCATGGTCAGACTGTGCAGGGACACACGCCCTCAACTGGTAACACCCCCGATGGACCTTCATTGCACACTGCTAGCAATTCAACTGTAACTTCTAGCAGGAATCCTAGAGGAGTGACACAAAACAGCGTCATAAGAATCAATGTTATTACATGGGGACGGGTCCTCGTTGAGGTGGCCATGCACATTAGATAGCTGTTGGTCGAACCCTCGTTCAGCTGACGTCTATTCCCCCCGACACCCATGCTCGGATCAGCCAAGTGTGCACATGTTCTAACTGGGGAGGGAAGAGCGAGCTGCTGACTCTTCTGGCGGTGGCTTATTGCCCTTGAAAACAAAGGTGCAGGCCTGTTCAAATGGAACATGCCCAATCCCTTCCAAACTATTCCCAAAAACACAGATACCTTCTTAGTGGGTAATGCTGGGAGATATAGGTTAGAACGGGTGTAACATTAAAGGGGCTGTCTGTCCTTGTAGTTGACCCCAATGGATGGAACCTGCAGACAAAAAAAAATTAAAAATGACCTTTCCGCAGTTCCATGCTGCTGCCTGCTTCTGTACCCCTAGTGCAGGGGTCAGCAACCTCTGGCACTCCAGCTGTGGTGACACTACAACTCCCAGCATGCTCCATTCACTTCTATGGGAGTTCCGAGAAGAGCCAAGCAAGTGTGCATGCTGGGAGTCGTAGTTTCACCACAGCTGGAGCGCTGGAGGTTGTTGATCCCTGCACTAGTGGCTTGGTCCGTGCCCGCTGAGACCAATTACTGACCTCAGTGGTCACTAGAATGCTGCAACACTAATTAGTCATAGCACTATGCCACTTCTGGTTGGGGGAAGGCCAGAGCAGCAGCGCATGAGCAGCAGGATTGTGGACAGGTGTGTGTTTTTTGTTTTGTTTTTTTAAATTGGCCGTAGGATCCACCCATTGAAGTTGCCGGCTCCTAGGCCGAACAACCCCTTTAAAGTTAGTAAAATGTCCTTGATTAACACAGGTGTGCACGCCGGCAGGGACTACACCGCCGCTCTTTCGGCCTCCGGCAGCCTATGGAGATTTCCCTGCACATATGGCCAACAGAAACCGTAAGCTGCAATGTGAACGGAGTCGTACTGGCACTGCTGTAATATAAATAAATGCTAAACAGGTCACATAAAGATCCACACTACAGTCTGCGGCTTTCCAGCTGTCACACTGCCAGGATGGCCTGACCACTTCCACCGGACATACGCAATGTAGAGAAGGCTACAGCATCCAAACGGGTGGGAAACCGATTCAAAGACTATTATTCCAGCATAAAACAACGTTTTGATGCAAATACGGATCCCGATGAAGGCCCACACCTGGGGTGAAACACTGCTGTTTTTTGTTTTTTATTGCATTGGGGTTGAGGGGTAAGGACTTTTAGAGTGCGCTGTGGACTTTCTTTGTGCAGCTTCTGCTGGGAGTTGTAGTTGCAAACAATATATTTTAGAAAATAGCAAAATGAGCAATACTTGAACTCGACCTCTTCACATCATAATAAAAAAAAAAAAAACAGGAAAAGGCAAAACAGTCTCCAAACATTATACAGAACTGGTATGGACCTTTCCCTAAAAATCGGAGCATCCGCGGCTGCTTCGTTCGGCGTTTCATGTATTAAAAATACAGCAGGTCATTATAGATTTAGTAAAATTTGTATAAAAAAAACTGAGGTATCCGCCTTGTGCATAATAATTCTTCCCTTGCAAATAAAATCGACCAGACAGATTATTATTAATGGTGGTGTCCGTCGTCCGCTGCAATAGTCCAGGGACACCGAGATCCCGCTTCTTGGCAGCAGCCAGGCGCCATTGTTCCATCGTAAGACTTAAATAAAAGTTTTGTTGGCACAGTTTAGAAAAAAAACATTATCCGACATCCCCCAAGGCGCGTTTTAGTTATTCGTGGCCATTGGCTTGTTTCTCGGCCTGCTCAAGCACTTGGACTAGAATCTCATCAATTACGTCCACGTCGTAGTCCACCTGCTCCAAGTCCAGCTCTGGCATCAAGGTGGTGAGCAACTGGGCGACATGAATCCTCAGTGTTCGTAACTTAGACCTGTGAGGGGAGACGTGTGAAAGCATGTAAGGATTTTATGCAAGGAAAAAATAAAAACAAAAAGGTTCCTGTTCAAAAACTATCACTCCCATGCCTCATGTCCCTAGAATGGCTGCCGGTTATACTACCTACAAGTCCCCTGTTGTGCCCACAAACAAGGAAATAGCAAATGTCAAATTCCACCACTCGCCAGGGGCCCGACTCGTAATGGCTTTCATGTAGTGTTGAGCGAACTTGTGTTTTAAGTTCGGCGTCCAAAGTTTGGGTCGTCGAAGAATCCCGTTATGGATTCCGCTACCACGGACCATAACGGAATTCTATGACGGCATGCACCACGGAAGCCTATAAGAGGCATTCCGTCATAGTAGAAGTGTATGCTGGCCAAAGTGCATGCCGTCATAGAATTCAGTTATGGTCCGTGGTAGCGGAATCCATAACGGGATTCTTCGACGACCCAAACGGAATTCTATGACGGCATGCACCACGGAAGCCTATAAGAGGCATTCCGTCATAGTAGAAGTGTATGCTGGCCAAAGTGCATGCAGTCATAGAATTCAGTTATGGTCCGTGGTAGCGGAATCCATAACGGGATTCTTCGACAACCTGAACTTTGAATGCCGAACTTAAAAATACAAGTTCGCACAACACTACTTACATAATAAAGCGGGTAGTCCGAGGAGGCATACCCTTTAAATGTAGCCTTATATTAACTGCACTCTCACTTGATCCCCTTCCCGCAAAATGGCATATCCGTGCGTCAAGTTTTTAAATGGCATTCCACCAGAGGGAGGACGCTCCTTCTATTTCCCCATTGACAACCCGCTGCAACGCAATTCGTTTTGGAGGCTGGAAACCTAACAAAAGGCCCCATTGTCTATGTCAGGGATGGCCAACTTGAGGCTCTCCAGCTGTTTCAAAACTACAACTCCCAGCATGCCTACAGCAGGGCATGGTGGGAGTTGTAGTTCTACAGCAGCTGGAGAGCCGCAGGTTGGCCATCCCTGGTCTGTGTGTATTTGCGAGGACGCCTGTCAGTTTTTGACAAGTACACTGCAATACAGTATTATTATATAGTATTATATAAAATCACATTCATAATCCCATGTATAACAGAGTCAACAGCAGCCACAGTTGCAGGAAGTAAACAGTGTGCTGAGCAGGAACATCACAGCGCCGGGCACTGAACTGGAACATCGGCTGCAGTACCTGAGAATGGCCACTACACGGCTTACTTCCTTGCTGCAGATAACTGCTGATCGTGGGGGTGCCAGGGTGGGACCTATACTACGGATATTGAGGATTGAAAACCTCTTTAAGGGTAACTTCACAGGCGGCAGAAAATTCAGCAACTAAAAATCATTTCCATTCACCGTATTAATGGGGCTCGCAGAAAACCATGTGCTTGCTGCCCCATTTAAATGAATGGAACAGATTTTCTGCCACAAAATCTGCCGCGTGTGAAGGCATCTGAAATACCACACACAACCTCAAGGGGCACCATTTATGAATCAACAGTCAGGTTTTCCAATCTCATACAACCCCTTTAAGCCGTAGGAATGGAGGCAAGCGGTGTGACAGCCCCCATACTGGTACCTTTCATGCCCGTGCACACTGGTGGAGGCTTTGGTCTCAGTCGCTTCCTTTAATTTCTGTAGCCCAGTCGTCAGTTTGCTTTTCTCGGCCTCCAGCTTTCTCTTCTCCAGCTTTAACTGCTCGATCTGGAAGATCCATGTAATGAAGAAGGCTTACGTTATGTACCACTAGAAACCAGCAGGATCTGTAAGTGATTTGGAACGTTCTTCTAATACACCAGATAAGGCTGAGCGCCTCTGTTGGTTTAGTGTGGACCGCTAGAGAGCTATGGCGCCTATTCAGATCCATATACAGGTGGCACCAGAGTTAGCGTTCCTACAGCAGATGGGACTCGAGATGGAACGGCCACCAACTTCATGTACTGAAGCAAACATTTAGGGGCTCTTTCATCATACTCCTTGCGTCGGCGTGATCCTCCATTCTGGTCTTGCAGGAGCGCACTGGCATTATACCGATTTACAACGCTGTGTGCCTCTGCATGACCTTCCTTCTACAGGATCATAGTGACATAAAGCGGTCACTATGATTCTCTAGCAATAAGGTCATGCAGAGGCACACAGAGTTATAAAATCGGTACAATGCCAGTGCGCTCCTGAAAGACCAGAACGGAGGATCACGCCGATGCAAGGAGTATGATTTCCGGACTGTGCGCGCTCATATGAAAGAGCCCTTACACATACTATACAACAGACTGCCTCTCCATGCCACAGTCTTGTTTTAGGTTCCTCACACAGGAAAGCAGGAGAAAATTACCTACACTAGATGCGGACGTTAACTCTTTCACTGCCTTAGACCACTGGGGAATGCTGGCATTAAAGGGATTTGTTTGAGATTGTGATATTGATGATCTATCCTCAGGATAGGTCACCCACATCAGATCAGCAGTGGGTCCGGCACCCAGAACCCCCCACAGATCAGCTGTTTCAGGAGGCCAGTAAGCGCCAGTCACTTCACAGCTTACCAAGCACAGCACAATCCCTTGAACGGGAATGAGCTGCGTCTAGGCCTCGTGACCTATAAACAGGTCACTGGCCTAGGAAGTGGCTGTGGTGCTCACCAAACAGCTGATTGGCGGGGGTGCCTGGAGTCAGACCCCCCCACCGACCAGATACTGATGACCATTCCTGAGGAGAGGCCATCAATATCGAAATCTCAGAAAACCTCTAACACCTTCACTGCCTTAGACCACCAGGAATCTTGGCATTAACATTTCATAGCCCTAAGTTAACAAGGATGTTGGTATTAAAGAAGTCGTATGACCGCCAACATTTAAAAAAAATGTCCAGACGATTCCAATGTCACCTGCCAGTCACTACTTCTTATAGGACAATCCTTACTGGTTTTTCCCCCATCACAAACATTTATGGCATACCCAAAGGAATATTCCATATAAGTCCGATGGATGTGGGTCCCACCCCCATCTCTAGGATGAGCCTCCCAACCCCAGGCCAGCCTGGATGTACCAGCCTTAGGTGGTCAGATCCATGGCTGAGCAGGCTATGCTACGCTGTTTCCATAGCTCTCATACAAGCGAATGGGAATCGTTAGACAACAGAATAGCTCTATGTTTCAATAATTCTCTTTCACATGTATGGGAGCTATGGAAAAAGTGTAGCAACCACCTCTAGTCGTCGCATCCAGGCTGGGGAGGTCAATGAAGAGCCCATTTCAGCCGCTTCACTACCTCACTAGAGTTGTTACACCGACAGAACACTAGGCAAAGAAGATTTTGTAGTCAAGGGGCCTAGAAATTCTGCCGGCTGTCCTCTTACTGTGACCGTCTAGTGTACAGCTACTAGTGGAGGTTTCAGATGGCCGAGCATGGAGGGGGGGTATAGTGCCTAGGTGTAAAACTGCCCATACACCTTCATAAACTGTCCGCTTGTATGGGATGACTGCTACCTCTTCTGCCTCCCCCATACACTGTCGGTTTGACAGAGTATGTAAGTTGTCCAGTTCCAGGAGGAAACCAGAGAACCCTCAGAATCCGTCGGCAATAAAGAACTAGTAAGTACTTGCCCCACAGTTCTCCCAGCTGGTCCCCATTTTTCCGGCTGTTGTGGTGATCACTGCAGCCAATCATTTTGCCTCAACGGGTGGACCATGGAAACAAACGATTGCTTGCAGCGGTCTTATGTCACCGCAGCAGCCGGAGAAACAGAGCAGTGGCGTAGGGTCTGGTAGATAAGTACTAGCCAGTACTTCATTGCAGATGGGTCCCAATGCTGTCCAGTTTCAGGAGGAACCCCTTTAATGGGAGAGAGGAGGAAGCAGCTGCCAGACACCTCCAGTAGCGAGCTATATTCTGGGAAAACATAAGGATCATGCGCTGAAATTCAACATGCCTGATCCTTCTCTCTCCCATGACGCCACCTGTTGGGGTAGAGTCGGGAGCTCCTCATTCACATTACACATCCAGTCCTGACAACAATGATGTGGCGCCTGACAACAGGAAACTATATAATAACTATAATTCATTGAAAAATGCTGAACATTTTATACCTCCGATTTGTATTGATCTCTTTCTGCAGAACAGGAATCTAACTTCCGGAAAACGTCATCTAGTTGTATCGCCATATCGTCTATCTCACTTGTGCTGTCAACTTCAGAGCCGGACTGAGACTTCAGCTCCTGCAGTTTTTTACACATTAGCTTCAGCCTGCAGACCTCCTTCAAGGCCTCATCGTACTTTAAGTCCTCACGACTTGGATTGGTCTGTACTTGCTGGTGAGACGTCTCCGTTTTCACTTGCTGACTGCTGGTTTCCTCCAGACGTCTCAGTTTAGTGCTCAGTTCTTCGCAACGCTTTTTGTAATATTCTTTTTCGTTCTCAGAGCTGAGATTCGGGTGGGTACTTGACACTGTGCCATTGCAGTTTATGAACAGATTCTCACTTGGCTTCTCCGTGTGCCCTTGGAAGTCGCTGTAAGAATCATCTTCTTCCTTTTTAACAACTATTCCCCGCATTTCAGTCTGTGTGCCGACTGCAGCTATCCCTCCCGTATCAGGCATCCCCGAAGTCTCACCGTCTAAACTTTCCATGGGGACGGAACTAATAGCAGAACCGTTTACGGGTTTTGCTTTTTCACTCTTGGGTTTGGGTGTGCTGACATCCTCTATGATAATCACATCTCCATCATCGGCTTCTTCATCGTCCTCATCTGGGAGCTCTATGGTCTCGGTTACAGTAACCGGTGGCTTTTTTGCAGGCACTGGAGAAGGGTCGAGTGATAGCAGACGTTTTCTACTAATAAAATTAACACAAGTATTCAGGTTTAGAGGCAAAGATGTGAAAACTAAAAAAAAGTGTTAAAATTTTTTTTTATTTATTTTTTACTCCCGGGGCACACCTGTAGGGGTTTATATGCACCTGAAATGTTGGACTGTTCCTCCCATATTATTACATGATAAAATTCTTCTAGCCACCATAAGGGGGATAATGAGCTCCCCCTAGTGGTGGCTGCAAGTAGTCAGAATATTGTGAAATAACTCCATGGCTGTGTGAAGGGAAACTAGAGAACCAACCCTCAAGTAGATGCAATGTAAAAATTAACCAAAAGAGAATTTTTGAATGAGGTCTTTGCTATTGTAAACCACAACAAAATAATTCCTTTATTCCTCCATCATCACAAACCAGCAAGAATATTAGGTGGTAACCTCTTACCCAACCTCCATGGATATGTGTTTACCGATGAACCCTCTAAGACCAAGGATGCTCAACCTGCAGCCCTTCAGCTGTTGTAAAACTACAACTCCCACCATGCCCTGCTGTAGGCTGTCCGGGCATGCTGGGAGTTGTAGTTTTGCAACTGCTGGAGGGCTCCAGGTTGAGCATCCCTGCTCTAGACCTTGAAGAGGTTGGCCCACCTCACACACCGGTGGCGTATGGCTAGGATATGCCATCAACGCCTGATCTATCTCTAGAACGGAGCTCACAAATTGATGGAAAGCAGACCACGCATGCGAGGCTGCCCTCTATTAATTTCTATGGGAGTGCCAAAAATAGCCAAGCGGCACACATGGGTCAGACGGAAATTGCTGAGCCAGCACTCAGCTATTTTTGGCAGTCCCATAGAGATAAATGGAGGGCGGCCGAGCATGCGCAGTCTGCTCTCCTTCACTTTGCAGGCTAGGTTGTAGAGATAGGACATTGATGAAATATCCTACTGATATGCCACCAATGTATGAGATGGACCCACCCCTTTAAGGAAATATCTGGTAACCCACAGCCCCCCCCTAGATCTGCAGGGATATAAATAAATATTAGCATATAATGCACCAGATATTAACCACAGAATCACTGTAGATAACATAACATCACTAACCTGCGAGCATGCATGCAATGTGAATGGGAGAAAGCCGCTACCAGACACCTCTCTCTCCAGGATACGATTTTGATTTGCTCCTGACCCAGTACAAAAAGGGAAGAAATACTTTCTAATAAGCCACTTACCGATCAGGGGGTGTACTAGGCTGTGCTGAGCTTTCAGCTGCCACCAACGTGGATGGATTCGAAGACAGCGCTGGTCTGTAATTGGCCTGCACAGTGTTCAGAGCTTGCTGCATCTCTTTACTTGGAGGATTAAACAGGATTGTGTTATTTCTGAAGACCTGTACAAGACGAAAAAGTGTTAGAAATAATCTATAATTACGTATACATGTTACTTCACTTGCATTTTTGAATGTTAGTACAGGATTAGAAAAAACATGGCTGCTTTCTTCCAAAAAACAGCACCACACCTGTCCGCAGGTTGCGTTTGGTATTGCAGCTCATCCCAATTCGCTTAGAAGATGCTGAGCTGCAATATTGGAAACAACATGGCTTCCTAATTACGGACAACCTCTTTAAACCAATTGTTTGGTCTACGTATCATGTTAGGACTGCATGGCTATATCCACACCTGACATCCCATTGGGGGCATATCCTGGGCCAACCCCTCTAAAATAAATTAATTTACATTTTTATTTAAACTTTTACATATAAAAAAGGCATAAATACCTGTGATAGCTGTTCACTTCTCCTGTAAAGGAAACATAAATATTCTACATTAATAGATCTGCATTCACTTATCTGGGAAAAACATAATTTAAAAAAATATATATAAAATTCCTTTAACCTAATAGACCAGACTCAAAAAGATAAGGATGTAGATTGTAACAAACTTTAAGGATTAATATCTTTATGTTCACGTTAATTTCCTTTATGCATTTATATTCTGTGCTTTTATACGACAGTCCTATAATCTACAACATTTAATAACCTGACACCAGCTGGAGTAAAGGAAGTTTACTGTACAGACTCCTCATAGCGCCTTGGTATAACATTCTCCTGTCAAGGCTCCTCATGGGTGTGGTTACAGCCTACTATTTGCATATTTCAGTATATTGAGCATTTTTGTGCATATTTTCTGTATATCCATCGCCTGTAACATTAAAACTACTTGCCTAAGGGCTCATGCACACCACGTATTTTCTTTCCGTGTCCGTTGTGTTTTTGTTTTGTGAACCATTGATTTCAATGGGTCCGCAAAGAAAAAACAGAAGTTACTCCATGTGCATTCCGTTTCCGCTCCGCAAGCAGATAGAACACGTCCTATTATGGACAAGGAAAGGACTGTTCTTTTAGGGGCCAGCTGTTCAGTTCTGGAAAATACGGGATGCACACGGACGTCATCCATATTTTTTGCGGATCAGTGTTTTACGGACCACAAAATACATACGGTTGCGTGCATGATCCCTAATACTGTGTAAGCCCCTCCCTAATCTTGCCCTAGGCCTGTGATGGCTAACCTCCGGGACTCCAGCTGTGGTAAAACTACGACTCTCAAGATGCACACTTGCTTGGCTGTTCTCAGGACTCCATAGAAATGAATGGAGCATGTCGTAGTTTCACCACAGCTGGAGTGCCGTAGTTTAGCAATCACTGCACTAGGCCATGTAACCTTGCGTTCGTCGTGAGGCGCAGCTCAGCCCCATTGAAGTTAATGGGGCTGAGCTGCAATACCAAGCACAACCAATATACCATGTACGGCGCTGTGAGTCGAGAGAAGGCCGCAGAGCTACAGAACAGTTGATCAGTAGGGTCCCGGGTGTCGGATCCCCACCGACCACCTACTTATGACCTATGCAGAGGATAGGTCATCACTTAAAAAAAAAAAAGAAATCTCAGAAGACCCCTTTAAAGATGTATGAGAAACTGCACCACTCTTGACAAATGGCTGTGTCTGGTATTACAAGTTCTCCTTGCAGTGAACATTCTCAAGAAAACTGTCACTTGCCTTTTTTTGTGCGTCTTCTCATATGTTGAGTGAGTGATTTCGTCATCGTCCTCTGGTTCCTCGGGAACATTGCAATCTCTGTTTTTGATAAAGCATTAATCCGTCAACAACAATTCTGACAGGAGGTATAATAAAGTACGCAGTGATAAAGACATAGGCGACGTTACCTGAACTGCGGGTCTGGGTTCATATGACAGTACCACTTTGGTGGAAGCTTCCCCATGGCGTCAGGAAGTTTCCTCCATTTTAGACAAGAATCGCACTGGGCCCAGCTCTGATCAGGTCGTTTTCTGGATGAAACAAAGTATGGGTTAGGATCTGTGGGACGTTGGGGCGTGTAAACTCCCTGGGCAGGTAATTGACAATTAATTTTAGGATGACAGAGAAAACAAAGACCAAGGGGTGTTAGAGAGATATATATATATCGTTATCTATATCTATCTATCTAATTTTAAACAATTTTTTTTAAACCCTTAGGATACCAGAGGTTTTTTAATTTACATTTTTCTTCCCTATATTCCTTGAGCCATAACTTTATTTTTTGGAGGAGAAGTTGTACTTTGTAATGACACCATTTAATATGGCATACAATGTAAAGGGAAGTGGGGAAAAAAATCCCAAATGGGGTGTTTTACGGGTTTTGTGCGCCTAATTCTCTGGGTCAGTACGACTACAACGATGTAAGTGTGTGTGACTATTTGATCACATTTTATTACATTTTTCTGTGTAAGTGACCCCTTTTTCCATTACGCCATATTGGAAAAATATTTTTATATTACGGTTGTTTTCGTGATGCCCAAGATGTTTATATTTTTTGGTTATTTATTTTTTTATTATACAGAAAGGTGATTTACATTTTTATAGTATGGTAGCTCATGTTTGAGTCTACAAACTTTTTTTTTATTCCGAACCATCATGGATCTATAAGAATTGCTCATTTCTTATGTTGGCCTGCCACCTGCTGGCCAAAATAAGAATTGCAGCTTCAATTACCATGCCAGTAAGAAGTCCGGAAGCGCGAGCTTCCAGGTCTTTCACCCTTTAGACGCCGTGATGACTACGATCTCTATTATTGCTGGTAGCGGTAATTAGCCACGGGTCTCTGCTGTCTAAAACAGCTGAGAACCGTCAGTCATGGCGCCAGCTGCACATGCGAGCAGGCACCATGTTTACCTATCGCTCCAGCGCTGTACATGTATGGCGCTAGTAGCGAAGGGGTGAAGCCTTAGTGTCCATGCACTATAAGCACTTCTGCTGAGAGATTGCCAGTCCCAGTCTGCTTAAATGGGAGCAGTAAACTACATGACTACCTGATTCCAACGTCCTCCAAATCTCCCTTCCTCTATATTCTCCCACTGCTGGTGGTAGTCCCCAAATAAGGAAGACAGCTGATACAGGAATCTGAAGTGCTAGAGACACACACACCAATGCTGCCCCAGCCAGCCTTATATCTGCTGCCTCCCAACAGCCACACATAGTTATGGCATCATTAACTTTTCACACAACTTTGCATAAATCAATAGTACAAGTGACCACAAGAAAGTTTGTAATATGTCTTATCAGTGAGAAATGTCTAGTTCTAATGTTTACAGCTTTTTTCCCCTCTCCCCAGATTGTCTTCGATCTTGCCTGAGCTGTTCTTAGCAGCATTTATACAGCAGTAAGAAAAAAAAAAAAAAAAAAAAGCTTTACGGCAGCCCCATGGTCCATAGACACAATGGTCTGGAGGGGACATCAGTGACTTCTATGGGAGAGTTTTCTAGGCATGCTCTGACAAGCACCTATTGTGAATTCTGGACAGTCGTATCCACACACAGAGGTGATATCATTACAGGCAGGACTAGAATGACAGATAAGCAGATAACTGCAGTAAAGTGATCTGTACAGACCAAGAAGTGGCGACAATTACGGTAATAGACACGGAACATTAAAAATATAATCAAAAACCTTTAAAAATAATACGTTAAACATAAAAACATGATTTAAACAATAGGGAATTTTCTGATGACACATTCCCTTTAAAGGGGTTATCCCCTTAGTTGGACTATGGGGTAGGTAGAGGCACAGTTCTTGTTTATGTGTGCTTTCTTTCTGCTCTATCCTATTTAGTTCTGGATGTATGCTGTATGAAGGTGTTTAGTATTACGTAGGTCGGGTGTGAAGAGGTCTGCTAAACAGATAGGAGAAGTACACCAATGGCTATGCTTTTGATATATTAATAAAATGACCGATTTTGGAGTTCGGATCCGTTCCATCGCTCGGGTGGGGTGGGGGGGGGGGGGAATTGGGCTTTAGTTGGGTAGGGAGGGATGGTCTTATGTTTATAAATTATTGGATGGGAAATGTGGTTCTGTACCAGGTATACTTTGTAACTAGATTACTTGATCTTATGTACTTCTTGTACTATGTTTGATGTTACGTGGGGTACTCATGAAAGTAACTATTTGTCCGATCCTGTAATGCGATGGTATTTTTGTCATCAACTGTTGCATGTATACTGTGCAGACTATTTTCCTTCTTTGTATTTTTGTGATTTTCAAAAAAAGTCAAAGAAAAATTATCTGATTTTATAAAAAGGGGTTATCCCATCAAAAGGATCATAGTTTAGCTGCGACAATGATCATTTTACAAAATATAATGTTTAAGCCAATTCCTACCCTTCTCGCTAAAAACCTCCCCCTTTTACATCTTTGTTGTAGTGTGTCCTCCCTTAGTTACGGCCACCTTTCGCCGGCCGAATGCAATGGCCGCGCATGTGCGGCGAGCGAAACCACCTTGATCCAGTGTGTGGCTGCATTTCTTCTATGAAGGCGCACACTGCCGGCCGGGCATGCACGGTTCTTCATTCCCTTGTGCCGCTTCTGAAACAGAGCAGCGCATGCTCCGTTTTTAGCGCAACCCACGCGCGGTAGTAATTATTAATGCAGTTTGTTGAAAGTTTAGTTAGGCTTTATAGTGTAACTGCCATTTCACTACCAAAAATGAAATTCCTAACATTGTTCGGCTAATTTTACCTTTCTGATGTCTGTATTCAGCCCTTAGCAACCATATTTCTCTGTGCCTCTATTTCAGCAACTTCCTAAAATGGCCTCTGCTGCTCTTCCTGTGATGATCTTTGCCCTTCCTTGAGGCCACCCTGTATTTCCCCTACTTCTCATAAGCCCTTGCTCTCCTCACATGAACTAGCAGGACCAATCAGAACACAGATAACTTCCCACAGTACCCAGAGCAGTGTGTATCCTCACATACAGCTAACCAGAGACAAGCCCTGCAATTACATTAAATGAGTAAGCATTTATTTTAACCTCTTAATAGCCAGCTGTCCCTCATTCTCTTACAGACTGACAGGGAAGGATGGCTGCTTTAGCCGCTTATATCTCTGGTTTGGTACCAGCTAGAAATATGGTGTGAGGAATATGGATTAAGATTTACTGTCAGCCATGTCCCCACACCCACCATTTGCTGAAAGGTAGCAGAAGTAGTGAGCTCTACAGGAGGGCCCTGCTTCAAAGCCCCAGCCATATGGCAGAGAACTTCTTGCAGGCTACCTTTGTTTACTATTTCACACCCCATTCAGACAGCACCTCCCTGCAGAGGGTCTAAGCCAGTGATGGCGAACCTATGGCACGGGTGCCAGAGGCGGCACTCAGAGCCCTCTCTGTGGGCACCCGCACCTTGGAAAAAGTATATGGCGTACCAACATGCTTTAGACTTTTCCTCCCATTCATTAGCACAAGACGCACTATGAACAGCACAGGCAGCGCACTGAATGTAGGCAGACTATTATAGCTAAGGGATAAAGTACATGGAAGATATACTATACTGGACTGTAGTATTCAGGGTAAATTGCTGTGTTGGCACTTTGCGATAAATAAGTGGGTATTTGGTTGCAGTTTGGGCACTCGGTCTCTAAAAGGTTCACCATCACTGGTCTAAGCCATTCCCCAGTTCAATCAAATCTAGCAGACAGCATGGAACCGGCGATTTATAAGGAATTATAAATCGCCCGGCCATCGCAGGCGCAAACCGGATACATATTTGTGTCCCGGTGGCCATGATTAACATGCCCATGGTCTTAGTGTGGTGGTGGTAGGCCAGGGAGGGGAGATATACATATCTCCCCACAGAAACCAAATACCGGTACCATGTATGGACTCGACTTGTAGCCGGAACCCAGGCGGATCTGTTGGTCCCAGAACCATCCCGTGACGTTCTGGTCTGGAGCCATGAACCCAAAAGGGTTTTGTGGGTCATTTAATAACAGCCCAGAAGAGGGGGAGTGGACCCTTCCCAGAGGAGGGGCCGGCTACAGTTTAAAAGGCTTGTGCCAGCAAGCGGGCGTGTCTTTTCTCAGAAGGAGGGTCACATCGTGCCATGTGTTTAGAGGGACCTGCAACCAGCTGACATCACTGCCCTCCATTTGAATACAGCAAAAGACTAACCATAACTTCATCTCCCCGGTAACTGACTTGAACTCTCTGTAATCCTGTTTGTACCATATTACCTGAATTTGTAACCTTAGACCACTATTCTTAGTGTATATTGTGTTATCTAGTGAGCCCTTAAGGCGATTAAATATATAATTTAATCTTGTCCCGTCTTGTATCTCGATCACAAATTCCCACGTCCGTGTTTTGGTCTAGTTATAAGCTACTGCGGGTTGGTTTCTCACCCTATATAATCCCGATAGCTGACCAGGCCTATATCAAACGAGAATCTGGTGGCAGATACCCGGGCTGAGAAAGCGCTGTTTCACTGCGGCAGTGAAAAGGCTCCCTCAGCTTGTTGCCTCTCTGTGCCTGCGTGGACAGGAGGGGTCTGTGTAAACTGTACCAAGCTGACCTTACCAGCTCCTCCAGGAGGGCGTAACGTCACGTCTTGGTAACCAGGGACCATACCGCGTTTCGCGAGTTCGACGTAGTTGACGTCAAGCGGGCACGAGGGGTGGTATACCCCTTACATATGTGCTTTATACTGTCTTAAAGCTGACATTCTAAGCTTTCAGACAATACCAGAATGACAAATCTGTTCAGTACAGGGGAAGAGATCAATAACAGAAATCGGGATGCTGTGAATGAAGCTGAAAGTGAAAGTGAAAGTAAAAGCAGATATTACCCACGATTATTCCCGACTATTTTTAACAGTGATTTCTCCTCTGTTGCTTGGACTAGAAGCTGTCATTCTGGTCTTGTATGAAAGCCTGGACTGTCAGCTTTCAAACAAGACCAGTTGCATAGCTGCTATCATTGAGAAGATATCACCATCTAAGGCCTCATGCACACGACCGTTGTTTCATTCCGTGTCCGTTGTTCCGTTTTTCGTGATTTTCTGCGGACCCATTGACTTTCAATGGGTCCGTTGAAAACTGGGCTAATGCATACAAGATTGTCATCCGCGTCCGTTTTTTTTTCCCCATCATTTGCATGGCAAACTAGTTCATCCGTCTCTTGTTATAATACTGAGAAGACGGACTGCCCATGGCAACGCTGTCAGATGAGAGCTGCTGAATAGGAAAGTAGCATGCATTCGTGGAAGTTATTAGCAGGTAAAACTGAAAATGATCAAATTTTTAAGCACAAAAGCACATACAGCAGGGTGTACTATACCATTAGGGAATAAAAAAAATGAAACGGCAGTTACGCTTTAACAATGCTACAGGAAAACCAGCTGACGAAAGGTTAGATAAAGCAGCCCGAGAGGTCAGGAAGTTAGTGCACAACCCCTTTAAGTGCTGTAACCTGCTGCCACCACTAGGGGTTGCTTACTGCATACCGTTTTGCACCAAATTCAATACTAAGACCATATGCTGTAAGCCGCTCTGCAGAGGATGGCATGGTAGTTTTTCCGTTTTGCAATCATTGAATGATCTCACTTACTGCTCGTCTTCTACGGGGACACTTGACAATGAATTTTTCTGCAGTTTCATCTCATGCCAGTAGTCGTTCAGCTTCTCTCCTACTGCAGTCAGCGTAAGTCTGGATCAGATTTGGGGGAAATAAAAAAAAGTATTACACAGAAGACGGCACTTTTCTGCAAAATACTGGCGTACCACTAGGACAGCCATGAAACAGGGTGAGCGAGTCTGGTATGTTAGGCCAAAGGCACAGCGTTCAATATTGTCAATAACCCAACCTAATTATTCTAACACTATGGATAAAAGGAAACCCTGCACATCCGATGACGTCACCGATCCTTACCTGTAGTCGTTTGTGTAGTCAAAGTCCTGTTTGTTATGTGTGGGCTTTAGATAGTTACATTCAATAACCCCGACCACGCCGACGCCCATGTTGTTAGCCTGGAAGAAAGAACCGAGAGTAGTGTTGAGCGAACTTGTGTTTCAAGTTCGGCGTACAAAGTTCAGGTTATCTAAGAATTCCGTTAGGGATTCCGCTACCATGAACCATAACTTTTGGTCCATGGTAGCGGAATCCATAATGGAATTCTTAGATAACCCGAACTTGAAACCCAAGTTCGCTCTTCCCTAAATCGTGAGCACAGATGAATCAGGCAAACCCTCCAGCGATACCATCAATACAGCCGGCTACTCACCTTCAGCTGGCAGCCGACTCTCACGTAGGCCTTTATTAGCCTGTTTTTGTGGTACATCATTATGCCGTAGTGCTCCTTGTTCCGACAGTTATAACCAAAGGTGATTTTCACAGGTTTATGCTGATCGCATTAAGGAAAGTTCAATCTTACATATAGAAGGCACTGGTTCGGCTTGTGGAGATCCATATGGTGTATTGGCAATGCTCCCCAGCAAAAACTATGCACCTCTCTAGTAGCAGCCACCTCTGGGTAACTACTCTGTAAGTCAACAGGGCACATTTATCAAGCTCGCCTTTTTTGGGAGTTAAAAGAAAACAAACTGGTGTATTGGCAACGCCTGTCTTTAATCTGCATCTCATTTATTATCCCCAAAGAAATCAGGTTTCTCTTTTTTAGTTTAAAGAGGACCTTTCACCGCTCCTGACATGCCAGTTTTAATAGCTTCATGCCTTCCCCATGTAATAAGAATTCTGGAGCCTCTAGTCTTATGTCTGTATGTTGTGCCATTCCTTTATTATTTCTACTAGAAGTTATGAATAATTGCTAGCAGTCTGCAGTAAGGGTACAGAGGGGAGGTAACCAGTTGGGGGTGTGTACCTGCACAGACTCACTCTATCCAATCAGTGCTGCCATTGTCAGACTATGCAGGTACACCCCCCCAACTGGTTACCTCCCCTTTGTACCCTTACTGCAGACTGCTAGCAATTCATTCATAAAGTCCAGCAGAAATAATAAAGGAATGGTACAACATACAGTTATAAGACTAGATGCTCCAGAAAGGTTATTAGATGGGAAATGCAAGTAGTTATTATAAACAGGTATGTCAGGAGTGGTGACAGCTCCTCTTGAAGTCTGACCTCTAGTGGTTGTTTTTTTCTAAGACAGGTTCATATACACTAAGACTTGTCACATCTCTATCTCTTTCATTGTAAGAAAAATTGCACAAGTTCCCCATCAAATAGACAGAAAAATAAGCCTGGTCAGGAGTGGAGTAGAAATAAGACTTTTATGCACCTAAATCAAGCACAAAAAATAAATAAAAAGCTCAGAGCTCTCTCCCTCCTCCCATTGTATGCATGGTCACATGCTGGAGGTTACTGGGAGATTGCTTTGAGTCGGACCTTGCGCTCCTGTAATTTGCCCACTGGCTCCTGGTATTGCCGATACGGCCCAGGTAGGTTTAGCGTTAGGTCCCGAGCTACTTGAGAAACCTTGGCGCGGTGCTCGGGCTCAGACATGTCCTCCAAGCAGGATATGTTGGCTAATCTCTCAATTTTACACCAGTATAAGGGTTAGTAAGACCGCAGTGTGCACCTGTCTTTGTTATATTATTTTTACTGTTTATCACATCCACACATTTGTTATCCTGTGTAGGAAGTCCATTGTGGTACTTGTGGTCCGCTGCAGGCATCCTCCATTGTATGCATTTTTGCTGGGGATTGCCATTAGCAGCGGACCACAAGTGCAGGATATGCCCCCCCCCCCCCCTGTATAGATGCACAACTGCATATGGGGTTGAGCACTTCCTGCTTTTTAATACCACGCTAATCTATAGTTTGTATTTTAAAAAAAGGCGCTCCTACATTAAATAGGTCGGAAAAAAGGCGCAAAAGCTTGAAAACTTCTGAATTGGTCTTAAAACAGGCGCAAAATCAGTTGGAAAATAAGACTGAAAAAATAAGACAGTTCAAAACAGGCTCTTTACTTATGAAAACAGGCGCAGACACTCAGTAAATGTGCTCCAACATCTTTACAGGGAAGATACCTACAGGTGGCACTAGAGACAGTTTTCTTCTTTCTGGAGGAAAGCTCATAGGCATAAGGTAGTACCCCAGACCTGGGGGGTACTTCAATTTGTACATAGTTTGAATTGTTGTGCCTAATGCATTTTATCGTTTGCTTCTGGCTGTATTTCCCAACAAGGAATGGGTGGCAAAGGTTGGCAGGAACAGGGTTAACCACTCTCTTACTCCTCTCTTGGTAGGAGTGGGCTGGTCCCACTTCCTGTCAAGAGGGGGAGTTCTTGTCTAGAGACGAGAGGAAGCAATCTGCACTTTTTCCCTGCTCCTAAAACAGAATTCTTCAGAGAGAATTACTTTACAAAGTCTCAAGTACCATATTTTCTGCTTTATAAGACGCACTTTCCCCCCCTTTTCTTGCTTGGGCCGGCGCTGCACTGTCCTGACCCCGTCAGGTGACAGTGCAGCGCGGGCCGGAGAAGACAGGGGAGCGTGACGTCTGCCGGAGAAGACGAGGAGCCATGGCGCAGGAGAGGTAAGAGGAGTTTATTTTATTTTATTCTGATCTGAGGTCTGATGGGGGTCAGAATTAAAGGGCTGATTTGAGGTCTGATGGGGTTCTGACATGGAGGGCTGATATGGGGGTCTGATGTGATGTCCTGATATTAATGGGGGTCTGATATGAGGTCTGATTAAAAATATTTTCTTATTTTCCTCCACTAAAATCCGGGGTGCATCTTATTATCGGGTGAGTCTTATAAAGCGAAAAATACGGTATATCCTTGAGGATAAAGATGGCAGCGTGAACTACTACATCTGCATCTACAGACACTGCTGTAAGGTGAGGGACTACAGCAAAGCCACCCATCACCAAACAAACTCTAGGTCAGCACGACTCAAGTGCTGAATTGCCACCAACCAACCTGCCTCCACATCCATACTGGTGCCAGAGAAAATTTGTACTAAAGTCTGCTGCTACTATACGTATTTCCAGTTCTACATTACACTTCGTAAAAAAAAAAAACTTGGTCATGTTCAATTCTGGCCTCATCCTGCAGTGCTATATTTTGACTGCACCGATCTCCAGGGAGCAACGGCCTGAGGGAGTACATCGTGAGACAACACCTCATCGGGGCCACTACCACTCCTATCCTCTACAACAGCTTCTCAGGGGGGCAATGCAATATCAGATTATATCTATTAGAAAATTCCTTCTGTTCCAATTCCAAAATGACAGCCACCGAAGTGGTCAGCTGCTCCACCACCTGAGACCCCCAGTGAATATGTGGTGGTTGTCACTGGCTGCTCATTTCACCAAAGCAGGGAATATGCAGTGTTATATCAAGGCATTCACATGAACGGCTGTCCAGGAAATACATGGACTGATCATGTTCACTAGATCAAGAGCAATTGCAGATGTGACACAAGGTCTTCCAGAATGAGAGGATGCTAAAGGAGGAGGGTCCGAAGTGGTGGACTCCTATTACCGCCATATGACCCATATGGAAATAGGTTGTCACAAAATGGACAAACGTTTTAAAAGGTTACACAGCAGCTCCTTGACGCAGTTCATCCACTATATATATTTACATGTATAAGGATACAGATATGGACTTTGGCCTGTAGACGTCTTTTTCTATGTGTGCCAGATTTTTTGAAACAAGTTGTGTTTGTACTTTTTGGCCTCGAATGATAATCTGCATCCGTGGTTTCAGATATAAAATGCTGCAATATACCTGCAAGAAAAAAGAAAAAAAAGTTAAAATATGATAAATGATAAAGAAGAAAATACCTTATTTTAATATAATCCCCATTTTAAATAATTCAGCATCAAAAAAATTGTTACTAATTGATATTCTCTTACAAAGAATGCTGCAGTTGTGAGATATTCTCTTCCCTTCATTACAATGTCGCCTCCTGTTGTTTAATCTGTATAGTAATGTGCATGTCCCCCTATAGAGGTGGACGCACATGCTCAGTTCCATCCTTCAAATGCCACTAGTTGTATGTACTGTTATAAGCTGTGTCAGTTACAGAGAGCGGCAGCACATAGGACACACCCCATGAGCTATGATAGTAGGAGATATCTGCAGCAGAAAGGGCATGCCCCCCTAGGTTGTAATGGGGAGAGAGCTGAAGCAGAAAAAACACGTCCCTCTGAGCTGCAGTACGAGAAAAAGCTACAGCAATTCGAATGGGGAGTTCTCAGGATCCATGTGAGGTACAGGGCCGTACGTGACCACTGCCCCCAGTTATTGGCCGCAGTGGTGATATGTCACCCATGCAGTAAGTCACTGGGTCATGTACTGCATGGGTGCGGCCTGTCAACACGAATCCCCGATTCCGTTTACAGGGCAGATCCTCTGTGCAAGCGCTGGCACTTCCAGTTAAGGCGCGTGCGCAAGACTATCATATTCATCTGCCAGCACATTAGAGAATCGTCTCCCCTCACAGATGTAAAATTTGCTCAGATGGACCAATCGATTCGCCCATCCCCTCCCCAGTATAGACCGCAGTGTACTGCGGCATTTGTAAGTTATGTAAATGAGGTGGGTTTTGTAATTAGGGCTATGAAAACCCACAGACTGTGAAATGAGCTAACATTTTCCACCTTAAGGTGCTATTACACCGCGTGACGCACGGGCAGTGCGAGCGCGATGGATGAGAGTACACGTGCCAATGCAAACTGAACGCTGCAGGAACGACTGCTGCTGCTGCAGTCATTCCCCCCCCCCCAATTCGGTTCTAATCATTATTGGCAGCACACCCCGGATTACACAGGGAGATATGCTGCCGATAACCGATGAACGAGAGCTTGATTGATTATACCATATTAGCCAATTATCGCAAATGAGTGTTCCGGTGAGCGCTTGTTCCCGATAATTTGTAATCGTGCGGTCTAATGGCCCTTTCTCCCTGTACCTCTCCCCATACTCCGTCACCGCCTCTGCTGCTTGTCTCAATAAACACAAAACCTACTTTCCAAGAAAATTTGTCTCAAGGGTCTACTTCAGCTGCGACGCTCCAACAAACAGGAGTTATTTCATACGAAACTCATTAGTAACAAATATAATTGTCAAGATGGCTGACGAAAGAAACAATCAAAAACGTAGTGTCCTTCAAGGCTACAGGCATACTGCTGTAATAAACAGACGTCCAGTGCAGACCACTGCTGTCCCCCCACCCCCAGAGATGATAAGATCAGCAGCACATCCCTGGTAGAAGCGAGAGCCCTGGGGGTCCAGGGAGGTGCTGACCCTCTTATCAGTATTTGCACTGTGGGGGTTGGGAAGGAGGACTCAGACAGGAGTGACTGGAGGGTCAGAGAGTAAACTGCAACAATCAAGGATGGTCATTCAGGACTCCAAGGCCAGTTTCACATTTGCCTTTTGGCATTCCGGTTTTGAGATCCGGCAGAGGATCCCAAAATGCTTCCGTTTTGGGTCAATGCATTCTGAACGTGGATGCTCCGTCCAGGACGCCTTCCGTTTTGTAACCGGACACAAAACCACAGGAAGCTGCAGTTTTGTGTCCAGTCTGCGAAACGGAACAAACCGGATTCGGCACTAAAAACAATGCAAGTCCATGGATCCTAAAAAACCACGTCCGTCACCCATTGACTTGTATTTAGTGACAGATCCGGCTTGTTCCATTTCAATTTAACAGAACCGCATCCTAGGGGAACGGATGCATCCTGATGTGCAAGTCAAAACGGAAGCGTTTTGGTCCGGTTTTGAGATCATCTCCCGGATATTAAAAACCGGAAACAAAACTGCAGAAGGTCTGTATTAGACCTGCCAATGTAGCAGACGATTTTTTGGGGTGGAAGCGTTCCTTCCCAGCAATAGTCTGCTTGTTAGCGGAGCCATATTTACATGCAGCGGTCACCTCCACATTAAGGGGAGGAGCGATCGCCGATGGCATTGCTCGTCCTCATACTGAATCACTGTTTGCCGGTGGCAGATCGTGATTAGATGGCAAAATCTGCCGCCTGCAAACAATGATTTTAATCATGCTTAAAAATCTTGATGCCCTGATAATCAGCGGCCCTTCTAGGGCTGTATTACACAGCCAGATCAGCCCTAAAGCTGCCCGTACACATTTAATAGCTGATCAGCCGACTGAACTGTGGGAAGAGTGAAAATATTCATTTTGCCTAATCCTTGTCTCCTCCAATATCATCTGTCGGGGGCGAGTGGGGAGCTCCCCACACAGTGCATTGTCCGAACCCACTGCTCTCGCAATTGCGGACAAGAATAGGACATGTTCTATTTTTTTCCAGAGACGCGGACCGGAAGATCCGCATCCATTCCGTCCCCATAGAGAATGAATGGGTCCGCACCCGTTCCGCAATTTGCATGGAGCCTAATATTGAGCCGTACCGAAGTAGTCAGGAGGACACTCCCTTGTCTGACATCACTTCCTGCTCTGCAGCTATTGGCTGTAGCTGCACCACACAGACTTCCTGCTCTGTCCCCACCCATGCACTCAGCATATAGAACGGTTTATTCTTAAAGGCTATGGACACCTTTTTCTGCCACTTTCCTAGTATAAGAGCTCACTGACACGACCGCATGAACGAGTCCGCATCCGTTCTGCAATTTTGCGGAACGGGTGCGGACCCATTCATTTCAATGGGGCTGCAAAAGATGCTTAAAGCACACCGCGTGCTGTCCGCAACCATTGTTCCATTCCACGGCCCTGCAAAAAATTTAGAGCATGTCCTATAGGCATTTCTATAATGGGCCGCCCGTTCCGGTCTGCAAATTGCGGAACACACACGGGCGGCATCTGTGTTTTGCAGATCCGCAAATTGCGGATCCCAAAACACGGCGCGGTCGTGTGAATGCGCCCTAACTGAGCAGTAGGGTGCCGTGTTTATATTGAATCCTGTCATCTGACGGGTCATGTGAATCCCTGTGATCTGCAGAAGCTCATATACACTTATCAGTGTGACAAGAATTGAGTTGTAATGAGTGTTGCAGACTGTGCAGGTGGTTCTGCTGGATGTCTGGGACAGTCTGCAGATACACGCTCAGTTAACCCCTGTAGTACAAGAACTGCTGGAAAGTTTTTACCAAGACCAATTGAAACAATGATTTTTAGCCCAAAATGCATAGAATGTAATAAAAAATCTGAGCCTTTAAAGCCAAATACAGGAGGGAAGGTGCTAAAACGGAGCAAGGCGCCTGTGTGATGCACTAAAAGTGGAGGTGGTCGTAGTTTTGGCAGCTTTTCTGTACAGTCCAGTAACAAACAGCAGTAGTTATTGCATGTGGTGCTAAAGCAGTTGTACAAGATTAGAAAAACATGGCTGCTTTCTTCTACAGGTTGCGTGTGGTATGGCAGCTCAATTTCACTAACCACAAAGGCATTGGGCTAAAACATCAGGCTCAACGCTTGGACAAGTGTGGTGCCATTCCTGGAAGAAGACAGCCATGTTTTTTTTCCCAAACCCTGCGCAACCCCCTTTAAAGTGCACAATATAAAACAGAGATAGTGAAGAAGACAGATCCCAAAATGGCGGACTATACGTACCCTCAAAGAATAGTCACTGTCAGGAGCGACAAGTTCTATCCTTTCTTGCTTCTTATATCCCTTCCTGAAAGATCCATCAATCTCCTCAGGAATTTTTATGTCATACTTATCCGCAGTAAAATCAAATTCCGATTTCCCGTTTTTGTCCCTAAATAAGAAGAAAAAATAGTAACATCTAAGGAAAAACAAAAAACAAAAAAGCCTAAGAACGTTAACACATTGCAATTTCACCATTTCTTCTGCATCTATGTGCACACTACAGGAGACACAATGTCTTAGAACTCCAGATAAGATGGTCAGAATAAAGAAGCAACCTCAACTGGACAAAGCCGATTCCCAGAGCTGGCGATCATGGTCACAAGGGGGTCCCCATATAATAAAATGCTGGGATTAGGCTTGATTGCGGCACTGAAAGGGGTTAACCGCCAGGATTAGAGTTTACTTCCAATCCTGGCAGTTGCAGTGGGAATGCAGCTGTGTAATATGGCTGTCTTCACATAGGTTATCGCCAGGGGCAGGTTGGCATTGTGCCTCACCAGGAAGAGTCTGCCGGTGGCCGGTCTTGCTGTCATTGCCATGCCACGATAATGACAGCACCACAGGGCCGTCGTCAGCCTACCATGTGTATTATGCACATTGCCGCTGCGAGGGGCCACCAGCACCCGGTCACAATGTGCGAAGCGAGTCCGCTGTGCTACCATTATAAACAGCAAATGAGCAGAACCTGTGGAGAGGTAAGATCCTGCCCACAACGACAGACAGCAAGGAAAAACAGAAAGATCTGTCAGCACGTGAGTCTATCTGATCTTCTCAGATCTCTCACAGGGCAGACAGTGACAGTACCCCCCTTCTATGGGGGACCTCCGGGCACCCAGGACCGACCTTATCCGGGTGTGCCCTGTGAAAGGCCTTAAGAAGGCGACTAGCACTGACATCAGTCGCCGGAACCCACATTCTTTCTTCTAGACCGTAACCCTTCCAATGTACAAGGTACTAAAGGACAAAGAATATGTGAGTTAATTATTCTGGACATCTGAAACTCCAGATTACCATCTATCATGACAGGAGGAGGTGGCAAGGGAGATGGTTCAGCAGGTTCCATAGTTTTTCAACAAAGATTTGTGAAACACATTACGGATCTTCCAAGCCTGCGGAAGTTCAAGACGAAACGCAACTGGATTAATAATGGCAGAGATCTTGTAAGGACCAATAAATCTTGGGCCCAACTTCCAAGAGGGTACCTTCAACTTAATGTTTTTAGTGGACAACCACACCAAATCACCCACACAGAGGTCCAGACCAGTCATACGTCTCTTGTCAGCCATACGTTTATATCTTTCGCCCATTTTTTTCAAATTGATTTGAATCTTCCGCCAGATAGGTGACAATGAGGAAGAGAATCTCTCCTCTTCAGGTATACCAGAGGACTCAGTCCCAGAAGAAGTACCAAACTGAGGGTGAAACCCATATGCACCAAAAAATGGTGACTTATCAGTGGACTCCTGTCTACGGTTATTCAAGGCAAACTCAGCCAATGACAAAAATGAAGACCACTCTTCCTGATTCTCGGAGACAAAACACCTAAAATAAAGTTTCCAGATTCTGGTTAGTGCGCTCAGTTTATCCGTTAGACTGAGGGTGAAAAGCCAAAGAGAAGGACAACTGAACTCCCAGGCGAGTACAGAAAGCCCTCCAGAACCTGGAAACAAATTGCTTCCCCCTATCAGACACCACATCAGAGGGAATGCCGTGTAATTTCACAATGTTATCAATAAACACTTGAGCGAGAGTTTTGGCATTAGTATAAAGTGCGCCATCTTACTGAAGCAGTCTACCACCACCAAAATCATAGTCTTTCCAGAAGAGCTAGGTAAATCAGTGATTAAGTCCATGGACAAATGCGTCCAAGGACGGGATGGGATGGACAAAGGAAGAAAAGATCCTGAGGGCCGAGCATGAGTCGCCTTGGCACGTGCACAGGTCTCACAAGCTGCCACATAGCCCTCCACACTTTTACGTAAATCTGGCTATCAGAATCTCCGAGAAATAAGATCTACAGTGGATCTGCTCCCAGGGTGTCCCCCAAGGACAGGATCATGATGCTCCTTGAACACCTTGTATCGAAGCCCAGAAGGAACAAACAACCTCCCTAGAGGACAGGAATCAGGTGCCTCACCTTGAGCTCCCAACACCTCCGCCTCTAGTTCAGGATAAAGGGCGCATACCTCCACCCCATCAGCCAAAATCGGAGCAGGATCCTCTGAATCTCCCCCCCACAGAAAAACTATGTGACAAAGCATCAGCTTTGACGTTTTTAGCCCCAGGGCGATAAGTGACCACAAAATTAAATCTGGTAAAAAACAATGACCATCTGGCCTGACTTGGGTTCAGATGCTTCGCTGATTGCAGGTAAGCCAGATTCTTATGGTCAGTAATTAATGTAATGAATGAATCGTTCCTTCTAACCAATGGCACCATTCTTCAAAGGCAAATTTAATGGCCAGCAACTCTATTACCAACATCATAATTTATTTTGCCAGAAGAAAGTTTTTTAGAAAAAAAGAGGGACACTTGCCAGGAGAGGGACACTGCTCCGACTCACATTTCTGAGGCGTCAACCTCCACAATGAAAGGTTGAGACACATCGGGTTGCACCAGAATGGGAGCAGAGGCGAAACATTTCTTTATTGAAGAAAAAAAAGCATGTAATGCCTCTTCCGACCAAACTGAGAAGTCCACACCTTTCTTGGTCATATCAGTCAAAGGCTTGACAATAGTGGAATAATTCAGGATATATTTTCTGTAGTAACTAGTAGGGATCGACCGATATTGATTTTTTAGGACCGATACCGATAATTTGTGAACTTTCAGGCCGATAGCCGATAATTTATACCGATATTCTGGGAATTTTCATTTTTTTAAAAAAAATAAAAATTCCCACAAATCTGCTGAAAATTAATGTTTATTGTTAATGTGTATTTTTATTTTTTTTGTAAATCTTTCTTTTTCATTTATATTTAATATTTTGGTGTTTTTATTTTTATTTTTGTAACTTATTTTTTTAACTAACTTTTAGCCCCCTTAGGGACTAGAACCCTTGTCCTATTCACCCTGATAGAGATCTATCAGGGTGAATAGGAGCTCACACTGTCCCTGCTGCTCTGTGCTTTGTGCACACAGCAGCATGGAGCTTACCATGGCAGCCAGGGCTTCAATAGCGTCCTGGCTGCCATGGTAACCGATCGGAGCCCCAGCATTACACTGCTGGGGCTCCGATCGGAGGAGCAGGGGAGAGGGGATCCTGTGGGGGGGCGCACTGCGACTGGGGTGGGGGGGCCCTATGCGCCACCACTGCTTCATACTGGGGGGGAGGGGGGGCGCACTGCGCCACCAATGCTTAACCTCTTAAGGACATAGGGCGTACAGGTACGCCCTTGTGCCCTGGTACTTAAGGACACAGGGCGTACATGTACGCCCTGTGCATTTTCGATCACCGCCGCACGGCGGGCGGTGATCGGAACCCCGTGCCTGCTCAAATCATTGAGCAGGCACTTAGAGCAAATGCGCCAGGGGTCCGGTGACCCCCCCATGTATGCGATCGCAGAAAACCGCAGGTCAATTCAGACCTGCGGTTTTCTGCGTTTCCGGTTTATTTGGGTCTCTGAAGTCCCGATAACCCGGAACAGGATGGTGATAGTGGTGTGATTTCACCCCACCAATCACCATCCAGCGATCCTGAGTGGTGATGGTGACATCACCACTCAGGATCGCTTTCTGATTGGTCTGTGGGCGGTCCGGCGGCAGATTCAAAAGAGGCAGGCGCTCCTCTCCTCCTCCTTTTGTGTTCCGGAGCCGGAGGAGAGAGGAGCTGCCTGCACGTGTCTGCTGCCACCGCTGCACCGCTGCCTGCACCCGATCTGTGCCCCCCAGGACCCGATCTCTGCCCCCAGCACCCCATCAGGTACATAGGGACAGCTAGGGAAAGTTTGGTTTAGGCAGGGAAAAAAAAGGGAAAGTTAGTTTCTGAACTTTTCTGAACTTTGATTGCATCACCCTAAGTTAGGGTGTCTGGGGTCCACAGCACAGCTGTGTGACCCTAGACCCCCCAGGGGTGCTGCCACTTGCCTTTTGACTTTTTTTGTCATTTTTTCAGTGACCCACTGGTAAATCTGATGGTGGAGCAGACGAATCTGTACGCCCAACAGTTCGTCGCTCAACACCCGGGCTCCTTTTTGGCCAGGCCCGGTGGCTGGACGCCGGTCAGTGCAGCCGAAATGAGGACATTTTGGGGCCTCGTGCTGCATATGGGCCTGGTCAAAAAACCCAGTGTCAGGCTGTACTGGAGTGGGGACGTCCTATACCAGGCCCCACTTTACAGTACAGCCATGACACGCTCCCGGTTTGAGGCCATCCGGAAATGTCTGCATTATTCGGATAATGCAGCATGTCCCCCCCGAGGTGATCCTGCCCATGACCGTCTGTATAAGATACGGCCGGTCATCGATCACTTTGGGGCCAAATTCATGGAGGCCTATGTACCTGGAAGGGAGGTCGCGGTTGATGAGTCTCTCATTGCGTTCAAGGGGAGACTCATTTTCCGCCAGTATGTGCCCTCCAAGCGGGCGAGGTATGGCGTGAAGCTATACAAAATTTGTGAGAGTACCTCAGGGTACACTTACAAATTTCGTGTATACGAGGGGCGAGATTCCCGGATTATACCCCCAGAATGTCCCCCCACTCTGGGTGTTACCGGGAAACTTGTGTGGGACCTTATGTTCCCACTGCTGGATAAGGGTTACCACCTTTACGTGGATAACTTTTATACCAGTATCCCCTTGTTCCAGTCCCTTGCCGCCAGATCCACGTCCGCTTGTGGGACCGTGCGGAAAAATCAACGCGGCCTCCCTGCCCACCCCCTCCAGGTACCTATCCCCAGTGGTGAGACCCGTGCCCTTACCACTGGAAACCTGTTGCTGGTCAGGTATAAGGACAAGAGGGATGTCCTTATGCTGTCCACAATTCATGGTAACGGCATCACCCCTGTCCCTGTGCGAGGTACCGCGGCAACGGTCCTCAAGCCCGATTGTATCGTCGCTTACAATCGGTATATGGGAGGAGTTGATCTCTCTGATCAAGTCCTCAAGCCATATAACGCCATGCGCAAAACCCGGGCATGGTACAAAAAAGTTGCGGTCTACTTGGTGCAGGTTGCCATGTACAACTCTTTTGTACTATCCCGAAGCGCTGGCAGCACAGGGACATTCCTCCAGTTCTATGAGGCAGTCCTCAAGGCCCTGATCTTTTCGGACCGGGAAAGAGCAGGCCGGAGTACCTCGGGAACTGTAGGTGCCCGGATCGTCCCTGGCCAACACTTTCCAGGTGTGGTCCCCCATACTGGAAAGAAGGGACGAACCCAAAAAAAGTGCAGAGTGTGTCGCAGGAGGGGGATACGGAAGGACACGACTACTCAGTGCGACACTTGCCCCGATCATCCGGGCCTCTGCATTATTGGTTGCTTCAGGGAGTATCACACTTCCATGGAGTACTAAATTTATATCCCAATTTAGCACTGACATCGGATAAAAAAAAACTGATTCTCAGACTTGACACCCAAAAAAACTAAAATAATTTATTAAAAAAAGACATATTAGGTATCGCCGCGTCGGTAATAATCTCCTCTATAAAACTACCCCATGACCTAACCCCCCAGATTAACACGGTCAAGGAAAAAAAAAAAAAAAGGTCACCTTACATAATAAAAATTTTAATAGCAAGCGATCAAAAAGTCATATAGCCCCCAAAAAAGTGCCAATAAAACCGTCCGCTCATCCCACAAAAAATGAGCCCCCACATGAGATAATTGGATAAAAAAAATTTTTTTTAAATGACCCTTAGACTTTAGAGATACCCCAAAAAAATTTGTATCAAAAAAGATAATAGTCTAAAACCAAAATAATTGTAAAAAAAGTTGACTTATCAGGTATTGCCGCGTCCGTAAGAATCTCCTCTATAAAAATACCCCATGACCCAACCCCCCAGATTAACACTGTCAAAAAATAAAAATAAAATAGGTGCAAAAAAAGAATGGGTTAAAATAAAAAATTTGACAAAAAAAAGAAATTCTCAAATTTCATCCCCATTTGCCAATAACTCTTGTGCAACACCTAAAGGGTTAACAACGTATGTAAAATCAGTTTTGAATACCTTGAGGGGTGTAGTTTCTTAGATGGGGTCATTTTTGGGTGGTTTCTATTATGTAAGCCTCGCAAAGTGACTTCAGACCTGAACTGGTCCCTAAAAATGTAGTTTTTGTAAATTGCTTCTAAATTTCTAAGCCTTATAACATCCCCAAAAAATAAAATATCATTCCCAAAATAATTCAAACATAAAGTAGACATATGGGGAATGTAAAGTCATCACAATTTTTGGGGGGTATTACTATGTATTACAGAAGTAGAGAAACTGAAACTTTGAAATTTGCTAATTTTTCCAAAAATTTGTTAAATTAGGTATTTTTGGGTGCAAAAAAAAATATTTTTTTGACTTCATTTCACCAGTGTCATGAAGTACAATATGTGACGAAAAAACAATCTCAGAACGGCCTGGATAAGTCAAAGCGTTTTAAAGTTATCAGCACTTAAAGTGACACTGGTCAGATTTGCAAAAAATGGCCTGGTCCTAAGGTGTAAAAAGGCTGTGTCCTTAAGGGGTTAATACTGGGGGGGCTTGGGGGGGAGGCGCACTGCGCCACCAATGCTTAATACTGGGGGGGGGGAGGGGGGCGCACTGCGCCACCAATGAAGCTTAATCTCTAATTTATTCATATACAGGAGGCGGGAGCTGGCTGCAGAATCACATAGCCGGCTCCCGACCTCTATGAGCGGTAGCTGCAATCCGCGGCACCTGAGGAGTTAACTACCGCAGATCGCAGCTACAGCTCATAGAGGTCGGGAGCCGGCTATGTGATTCTGCAGCCAGCTCCCGCCTCCTGTATATGAATGAATGAATGAGAGATTAAGCTTCATTGGTGGAGCAGTGGCCATAGCTCCTCCCCTCCTCTTGTCCCCTGTCCTTTCATTGGCGGCAGCAGCAGCAGCACAGGGGGAGGAGACACTGCTCCTTCTCCCCTGTGCTGCTGCTGAGGGAACACGGAGAGCGCTGTCAGCAGTTCCCCATACGCTATCGGAATATCGGCAAAATAAATGCCGATACCGATAGCGTTCAAAATCCTGAATATCGGCCGATAATATCGGTAAATCCGATAATCGGTCGATCCCTAGTAACTAGTAAATCCCCAAAACAGCATCACCGCTTTCTGATTCTCAGGTCGATCCCAGTCTAATAACGCACAGACCTTTTCGGGATCCATACGAAAACCTGAGGAAGAAAGCAAGTAACCCAGGAACTGCAGCTCCTGAACAGCAAACACACATTTTTCTTAGCATACAACTTATACTCCCGGAGGATCAATAACACTGGTCTTAAATAATCCTGATGAGTCTCCATATCGGCAAGTAAATTAGTATCTCATCGAGGTAAATAACAAACCTCCCCACCAAGGGATGAAAAATGTCATTGATAAAGTGCTGAAAGACCGCCGGGGCATAAGTCAACTCAAAGGCCATGACCAAGTTCTCCAAGTGGCCCTCAGGGGTATTGAAGGCCGTCTTCCATTCATCCCCCTCCCTGATTCTTATCAGATTATAGGTCCCTCTTAAATCCAACTTGGAAAACACCTTGGCTCCAACAAGGTGTGGGATCAAGTGAAGGGGATAAGGATCACGGACAGACTCTTTCGGGTTAAGAAAGATTATAAAACCGAGACTTTGGCAATTTAGCTCCGGGAATAAAATTGACCGGACAATCATACTCTCGGTGAGGGGGTAACTCCTGATCTCCACCCTCAAAGAATACGTCAGAAAAATCAGAAAGAAACAGAGGTAACACCTTAGCGCAGGGGTGTCAAACTCAAATTCATCGGGGGCCGCATCAGCAGTTTGGTCATCCTCAAAGGGCCGGTTGTATCGGACTTATGGGGGATCTGTGGGGGATCTGGGGGATCTGTGGGTGACATTTAAGGGGGATCTGCCCACCCCTAGGACCGCCCCCTAAAACCGCCCCTTTAGAGAACAGGGATGCAAGTAAAATTTGGGGGGGGCTATAAAAGTCCAGCCCAGCAAAGAAACCCCCCAGATGGGGATGGCACTGTTAATGGGGGATCTGGGGATGGCATCCACAGATCACCCATCCTATAACAGTGCCATCCACAGCCCCCCCACCCCATAACAGTGCCATCCACAGCCCCCCCACCCCATAACAGTGCCATCCACAGTCCCCCCACCCCATAATAGTGCCATCCACAGCCCCCCCACCCCATAACAGTGCCATCCACAGCCCCCCCACCCCATAACAGTGCCATCCACAGCCCCCCCACCCCATAACAGTGCCATCCACAGCCCCCCCACCCCATAACAGTGCCATCCACAGCCCCCCCACCCCATAACAGTGCCATCCACAGACCCCCCCCCCCCCCCCATTGCAGCTCCAGTACAGACTAGTTATAAAATGTGTACAATTAATAAGGATTCTATTCATGAGGCCCCCTCTGCAGTAGAACATTCAATACAGCCACATCCTACTCACAGGGCTGTTATCTTAATGCTGGCCGGCCGGGCAGACGAGCGGCAGCGTCACAACTGACGTCATGTGCCTGTGCCGCCTCCTTCATTCAGAAAGTAGGCCGGGCACATGACGTCAGTCGTGACGCTGCCGCTCCTCTGCCCAACCGGCCAGCATTAAGATAACAGCCCTGTGAGTAGGATGTGGCTATATTGAATGTTCTACTGCAGAGGGGGCCTCATGAATAGAATCCTTATTAATTGTACACATTTTATAACTACTGGAGCTGGGGGCCGGAGCACAGTGAACGCACCGGCCCCCAGCTCCTCCTCCCAGTCCCTCCCCGCTGATACATCGCAGCCTGCGATGCTGGAGCATGGCAGGCTGCGATGTCAAAAGGTGGCGGAACGCCGTTCCGGTGCGTTCCGCCAGAAAAAAAAGCCCTGCCGCTCATTATGCGATTTATTATCACTTCTTGCAGGGGCCGCCTGCAGGAAGTGATAATAAAAGGTGAAGGCCGGCGGCGGCTACGCGGGCCACATGACGAGGTCTGGCGGGCCGGATTCGGCCCGCGGGCCTTGTGTTTGACACCCGTGCCTTAGCGGATACCACAGAAAGTTGTCTATACAGAAATCACTGCAATTACTGATCTGTCTTGCTTGCCAATCTATGGTAGGATTATGTCTGATCAACCATGGTAAACCTAGCACTAGAGAAGCAGACAAACCCTTCAGCACAAAACAAGAAATGGACTCAACATGGGAATCACCCACCCTCAAATGAATATCCTGCACCATATGAGTCAGACACTTTTGGGAGAGAGTGGCGGAATCAATAGCAACACACAGATATCCCCTTGTTTAATGCGCTTGTTTTAAAACCATGACTCTGAACAAATTGATAATCAACAAGGTTATTCCCTGCACCACTGTCAACAAATACTTCTAATTCAATATTTTTGGAGTCTAGCGCCACCATGGCAGGCAGGAGAAATAGGGTACTACAGGTAAGGCTACTTTCACCCTTGGGTTCGGAGCGGATCCGTCTGGTGTCTGCACAGACGGATCCGCTCCTATAATGCAAACGATAGTATCCGTTCAGAACGGATCCGTCTGCATTATATTTCATTTAAAAAAATCTAAAAAAGTTAGTCAGACGGATCTGTCCAGACTTTACTATGAAAGTCAATGGGGGACGGATCCGTTTGAAATTGCACCATATTGTGTCAATGTCAAACGGATCTGTCCCCATTGACTTACATTGTAAGTCTGGACGGATCCGTTTGGCTCCGCACAGCCAGGTGGACACCCGAACGCTGCAACCTGCGTTCGGGTGTCCGCCTGCTGAGTGGAACGGAGGCCAAACGGTGCCAGACTGATGCATTCTGAGCGGATCCACATCCACTCACAATGCATTAGGGCAGTACGGATCCGTTCGGGGCCGCTTGTGAGAGCCTTCAAACGGAACTCACAAGCGGAGCCCCGAACGCAAGTGTGAAAGTAGCCTAAAAGACCAAAATACCTTCTCTGACTCCCCATCCACGCTACCAAGAGTAAGAGAACTAGATCTATTTTTTTTTTTCCTTTTGAGGTTTAATATAAGGACACATGTTAATAAAATGTCCTTCTTTCCCACAGAAGAAACAAAGTCTTCTCTGAACCCTGAGGTTCCTATTACCAGGGCCTGAAGAGACCTGTCCCAACTGCATAGGCTCATCAGCAGACACTAGCTTAAGTGACTCAGTACACCGAGGGACAGAAGAGATAGTTTCCCCATATGATAGTGCATCCCAAGAGAGGGGAACCTTGCATCTCTCTCTCAGGCGTCTATCAATCCGTACGGCAAGGGACATGGCCGCCTCTAAAGAGTCAGGGTTTTTATGGAATGCCAGAGCGTCTTTTAGTCTCTCAGACAGCCTCTGACAGAACTGACTACGGAGTGATGGGTCATTCCACTCCGAATCAGTTGCCCATCTACTAAATTCAGAACAATATGACTCCGCAGAACGTTTTTCCTGACTCGGAAGCTACGCAGCTTAGATTCGGCCAGAGAAACCCGGTCTGGGTCATCATAAATAAGGCCCAGGGCTCTGAAAAATTCATCCACCGATCGGAGGGATTGGGAACCAATCGGCAGAGAAAAGGCCCAGCAGAGAAATAATAATGCCAACTCTTTGATTCTCGTCCCCAGAGGAGATCGGACGCAGACGAAAATACAATTTACAAGATTCTCTGAAACAAACAAAGGGGCCAGCGTCTCCCTGAGACCTAGACACAACACTTACACAAAGTAGAAACAGGAGGACTTAGCTCGAGGTGAGTAAGAAGCAGGAGAACCTCTAACAACCAGCTTAGAACTCCAGAAGGAAATAACTGCAAGGTCTGCAGTGAGAAGCGGGCATAAATAGAGCCAGTAAACAGCAAATGAGCAGAACCTGTGGAGAGGCGAGATCCTGCCCACAACAACAGAAAGACCTGTCAGATAGACTCACGTGCTACAAGTCTACCTGATCTTCTCAGATCTCTCACAGGGCAGACAGTGACATCCTGCCTATTTGGCTTGGCCCCACCTACAACATGGGGCCACTTTTACACAATCTTCCAGGGCCACTTGAGTTCCCAATCTGCCCATGGTTCTCGCATGGCCACAGTGGCAGTGCCCACATGACTGCCTTGACATAATAGTATGTCAAGGTGCGCCAACTACCTCAGGCTCTGTCACAGTGCAGGAAGGGACTAAAACAGGTTCTAAGGAAACCCCTACAAGGAAAAACTATAGTCCTTGATGTTTACTTCTACCACTGCTTCCATCACATGCCTTCCTCCCGCCTTAGTCCCGTCCTCCTACACAAATCACAGCTAAGGGTTTGCCTCTAGCATTTACAAGTGGCTGCTTCGCACCCTCATCTCATGTTGGAATCCGTAACTGTAAAACGCCAAGAAATATGGTACTGCTTTACAAAAAAAAAAAAAGTAAGATGCATACCGCCTTAAATTCCAGATGATGATCCTTGTGCCTTTTTTCCCAATAATTGCATCCAGTTCCGCCAGTAGGTCCTTTTCTGAATTCAGAAGAGAATGCCCCAAAATTGCCTGTAGATTTACATCGGAGATCGGGGTATTCACTACCTGCCGTTTGTGGAGTTAAGGAACTAACCAGGTATCGATCTATAGTAAAATTCTATCAAAGGGTTACATCCATCACAAAGTCTTTATGGTCCTTGTCAATCCGAGTGCCAGGAACCCCACCCAACAAATAGACTGATGGTTCAGAGCAGTGGCCTCCAGCTGTGCGGCAAATGCAGCACAATGTAAAGAAAAATCCCCCTTAAGTACCGGGCCCATTTTAAATTTTTTGCTCCCCACAGTTCAATAGCTATAACTTTCATTTTTCCGTTCAGGGGCTTATTTTTTTTGCGGGATAAGATTTTTTAATGGCACCATTTAATTTACCATACCTTGTTTTGAAAAACATGAAAAAAATATATATATTATCATGTGGGACAAAAAAAAAAAAAGCACCATTCCAATTTCCTTTTTTGGTTTTGACATTACAGCGTTCACTGACCGCTTAAAGTGACATGACCTCCTTCTGCTGTGGCTTAACACGATTACGGCGATACCAAAAATTTTTTTTTGTACTATTTTATATAAAAGAAAATTAAAAAAAATTCTGACAGCCTTAACTTTTTTTTTAATTCCGTCTACAGAGATGTGTGGGGGCTTATTTTTTGCAGGACGAACTGATGGGTTTTTTTGGTACCATTTTTAGGGTGCATACAACTTTTTCGTCACCAATATAAAAAAATTTGGGCAGGGGATAAGGTGACAAAAAATAAAATAAAAAATATTATTAAATAATAATAATAATTAAAATAAAAACATTTTTTAAAATGTATTTTAATAGTTAAGGCATTTTCGGGCATGGTGATTCCTGTTATGGCTATTTTTTATATGTAAAATTGGGAAAGGAGAGCGATTTCAAATTTTTTAAAAAACTTTTATGAACAATAACTTTTAGCCCTATTAGAGGGCTAGAACCTGGGATCTTTTGATTCTTTGTCCATTTAACCCGAATAGAGATCCATTAGGGTGGATGGGATTTTCCTGCACTGCTGAGCTGTGCCTTTTGCACAGCTTAGCAGGAAGCTTACTATGGCAGGCCTGGAAAGCTTCAGGCTGTCATGGTAACCGGTCAGAGGCCAGCAATTTCACTGCGGGGCTCCGATCAGAAGGCAGAGGGAGCCGCAGTGCTTCACCTGATCTCACTGTTGAATGCAGTATTTGAGGGGTTAAATGAGAGGGTACGGCACGATCGCCCTTTCCCGCCATTTCAGCCGGGTGCCTGCTGCATTATACTGCCACCACAGCAGCCCACTCCATGCAAGCCCTCAGCCACTGTGCCGTAGAGGTAAGTCACGGTGGCTGAAGGGGTTAAAGGGGTATTCCAGGAGTACAATATTTATGACCCACCCTAAGGACAGGTCATCAATATTTGTCGGTGGGGGTCCAACACCGCCACCAATCAGCTGTTTGAAGGGGGTGCAGCACTCTAGCGAGTGCTGCAGCATCCTCGCAGCACATCGCCGTTCATGGTATAGTGGCTGTGCTTAGTACTGCGGACCAGACCCATTTGCTTGAATGCTACGGAGCTGCACCTCGGCAGATTCTTCAAACAGCTGATCAGCGGTGGATGCCAGGAGTCGAACCCTGCCCCGAGGATAGGCCATCAATAGCCGAACACTTCTGGAAAACCCTTTTAACCACTTCATGACAGGCACAACTACCTACGGTTTGATTGTGAGGGGGAAAAAAAGGATATTTTGCTTGTTGAAGGAGATGATTGGCACGATGACCTGCTCGGCATTTACGGCTTCCAGGAAAGTCTGTGACAACATGCCCACGTGCATCGCAGAGTCATTTTTGGTCAGAACAATCGCATCCTTGCCCAGACGCATGGAGCCGGATTTAAAACCATTTCCATAGAGGCCGACCGGAACGTGACCTTGTACTGCAACCTTGTCACTGAATCCAAAACTGTGGGAAAAAGAGGAAGAATGAAACATCTGATAAACCTACTGCACACAGTCGATACAATTATTCCAACTACTCCCGATCCTCAGTGTTATTTCCTAGTCTGCGCTTATTCTGTAAATTAGTTGCACATGCGTACGGCCGCTCCATTCACTTCTATGGGAATTGCGGAGATAGATGAGCGCTGTATTCAGCCATCTCAGGAACTCCCATAGAAATGAATGGAAAGGCTACGCACATGTGCGACCGGCCGCCCCATTATTTTCAGGAGGGGCTGCAGGGAGTACGGGGCCCCCGTACTCACGATCGGTGGGGGTCCCAGCAGTAGAACCCCCACGAACTAATAGTTATCCCCTATCCTTTGATTAACCCGATTCCGCCATTTTTTTTCCTTTAGAAATATCCCATATGTGGGCTCTAGTGTGCTACCTGACCCAAATACCGACCTCAAATGTATGAGGACCTTGTGGAATTTGTGGCCTCTATTTGTTTTAGGGCTCATGCACACGGCCATAGTTTCTGCCTGCATCCGATTCACATTTTTTGTGGATTGGATGCGGACCCGTTTATTTCAATGGGGCCGCATAAGATGCGGACATCACACCATGTGCTGTCCACATGCGCACGTCCGTTTTGCAGCCCGGCACAAAAAACAGAACATGTCCTATTCTTGGATGTTTTTCAGGCCTCATGTCAGGTTTGTAGTGGGTTCGAAAATCACCCCCCAAAATACCCCATTTTCGAAACTTCAGGGAATTCATCTAGGTGCGCAGTGAGGATTTTGACTACACAGGTGTTTATTAGACTTGAGCCACAAAAATTAAAGAGGTTTTCCAGGACAAATATAATGATGACCTACCCATAGGATAGGTCATCGATGTGCAATCGCTGGGGATTCGACGGCCCCGCCATCATATGCTGGCTGCAGGAACACCACAGTGCTGTACACTTTGTAGTGGCTGTTCTCAGGTACTGCAGCTCAGCTTTCATTCAAGTGAAGAGGTTTCTACAGCACTCTGTACACTATATGTCCATAACATCACAGACAAATTGTACTATATGGACACATTCAAATTGTACTTTCGCTTTAGGTTTATTGCGGGAAAGCTCCTGACGTACACGCTGTGCCGGACTTTGCCTCACTGCAGTCAGACGGTCATTACTATTTTTCACTTTTGCCAGACACAGACGTAGGAGGACATACCGGTAGTTTATTATCCCTCTATAAAAGAAACTGCTACGCACTGGAAACCGCGCCCAGGACCTACCTGAGCATCTTGTGCAGTTTGTCGAGAGTCATCCCATTCCCATTATCTGTAAAGGTTAAGCTCAGTTGACCATTTACAACAGTCTGATCAATCCAAATCTGCTTGGCACCCACATCAGGGTCATACGCATTATCTGAAATAAACACAGCGTTAATGTTAAGACCCTGACCACCAAAGCCTAAAAGCTGACTTACAGGGTACAACATGCCAATTTTTGGAAACGATCGTTACTACAAATGCCGGTTCCCGATAAGAGGCCTGTGCAAAAGCTCATATCTTTGGGTTTCTAGTAAAGATAGACAAATTCGCTTTTCTGACCAAAAAAGATAAGGTAACTCTTCTTGATGCCAGCTGATGTTAGACATACTAATTTTCATATTTTATTCCCAGAACAACTAAGAGCCTACAACAGTCGAGTCATCATGTATATTAACTGGTCTCCATAATAGAAATAGTACCCACCCAGAGGTCCCCCCCAAGGTCTCTCAGCTAGAAAAAGCAATGTACTGCTTTGCTCTAATAAAGGGCTGTTATTCTAGTTAGGCTAGGAGGCCTGTTTAAAGGGCTGATTAATGACTGGGTGGGTATGCTCTATCTGCTGCTGTGAAACACTCAGCTTTTGAATCCTTTTTGAAAGAAAGCTGAATTGTCTGTGTTTCTCACATGCATCTATCACTCGTATTTATATTTTCTTCAAAATAACAGAAGACCAGAAACTCATATTCTAATTTTCAGGACAACTGGAGTATATCGGATTTGTCTGAACTGTGTGAACTTGTGAAAATTTGAGTTTTTGTAAAAATTCTGGAAGAATTATGAATGAATTCGCTCATCTCTATTCTGCTGCCCTGGCATAGTATATATTTCCCTTAGGCCTCTTTCACACTACAGTTTTTTGCGTTCCGTATACGGTCCGTTTTTTGCGTTCCGTATACGGTCCGTATACGGAACCATTCATTTCAATGGTTCCGCAAAAAAACGGAATGTGTTCCGTATGCATTCCGTTTCCGTATTTCCGTTTTTCCGTTCCGTTGAAAAGATAGAACATGTCCTATATTTGGCCGAGAATCACAGTCCGTGGCTCCATTCAAGTCAATGGGGCCGCAAAAAAAACGGAACACATACGGAAATGCATCCGTATGTCTTCCGTATCCGTTCCGTTTTTTGCGGAACCATCAATTGAAAATGTTATGCCCAGCCCAATTTTTAATATGAAATTACTGTATACTGTATTTGCCATACGGAAAAACGGAACGGAACAACGGAACGGAAACGGAACCACAACGGAAGCAAAAAACGGAACAACGGATCCGTGAAAAACGGAACGCAAAACACTGAATGCAACATACTGTAGTGTGAAAGAGGCCTTAAAAGGAATATTTTGCCACGACCCCTTTAACTTGGAACGTCTAACAGATCCTCATAGGAAATCAGCTTAAAGGGCCGTCCGGACTGTTATTTGCCGAGTCACTGAAGACTGTGATCCATATTGTATTTCAGTGACTAGTGGTAGCATGAAGCTGCATCCATGGCACTTTGGTTTGTAAGGTGCACCCCTCAAAATGAACATGGCAGGCACGCTGTTAGAGGGGTATTCCACAAATCATGTTCATACCAATAGTCCAGAGATGCCCGGTTTTAAAAAGGTTTGCAGTGTTTCTAACATAACAAATACATTTTCAATCACTTTTTGCTCCCATGGTGCTGCTGGGTACAGGCTCGGAATAGAATCAGTCTCCTTCCACCTCTGGCATCTGACAATATAGTCCATTCTTCCCTCCCCTACAGGAGTCTCCTCAGTTATATTGCCTTGTTTCTAAAGAGGCTTGCTTCTTCCTGACTAGCAGGGCAGAATGCTATTTCTATTGACTGTAGTGAAGAGAATCACTATGCAGAGACCTGTCTGTGAGGAGAGTGACTGAGCATGTGTGTCCACCAGCACTAAAAGTGGACATGAACATTGATAAACACTTTCACCACCAGGTGGCACCCTTCTTGGATGTTGCTTTTTTTTTTTTAAGTATCCGTTAGAAGTTGTAAAGCCAGTCTTTCCTGGTATGGGAATAGCAAAGGGGGCCAACTGTAGTGCAATGGGGGTTTGCTGCAGATTTTGACTCACCCAATGAACTTAATGGAAAAAAGCTGCAACAAACCTGAACAATTAGGTGCAAGAAATTGACAGGAGTTAAAAATCTGCACAGAGTCTTAGGACCTCAATACCGGAGGAAAACGCTTCAGTTTTGGCCCCATTCATTGTCAATGGGGACAAAACTGAACGGAACAGAGTTCACCAGAAAGCATTCCGTTCCCATGAAGCAAGCAGTGTTTCTGAGTGCGTCCTCAGATGCAGGACAAGACGGATCTGTCAATACTTACAATGTAAGTCAATGGAGACGGATCCGTTTTCTCTGATGGATCCATCCCCCAATGACTTACTCTGGTTTTAGTGACGGATGCGTCATGGCTATTTTAGAGATAATACAACTGGTTCCGTTTATTACGGATGCAGGCGGTTGTATTCAGCAAAAACGCAGATGTAAAAGTAGCCTAACATGATACCCAATCTGTGGTGTCCACAAGATCCGATACCCCCATTGACGTAAAAAAGGGGTGCACTAGGTATACGGTATTTCTGACAGCGGTCTACAGACTACACTAATCGTGTTGTCAGTCCCAATGAATTCTGAATGACATCAGTGTGAAGAGCGCTGTATAACTACGCACATGGACTTACCTATGAGCTCTGCGACTGCGCTGAAAGGCCACGTATGACTGGTGGAATTAGTGTGCAGGAACTTGGGGCACAACTGGAAAACAAAAGTCAGGTACGGGTCAGCAGAAAGCATCAGGGTTCACTACAGATTGAGGACCCCACCGGATCCCTAGCTTGGATTATGGGTTCTCGGTCTAGCGAAGGTTGCAGTTCCATTACAGCTGCGGCCTCAGCGGATGGGAAAGTCTGCGTGTGCACACTTCTGTGGGTGCATGCCTTCACACCAGGAGATACTGACCCTATAAAACGCAGGAGTGTTGTGTATAAAGTATTTGTAAGGCCAGGTCCACACGGCTGCGTTACGGATGCATGAACCGTCCACCAAACTCAAAGCATCATAGATCCTTAGATCGCTGTGAGTTCAGGCTCAGAAACTCGCGGTTTGTCCAGGAACATAAAAACTATCTACAACAACTCGAGCTGCCAAGAGGCTCTAACTGAGGAACTTTCCTAAGGCTACTGTCACATATGCGTTTTCCTTTATGGTTTTGAGATTCGGCAGATGATCTCAAGCCTGGAGGAAAACGTTTCGGTTTTGTTCCCATTCACTGTCAATGGGGACAAAACTAAAGCATTTTCTCAATGCAAGTCAATGGTGCCGGATCTGTTTTACTCTGCATTCCCAGGCCGGACAGAAAACCGCTGCTTGTTGCGTTTTTCTGTCCGGTATGGAAACGCAACCAAACCAAACGGAATGCATTCTGGTGCACTCCGTTCAGTTCAGAAGCGTTTTTCTCTGGTATTGAGATCCTATGACGGATCTCAATACCGTAAAAGTAAAACGCAAGTGTGAAAGTAGGTGACAGACTGCTTTTAAAGGGAACCTGTCACCGGGATTTTGTGTATAGAGCTGAGGACATAAAAATGCATGGGAGCAGAGGCTGCACATGCGCGGTACACTCCCATTCACTTGTTGGTGGCCGGACCGGAGTCTTCCAGCCAACACCTTTGCCGGGTTCCGTTCTCAATATAGGTATCAAATAGTTTTTTCCCCCACAATTAAAGCACACAGAGCTATGGGGACTGGGAATTGCGGATGTGCTAGCGACCATCTAGCAACCCATGTCCTCAGCTCTATACACAAAATCCAGGTGACAGGTTCCCTTTAAAGGGGTTGTCTCATCATGGACAATGGGGGCATATTGCTAGGATATGCCCCCATTGTCTTATAGGTGAGGGTCCCACCGCTATGACCCGCACCTAGATTGAGAACGGAGCCCCGCAAGGTGTTGGCTGGAAAATTCCGGTCCGGCCACCAACAAGTGAATGGGAGTGTACCGCGCATGTGCAGCCTCCGCTCCCATACATTTTTATGGGGCCGACGTAAATAGCAAGGGCTACACGGCGACATGGCTGGATATCTTGTGACCAGTGTGGCCGTGTAGCCCTTGCCTATTCCCTTGTCAAATCCCAAGGCTTGTTGGAAAGTCGGATCTTGACTCACAGGGAGACACTTCCAATAGGTGGCGCTGGCGAGATGGTTACCTTTCTTTGGAGATACCTCTTTCCGTAATAGTTTCCCATGGAGCATCGCCAATAAGTCTACATATCATGGAGCACTCCCTGTAACAGGGGGTTCAGACCTGAGCGTTCTGAAACGAGCGCTCTGTATGCGCGATTGTACGGGCGTTTACAATCGCGCATACAGAGACAGGCGTGCACACATTGTCGCGCGTTCCCGAATATCTATGTGCGGGAACGCGCGACAAACGCCAAAAAAAAGCTCAAGCACTTGTTTGAGCGTCGGGCGTTTTACAGCGCGATCGTACGCGCTGTAAAACGCCCAGGTGAGAACCATTCCCATAGGGAATCATTGGTTCTTGCCTGTTGTGCGTTTTACAGCGCGTAGGAACGCGCTGTAAAACGCTCAGGTCTGAACCCAGGGTAAGTCTCCACACGGGACTGGTCTTTTTAAGGAGATTCAGTACCCTGCCTAAACCGTTATACTGGAAAAGTGGCTGAAAGTTTTTAATAAACAGCAACTGAAAAAAATAATTTTAGCCCAAAATAAGAAGAATACAATAATAATTAAAAAAAAAAGTGTAACTGCATGAGGAACCCGAGATGGTGACGCCAACTCAACGTGCCCTAAACTCAACGTGGCTGGTTTTTATGTTTTTTGTTTTTTTTTAGTGCTGCAGCGTTTTGCAAATTTTCCTACCTCCAGCTGACGCAATTACAACTTCCGGCATCCCTGGACAGCCTACGGCTATTAGGGCATGCTGGGAGTTGTAGTTTTGCAACAGCTGGCAGGCCACAGGCCGAGCATCCCTACCCCGCACCTACCACCCCAACAGAGGCCAAATGGACACATCTGGCATCCACTGTGGTCCTGGGAGATCTCCTGAGACATATACTGAACGTGTTCAGAGAAGGAGATGTGAACAGAGCCTTGGACACAAGCCACGAGCTGCTACAGAGGAGCAGGACACCCTTCCCCGCTGCTGCCCTTCTCTTATCTAGCGGTCCAATTCTCTCTCTCCCCATCAGCAGAGCCTTGGCTGCATTAGTCAGGAGAAGATAAGAGGAGACTGAAAGAAATGTCTTTCTTCCCGCGGCGTAGAAACTAATAAAGCTGACCCTGCACAAGATGCTTATCGCCAGATGCGGATTCCATTAACTATGGGAACTGGCATTTTGCAGTACAATATACCGCTATATCTGGCAGTATTTTGTCCATATCTTTTGCTAGAATCTGCAATCAAGGCTCCTGCCAGAACCTCGGCTGCAGGTGTGAACATAGCCAACATCGGAGGCTCTGTCCTAGAGTCCAAACAAAAACGTGGGAGTGCAGCGTGCCAGGTCGGACGATGGGAACCCAACATACCCCATTAAGGCAAAACGTATCCATTCTAAACCCAACACTTCCAGGGTCACATGCACTAACATGAGAGGGAGAGGGGGGGAGAAGACAAGGCTGCAGCCGGAGAGAACACCGCTTTTGTTACAATGGAGTTTCACTTCTGCCATTGTACCATGAACTTGGGCTTCGTTCACAACAACGTTCAGCCTTTACGTTCTCCTGTTCCATTTAGGAGCAAGAGAACGGAAAAGATGGATTTGGGCTACTTTCACACTAGCGTTCGATCGGATCCGTTCTGAACGGATCCGATCATATTAATGCAGACGGAGGCTCCGTTCAGAACGGATCCGTCTGCATTATATTGGCAAAAAAAAGCCAAGTGTGAAATTAGCCTGAGCGGATCCATCCAGACTTTTACATTGAAAGTCAATGGGGGACAGATCCGCTTGAAGATTGAGCCATATTGTGGCATCTTCAAATGGATCCGTCCCCATTGACTTACATTGTAAGTCTGGACGAATCCACACGCCTCCGCACGGCCAGGCGAACACCCGAACGCTGCAAGCAGCGTTCAGGTGTCCGCCTGCTGAGCGGAGCGGAGGCTGAACGCCGCCAGACTGATGCAGTCTGAGCGGATCCGCATCCATTCAGACTGCATCAGGGCTGGACGGAAGCGTTCGGGTCCGCTCGTGAGCTCCTTCAAACGGAGCTCACGAGCAGACAGCCGAACGCTAGTGTGAAACTAGCTAACTGAGTCGAACGGATCCTAAGGACCAACCCCATAGACTATAATGGGGTCCGTTATGTTTCCGCTCAGAGAAAGATTTTTGAAGCGGAGACAAAAGTCCTGCATGCACTACTTTTGTCTCCCCTCCAAAACCATCTTCTGAGTGGAAACCTTACGAACCCCATTATAGTCTATGGGGTCTGTAGGCTCCGTTCGGCTCAGTTCTCCTGCTGCTAAACGGAAAGGCTGAACGGTGATGTGAACGAAACCTTATGCTTCGGCCACTTGTGGGTCTGAATTAGTGCCAATGTGCTTTATATCTCTCCTCAGTTCAGTATTGCGTGTGAGTGTTCCCTAACCTTGTGTTTGTATCTGTTTGACTTAGGAGTTTGTTAGGCCAAGTTCACACTTCAGTTATTTGGTCAATTATTTCCATCAGTTATTGGGAACCAAAACTGCGGCCTGAGGGCTCATGCACATGACCCTTGATGTTTTGTGATCTGCAAATTGCAAATCTGCAAAACACGGATACTGGCCCTGTCTATTCTGCAATAGAACAGTCCTATCGTCATCTGCAATGCAGACAATAATAGGACATGTTCTGTTTTTTTTTTGCAGAACGGCCATGTAGAAAGAGTCATTTGCCTTTTTTATGCAACTCCACTGAAGTGAATGTTTTCCCAAACAGGCAGCAAGAACAAAAAAAAAAAAAGTTTGTGTGTGTATGAGTCACGGAACGGAAGCACTACGCAGTGCTTCTGTGGGGTTCCGCATAAAAAAAAAAATATAATAAAAATAAATATAGAACTTGTCCTATCTTTTTGCAGAACAGACGGATCGCGGCCCCCATTCAAGTGAATGCCCATGCATTTTGCAGTCCGCAGCATGGGCACGGCGGGACAACGGCCGTGTAAAAGAGGCCTATAGCCCCTTGCAGACGAGCGTGTGCAGATTATGTCCGGATGCGTTAACTGAAAACTGCGCGATTTCGCAAACAAAGTCATTCAGTTTTGTTTGCGATCGCATTCAGTTTTTATCTCGCGGGTGCAATTTGATTTAATGCGTTTTGCACGCGCGTGCTAAAAAAAAAAAAAAAAAAAAAAAAAAAAGAATGTTTACAAACAACATCTCTTAGCAACCATCCGTGAAAAATCACATCGCATCCGCACTTGCTTGCAAAAATCGCACAATATAGAACATGCTGCGATTTTCACACAACGCAACAGTGATGCGTGAAAACCCAACGCTCATGTACACAGCCCCATTGAAATGAATCGATCCGGATTCCGTGTGGGCGCAATGCGTTTGCATCACGCATTGCACTCGTGCAGAATTCTCACTCTTGTGAAAGGGGCCTAAGGTCCCTTTCACACGAGCAAGTTTTCCTGCGCGGGTGCAATGCGTGACGTGAACGTATAGCACCCGCACTAAATCCGGACCGATTAATTTCAATGGGGATGTGTATATGTGCGTTGGTTTTCACGCTTCACTTCTGTGTTGTGTGAAAATCACAGAATGTTCTATATTCAGCTGCGTGAAAATTGCATCGCATTCTCAAGCAAGTGCGTATGCGATGCATTTTTCACTGAGGGTTGCTAAGAGATGTTGTTTGTAAACATTCACTTTATCACGCGCGTAAAAAAACGCATCTAAACGCATTGCACCCGCGTGGAATAAACTGGACAACTGAACGCAATCACAGACAAAACTGACTGAACTTGTTTGCAAAATGGTGCGAGTTTCACTGAACGCATCCGGAGCCAATCCGTCACGCTCGTGTGAAAGGGGCCTTAAGGGTGTCGAGAGTCCTCCCCGCTCTCATTCACTTTGTTTTCTGACATAAATCAAAATCTTGTGCTGGAGCAGACGACTTCCAATATGGCCGTGCGCAGTTAGTGGCGGTATACACCTGGGCTTCAAGCCAAGCGCTGGTGCCTTATCAAACAGCTTTAGGGCTTGTTCACACAAACATATGTGTTCCGTGCAGTGGGGCCGCAATTTGTGGTCCGCAATGCACGGAGAACATTCGTGGGGACTCCGGGATGGATCCAGACCCATTCAACTTGAATGGGTCTGGATCCCTCCGTTCCGCAAAAAGATAGAATATGTCCTATCTTTGTGTGAAACGGAAGTACAGAACGGAACCCCACAGCACTCCGTAGCGCTTCCGTTCCGTGCTTCCATTTCGCACCGCATCTCCAGATTTGCGGACCCATTCAAGGGAATGGGTCCGCATCCGTGATGCGGAATGCACATGGACCGTTGTCCGTTTATTGCAGATCCGCATATGCAGTCCGCAATACGGCAACGGAACCCATACGTTCATGTGAACAAGCCCTTATCAGTGGGAGTCCTCGGTTGTCGGTACACCACCGATCAGATACTGATGACCTACCCAAAACATATTTTTTGTCTGTTCTATCCCTTTTTTTTAAGCCCGTATGCGGAAAAATTCATTTCAATGGGGCCACCAAAAAAAAACACAAAGTGACTGTGTGCATTCCGTTCAGCAAAAAAAAAAAAATGTATCTTGTCGATTTGTAGACAAGGACAGGCATTACTACAATGGATCCACACAAAAAAATAAAAAAAATAAAGCAATATGCATGTCACATGGACGTCTGTATTTTCTGAGGACCCATATTTTGCAGACTGCAAAATACATATGGTCGTGTGCATGAGCCCCAAGTCTTGGAAAACCCCTTTAAGCCTGCTATATAATTCCTGAGTTTGTCGGCAGTCTGACCTCATCTGTTATCCAGTTCTGTTTGCCATGTGCATGAGTCTCTTCTATGCGTTGTCCGAATTCTCTCCTAGTTCTGTTTGCCAAGTAAGGCCTCATGCACACGAACATGTGTGCCCTGTGCCCGTATTGCAGCCTCTAAACAGCGGGACCCACTGACTTGACTGGGTCCGAAATCCACAAAATATGGAGCGGAGTGGAGGCATAGACTGGATGTTCACGGTCGGTATCTCTGGTGCTTTGCCGCGTGTCAGCCACCTACTACCCCGGGACTATGCCAGGAGGTAGCGGTCTACAGGGGTTAGAGTAAAAACCAGAGAGGATCCAGAATAACGTCCTTAGGGCTTATGCAGACGACCGTGTGGCCCCCTTCCTCCCCGTGGCTGTACTGTGGCCCGCATACAGCACCGGCCATTTGCATTCCGCATCACGGATCGTGGACCCATTCACTTGAATGGGTCCACAATGAACAGAGATGCGGAACAGAGGCACGGTTCGGAAGCACTACGGAGTGCTTCCGTGGTGTTTCTGCCGTGACTCCGCACCGCAAAAAAGTAGCGCATGGACCACCGGATGCGAATCGCAGACCCCATTCAAGTGAATGGGTCTGCGATACGCATGTGGCTGCCCCACGGCCTGTGCCCGTGCATTGCGGACCGCAATTTGCGGTTCGTGGACATGAGCCCTTAGGGTTAGCGCTACACCAAACTGGTTAGGCTACTTTCACACTAGCATTTTGGCTTTCCATTTCCGAGATCAGACATTGGCTCTGACAATCGGTCCAAAATGGATCAGTTTTGCCTTAATGCATTCCGAATGGAAAAGGATCCGCTCAGAATGCATCAGTTTGCCTCCGATCAGTCTCCATTCCGCTCTAGAGGCGGACACCAAAACGCTGCCTGCAACGTTTTCCTGTCCGTCCTGAGATGCGGAGCGAGATGTCCTGACACACAATGTAAGTCCATGGGGACGGATCCGTTTTCTCTGACAATAGAAAACAGATCCGTCCCCCATTGACTTTCAGTGGTGTTCAAGACGGATCCGTCATGGCTGTAGAAGATATAACACAACTGGATCTGGTCATGACGGATGCATGCAGTTGTATTATTTTAACGGAAGCGTTTTTTCAGATCCATGACGGATCCGAAAAAAAAAAAAAAAAAAGCTAATGTGAAAGTAGCCTTAGTTGGCACAGTGGTTCCACAACCAATGCCCGCAAAAGCTTTTCTAGTTTATTTTTCATGGTCTGCAATTGTGATACAAGAGCAAATAATAAAGATACACAAGGAGATTATGGTTTGGTTGTTTAGGTATTTGGATACCCCTTTAAATTGTCTACGTGAAAATACACAAACAGGAGTCTTTATTGTACAACATAACGACCCATTAATATTTAACACAATCGTTCTGGAGGATTCCTGTAGAATAGGATGTAAACTACTGACGTGTTTAAAGTATAAAGTGTATAGAAGCAGGCAAACAATTATTTTTGGACACTGTGCCCACTGCTAGGCCTCCTGCACACCCCAAGGGAGCAGACAGAACTCCCGGAGGGATGCAGAGGCGTTTACTGCGTCTCAGGCTTTATACAGAGGCACCTTCTGATGCTGCGCGGTCATCGCATGGGTCCGTATATGATCACATAACGAGAAGACGTGTCACGTGTAACAAAATACTTGTCAACTACATTTGGAACCATCACACACACCCAAAACCGGCCGCACCTCACTGAGTCACAGCAGAGAAGCAAAACTGAAACTAACGACGCAGCGTCAAATCTCTCAACCCAAGAAAAGACAGATGACAACTGGAACCAAGAAGGATCAGGCAGAACTAGTAGAACTGGAACTGAACCTGCGACCTCAGGAAGTACTAGAAGAACCCCAACTAGGGACCACAACCAGAACCAGGGACCTCAGTCAGCACTACAATGTCAGAGGAGCTCCAGACAGCAACAGCAGGGGCAGACCTAAAACTAGAGACACTCAGTCATCACCAGCAGGACCACAACCAAAATCAAGGGACCTCTGGCAGCACAAAATGTCTATCAGCACCAGAAGGAGAACAACTTGGACCAAGGATCCCAATTTAAGTCCCCTGGTTGGCAGTCATGTTGCTGCTGGTGCTGCCTGTCATCCCAGGTCTGGGTTATATTTATGCTGGTGATGACTGGGGTCCCTGGTCCAGGTTATGGTTCTTGTGGTGATTACTGAGGTCACTGGTCTGGGCTATGATTCTGCTGGGCCTGACTAAGGTCTCTGGTCCAGGTTATTTTTCATCTGGTGCTGACCGAGATCCCTAGTCCAGGTTATGGTTCTTGTGATGATGATCAAGGTCCCTGGTCCAGGTTATGTATATACTGGTGCTGACCAAAACCTGGACCAGTCAGCACCAGCAGAACCATATCTCAGACAAAGGACTTCAGTCATCACCATCAGACCCGAATGGGGTCCCTAGTCATAGGTGTGCTCTTGTGGTTCTGCTGGTGATGACTGAGGTCCCTGGTCTGGGCTATAGTTCTGCTAGTGTTCACTCAGCACCAGCACAATGAGAGACCTCAGCCAGCAGCAGCAGGGGCACAACCTGTATCGATAAGCCTCCAGCAGTGCCACAAAGTCTCAAGCACCACCAGCAGATGCACATCTCAGTCCAGGGACCACAGCCAGCGCCGCATCCGGAAAAGCAGAATCACAGCTGGCATCAGACAACCTACTCCAGGATCAGCAGAGGCACAGCCAGCACTAGAGAACCGCCTCCGGAACCAGCAGAACCACAGTCTACACCAGAAAACCTCCTCTAGGACCATCAGAACCACAAAACCTCCTCCAGGACCTGCACAACCCCAGCCAGCACCACAAAACCTCCTCCAGGACCTGCACAACCCCAGCCAGCACCAGAGAACCTCCTCCAGGACCAGCAGAACCCCAGCCAGCACCAGAGAACCTCCTCCAGGACCAGCAGAACCCCAGCCAGCACCAGAGAACCTCCTCCAGGACCAGCAGAACCCCAGCCAGCACCAGAGAACCTCCTCCAGGACCAGCAGAACCCCAGCCAGCACCAGAGAACCTCCTCCAGGACCAGCAGAACCCCAGCCAGCACCAGAGAACCTCCTCCAGGACCAGCAGAACCCCAACCAGCACCAGAGAACCTCCTCCAGGACCAGCAGAACCCCAACCAGCACCAGAGAACCTCCTCCAGGACCAGCAGAACCCCAACCAGCACCAGAGAACCTCCTCCAGGACCAGCAGAACCCCAACCAGCACCAGAGAACCTCCTCCAGGACCAGCAGAACCCCAACCAGCACCAGAGAACCTCCTCCAGGACCAGCAGAACCCCAACCAGCACCAGAGAACCTCCTCCAGGACCAGCAGAACCCCAGCCAGCACCAGCACAACCTCATCATTACCGCCAAACGGAACTACAATCCCCGGGCTCCAGTTTCCCTCCAGCACATCATGGAGCGCGCACATCACTAGTTCTATCAGCCCTATTACTACAGAAGCTGAACCCCGTCTCTACTGCTTGGCATCTCACGTAAAGCACCGCAGCCATGCCCGGCCTCACCAAGCCCCTGTCCCTCCCTGCACCACGCTTCCCGGCCGCCCCATTAACCCCTCTCTCACCGCACTCAGACGTATCCCCTCCGTCGTCTGTGCCGCCATCTTTGTAAACCAGGAAAAAAAAAAAAAAAACACTTAACGTCTCGGGGACTGAACAGCTGAGCACTCCCCTACTTCCGGGCGGAGACTACAGCCGTCAGCCAATCAGTACCCCGCCCCAGGAATAACATTAAAACCACGTGACTGTGGCTTCTGTGAGCGTGCAGGACGAGCGCTGTGCAGCCTCAATACGCTAGGTGGCAGTGTTCTCAATGTACCTACTGACTGATGTGCGGATTTCTGACCAGGGACTCTTACTTTAGGGCTCATGCGCACGACCGCGTGACGTCCGTATTGCATCCGTTTTTGTGTGTGGATCCATTGTAACAATGCCTGCCCTTGTCTGCAAATCGGACAAGAATAGGACATGTTGAATTTTTTTTGCTGAACAGACTCGTGGACATACGGATATGGAATGCACATGGAGTCCGGCCGCATAAAAAAAAAGATAAACGGAACGTATATGGACAACAAATACATCTGTGTGTATGAGCCCATAGGGCTCATGCACAAGACCGTATGTATTTTGCGTTTCTCAAAACATGGATCCATAAAAAAAAACGGTTGACATCCGTGTGACGTCCATGTTACATCCTTTTTTTGCGGAACGGACTTGCGGACATATCGATACGGAATACACACTGAGTCATTTTTGTTTTTTTGTTTTCCCAATTGAAATGAATGGTTCAGCACACGGGGCCTCACACAAAAAAAAAGAATGGACACGGACAGCAAATCCGTTGGTGTGCATGAGCCAGTCAGGTCCGTCTGGGGGCCACAGAGCCGAAGAAAAAGGAAATAAAAAATGGTGGACAGCCCCGTGTGGTTTCAGTCTTTTTTATTTATTTTTTTCCTGCATTCTTTCCAGAATTTTTTAATGCAAAAATCCAGATGTTGGCCAGAAGTCTATGGAGATTATTTATTGTAGTTTCTTTTTTTTTTTTTTTTTTTTGCGCCATTTTTTTTTTTTACATACGTTTGTTTTAAAACACATCCCAAAAAAAAAAGTATGTAGGAGACCGGTGGCTTCAAAAGGCCAATACACATCTGCTTATCCGGCCGGTGGAACCGTAGGGAGGGGAATACACATCGAACCCCTCCCCCCCCCCCCCCGCCCCCTCTATTTACATAGATCAGGGGAATCAGCAACCTCCGGCACTCCAGCTGCTGTGAAACTACAACTCCCAACATGCACATTTACTCGCCTGTTCTTGTAACTCCCATAAGAAGGGAAAGGAGGATTCTGGGAGTTGTAGTTCCTGAACAGCTGGATATGGCTGATCCCTGACATAGGCCGATACACAGGGCACTGGTCGGGAACGGTCGCCCTTTATCGGGTGATCAGCGGTACATTTAGGGTGCTCTCGCGCGTGGCGGAATTTTATGCAACAAAAACTGTAAGTGCAGATTTTACAAAGTTGTGCTGTTTTATTTTTTTTTGCGGTTTATGCTGCAGATTTTGGTGCAGATTTTTTTCCGCACAGGAATAGGATGGGTATTTTGTGAATGAGGTTGCGGATTTCTGCACAGATTACATCCCCATTAAAATGAATGGAGACCTTCGGCTACAAGAAATTAGCGTTTCCGTTCCGCAGTGGAGCAGACCGCCGGCGTCGACGCTTTTCTTTCCCATAGGCGTTGTCTTTATGTTGTGGAAAATTCGGCCCATACATGTGTCAATCGGACAGTCCTACAGTTTGTTCCTGATTAGTTGGCCCAATAGTCTGCCCGTGTCAATGGGCCCTAAACCAGACCTGTCAATAAAGAACCCTGGGGAGGGGGCAACCTTCTATGACGGCCATTTCTAAAGTTAGTTTTGCTTCAGTATAATAAATGATAAAAATAAAAATACACAGTGGCCTAACCCTTCCAAAATACAAAAAAAAAAAACTAAATATAAAAAATAGTCGACAATAAGTAGTAGGTCATCCTTTGTGCCGAGTGAATTATCAAACTGGTGTAAAGTAGAGCTGGCCTAGTTGCCCATAGCAACCAATCAGATTCCTCCTTTCATTTTCCAAAGGAGCTGTCAAAAATGAAAGGTGGGATCTGATTGGTTGCTATGGGCAACTAGGCCAGCTCTACTTTACACCAGTTTGCAAAATGTGCCTTCTAGACCCTGACAAAATGATAATGAATACAAGTCAAATGATACCTATCTACAGGGAGTGCAGAATTATTAGGCAAGTTGTATTTTTGAGGATTAATTTTATTATTGAACAACAACCATGTTCTCAATGAACCCAAAAAACTCATTAATATCAAAGCTGAATATTTTTGGAAGTAGTTTTTAGTTTTAGCTATTTTAGGGGGATATCTGTGTGTGCAGGTGACTATTACTGTGCATAATTATTAGGCAACTTAACAAAAAACAAATATATACCCATTTCAATTATTTATTTTTACCAGTGAAACCAATATAACATCTCAACATTCACAAATATACATTTCTGACATTCAAAAACAAAACAAAAACAAATCAGTGACCAATATAGCCACCTTTCTTTGCAAGGACACTCAAAAGCCTGCCATCCATGGATTCTGTCAGTGTTTTGATCTGTTCACCATCAACATTGCGTGCAGCAGCAACCACAGCCTCCCAGACACTGTTCAGAGAGGTGTACTGTTTTCCCTCCTTGTAAATCTCACATTTGATGATGGACCACAGGTTCTCAATGGGGTTCAGATCAGGTGGACAAGGAGGCCATGTCATTAGATTTTCTTCTTTTATACCCTTTCTTGCCAGCCACGCTGTGGAGTACTTGGACGCGTGTGATGGAGCATTGTCCTGCATGAAAATCATGTTTTTCTTGAAGGATGCAGACTTCTTCCTGTACCACTGCTTGAAGAAGGTGTCTTCCAGAAACTGGCAGTAGGACTGGGAGTTGAGCTTGACTCCATCCTCAACCCGAAAAGGCCCCACAAGCTCATCTTTGATGATACCAGCCCAAACCAGTACTCCACCTCCACCTTGCTGGCGTCTGAGTCGGACTGGAGCTCTCTGCCCTTTACCAATCCAGCCACGGGCCCATCCATCTGGCCCATCAAGACTCACTCTCATTTCATCAGTCCATAAAACCTTAGAAAAATCAGTCTTGAGATATTTCTTGGCCCAGTCTTGACGTTTCAGCTTGTGTGTCTTGTTCAGTGGTGGTCGTCTTTCAGCCTTTCTTACCTTGGCCATGTCTCTGAGTATTGCACACCTTGTGCTTTTGGGCACTCCAGTGATGTTGCAGCTCTGAAATATGGCCAAACTGGTGGCAAGTGGCATCTTGGCAGCTGCACGCTTGACTTTTCTCAGTTCATGGGCAGTTATTTTGCGCCTTGGTTTTTCCACACGCTTCTTGCGACCCTGTTGACTATTTTGAATGAAAGGCTTGATTGTTCGATGATCACGCTTCAGAAGCTTTGCAATTTTAAGAGTGCTGCATCCCTCTGCAAGATATCTCACTATTTTTGACTTTTCTGAGCCTGTCAAGTCCTTCTTTTGACCCATTTTGCCAAAGGAAAGGAAGTTGCCTAATAATTATGCACACCTGATATAGGGTGTTGATGTCATTAGACCACACCCCTTCTCATTACAGAGATGCACATCACCTAATATGCTTAATTGGTAGTAGGCTTTCGAGCCTATACAGCTTGGAGTAAGACAACATGCATAAAGAGGATGATGTGGTCAAAATACTCATTTGCCTAATAATTCTGCACTCCCTGTATTACTAATATGGATTTATTGACAATAATGAATATATAACATCACATAAAGTGGAACAAACTAAAACTATAAAATCATACACCCCTGTCTATACCCCAGTGGTAGAGTCCTAGAAGTCATAAAGCACAATTGCTGTGTTATTATATATATGAATATTGGTGCGCCAATGCTAGGGCTCATGCACAAATTGTGGATCCAGGCTGAGTGCATGCTGTCATTTTTATCACACTCCTCTAGAAATGTCCTATCTTTGTCAACTTAACCTGATCCCCTTGTTGATGAAGTTAAGAGCAAAAATTAAGATATGGCAAAAAATTCTGCTATCAAGAGCGGATAGAATTTCATTAATAAAAATGGTAGTGCTGCCCCAGGTTCTTTATGTCCTGCGCAACTCGCCTATATGGATTACAGACAAGCATTTTAGATTGATAGAGCGGATGCTCAATGACTTACTATGGGGGAGGAAGCGTGTGAGACTGAAGGTACTTTATTTCTCCATGCCTTATAGTCGGGGAGGTCTTAATCTTCCATACTTTAGGGGTTATTTTGTGGCCTCCCAACTTTGCCTTTTTAATGATTGGGAAAATAGTCCTTTCTGCAGTAAAGTGGTGAAGGAGGCAGGTTTTTCTGATTTCTTCACCGTACTGGAATCCGATTACCTATTAAATATACTGAGCGGGTACACACTTTTCTGCAGAATGGCTACAAAGACCTGGTCGGTCATAAGGAGTTGGTGCGCAGTTAAGGCATCGCTTATCTGCACCCCATTATGGCACAATCCGAAACTTCTTAACCCCTTAAGGACCGAGGACGTACCGGTACGCCCTATTTCCCGAGTCCTTAAGGACCGAGGACGTACCGGTACGTCCTGACTTAAAATCTGCATTCCGGCGCCGCGGGGGTTAATCGGAACGGGACGCCGGCTGAAATCATTCAGCCGGCATCCCGTAACAATGCAGGGGGGGGTCATTTGACCCCCCCGTGTCGGCGATCGCAGCAAACCGCAGGTCAATTCAGACCTGCGGTTTGCTGCGCTTTTTGCCGTTTCTGATCCCCGCGGTCCCTGACCGCGGGGATCAGAAACTTCAGAGTGCCTAAAATCAATATTGCGCACCCCCCCCTGCACCCCTGCATGATTTGATGGCGGCGGGTGGTGCAGGGGGGGTGTCGCAGGCAGTGGGGGCGTTGCGGGAGGCGGGCGGTGCGGCAGGCGGGATCGCGATCCCCCGCCCGCCTCCCATTGCATAATCGTTGGCGTCTAGTGGGTTATACCAGGGTGCCAGCACATTGCTGGCACCCTGGTATAAACGGCTGACATCGGTGATGCGATGTCAGCCGTTTAACCCTTTCCATGCAGCGGTCCGTACGGACCGCTGTATGGAAAAGGTTAACAGCGCAAGGAGCTCCCTCCCTCTCCGATCGGGGGGCTGCTGTGCCTTTGCAGCCCCCCGATGGGAGAGGGAGAGAGCCCCCAGAGAGCCCCCCGAAGCCCCGTCCTCACCCTTCCCCGTCTGCGAAGTTGTGACAGACGGGGAAGGTTCCCATGGCAACAGGACGCCTGCTCAGGCGTCCTGCTGTCCATGGTGCTGAACAGATCTGTGCTGAAAGCATAGATCTGTTCAGTGTAAGTAAAATACAGTGCAGAAACCTATATAGTTTCTGTACTGTATTTTACAGACATCAGACCCACTGGATCTTCAAGAACCAAGTGGGTCTGGGTCCAATTTTTTTTAAAAAAAGTGAAAAAAGTTAAGATAAAATAAAAAAACATTTATCACTGAATAAAAATAAAAATAAAAAAATACACTACACATATTAGGTATCGCCGCGTCCGTAACGACCTGATCTATAAAACGGTCATGTTACTTTCCCCGCACGGTGAACGCCATAAAAAAAAAAAAAAAAAACTATGAGAAAATTGAAATTTTGCCCACCTTACTTCCCAAAAAAGGTAATAAAAGTGATCCAAAAAGTCGCATGTACGCCAAAATAGTACCAATAAAACCGTCATCTCATCCCGCAAAAAATGAGACCCTACTCAAGATAATCGCCCAAAAACTGAAAAAACTATGGCTCTTAGACTATGGAAACACTAAAACATTATTTTCTTTGTTTCAAAAATAAAATAATTGTGTAAAACTTTTATAAATAAAAATAAAGTATACATATTAGGTATCGCCGCGTCCGTATCGACCGGCTCTATAAAATTATCACATGACCTAACCCCTCAGGTGAGCACCGTAAAAAAAAAAGAAAAAAAAAGTGTAAAAAAAGCAATTTTTTGCCATCTTACGTCACAAAAAGTGTAATAGCAAGCGATCAAAAAGTCATATGCACCCCAAAATAGTGCCAATCAAACCGTCATCTCATCCCGCAAAAAATTAGACCCTACTCAAGATAATCGCCCAAAAACTGTAAAAACTATGGCTCTTAGACTATGGAGACACTAAACAATTTTTTGGTTTTAAAAATGAAGTTATTGTATAAAACTTACATAAATAAAAAAAATTGTATACATATTAGGTATCGCCGCGTCCGTGACAACCTGCTCTATAAAATTACCACATGATCTAACCTGTCAGATGAATGTTGTAAATAACAAAAAAAAAAACGTGCCAAAAAAGCTATTTCTTGTTACCTTGCCGCACAAAAAGTGTAATATAGAGCAACCAAAAATCATATGTACCCTAAACTAGTACCAACAATACTGCCACCCTATTCCGTACTTTCTAAAATGGGGTCACTTTTTTGGAGTTTCTACTCTAGGGGTGCATCAGGGGGGCTTCAAATGGGACATGGTGTCAAAAAAACTGTCCAGCAAAATCTGCCTTCCAAAAACCGTATGGCATTCCTTTCCTTCTGCGCCCTGCCGTGTGCCCGTACAGCAGTTTACGACCACATATGGGGTGTTTCTGTAAACTACAGAATCAGGGCCATAAATAATGAGTTTTGTTTGGCTGTTAACCCTTGCTTTGTAACTGGAAAAAAAATATTAAAATGGAAAATCTGCCAAAAAAGTGAAATTTTGAAATTGTATCTCTATTTTCCATTAAATCTTGTGCAACACCTAAAGGGTTGACAAAGTTTGTAAAATCAGTTTTGAATACCTTGAGGGGTGTAGTTTCTTAGATGGGGTCACTTTTTTGGAGTTTCTACTCTAGGGGTGCATCAGGGGGGCTTCAAATGGGACATGGTGTAAAAAAAACTGTCCAGCAAAATCTGCCTTCCAAAAACCGTATGGCATTCCTTTCCTTCTGTGCCCTGCCGTGTGCCCGTACAGCAGTTTACGACCACATATGGGGTGTTTCTGTAAACTACAGAATCAGGGCCATAAATAATGAGTTTTGTTTGGCTGTTAACCCTTGCTTTGTAACTGGAAAAAAAATATAAAATGGAAAATCTGCCAAAAAAGTGAAATTTTGAAATTGTATCTCTATTTTCCATTAAATCTTGTGCAACATCTAAAGGGTTGACAAAGTTTGTAAAATCAGTTTTGAATACCTTGAGGGGTGTAGTTTCTTAGATGGGGTCACTTTTTGGAGTTTCTACTCTAGGGGTGCATCAGGGGGGCTTCAAATGGGACATGGTGTCAAAAAAACTGTCCAGCAAAATCTGCCTTCCAAAAACCGTATGGCATTCCTTTCCTTCTGCGCCCTACTGTGTGCCCGTACAGCAATTTACGACCACATATGGGGTGTTTCTGTAAACTACAGAATCAGGGCCATAAATAATGAGTTTTGTTTGGCTGTTAACCCTTGCTTTGTAACTGGAAAAAAAATATTAAAATGGAAAATCTGCCAAAAAATGTGAAATTTTGAAATTGTATCTCTATTTTCCATTAAATCTTGTGCAACACCTAAAGGGTTGACAAAGTTTGTAAAATCAGTTTTGAATACCTTGAGGGGTGTAGTTTCTTAGATGGGGTCACTTTTTTGGAGTTTCTACTCTAGGGGTGCATCAGGGGGGCTTCAAATGGGACATGGTGTCAAAAAAACTGTCCAGCAAAATCTGGCTTCCAAAAACCATACGGCGCACCTTTCACTCTACGCCCCGCTGTGTGGCCGTACAGTAGTTTACGGCCACATTTGGGGTGTTTCTGTAAACAGCAGAGTCAGGGCAATAAAGATACAGTCTTGTTTGGCTGTTAACCCTTGCTTTGTTAGTGGAAAAAATGGGTTAAAATGGAAAATTAGGCAAAAAAATGAAATTCTCAAATTTCATCCCAATTTGCCAATAACTCTTGTGCAACACCTAAAGGGTTAACGAAGTTTGTAAAATCAGTTTTGAATACCTTGAGGGGTATAGTTTCTTAGATGGGGTCACTTTATGGAGTTTCTACTCTAGGGGTGCATCAGGGGGCTTCAAATGGGACATGGTGTCAAAAAAACTGTCCAGCAAAATCTGGCTTCCAAAAACCATACGGCGCACCTTTCACTCTACGCCCCGCTGTGTGGCCGTACAGTAGTTTACGGACACATATTGGGTGTTTCTGTAAACAGCAGAGTCAGGGCAATAAAGATACAGTCTTGTTTGGCTGTTAACCCTTGCTTTGTTAGTGGAAAAAATGGGTTAAAATGGAAAATTAGGCAAAAAAATGAAATTCTCAAATTTCATCCCAATTTGCCAATAACTCTTGTGCAACACCTAAAGGGTTAACGGAGTTTGTAAAATCAGTTTTGAATACCTTGAGGGGTGTAGTTTATAGAATGGGGTCATTTTTGGGCGGTTTCTATTATGTAAGCCTCGCAAAGTGACTTCAGAGCTGTAGTGGTCCCTAAAAATTGGGTTTTTGTAAATTTCTGAAAAATTTCAAGATTTGCTTCTAAACTTCTAAGCCTTGTAACATCCCCAAAAAATAAAATATCATTCCCAAAATAATTCAAACATGAAGTAGACATATGGGGAATGTTAAGTCATCACAATTTTTGGGGGTATTACTATGTATTACAGAAGTAGAGAAACTGAAACTTTGAAATTTGCTAATTTTTCAAAATTTTTGGTAAATTAGGTATTTTATTATGCAAAAAAATTAATTTTTTTGACTTTATTTTACCAGTGTCATGAAGTACAATATGTGACGAAAAAACAATCTCAGAATGGCCTGGATAAGTCAAAGCGTTTTAAAGTTATCAGCACTTAAAGTGACACTGGTCAGATTTGCAAAAAATGGCCTGGTCCTTAAGGTGAAAATGAGCCCGGTCCTTAAGGGGTTAATCTAAATGTCTCAAGTTGCTGTCAGTACTGGAGGACTAAAAATGTGCAGTACTTACATCAAGTAGTCAGTGGTGGACAAATTTTGCCCCTCATGGAACTAAGGGCAAATTTAGGTGAGGTGGCCTGGTTTGCATATTTTCAATTGAGGTCAGCACTCTTTAGCACTTTGAACAGCCACCTTATTATTATAGACACTCCTTTATTTTTACAGGATTTAATTTGTAAGAAAACTGCCACGAGAATTAAACTATCGCACTGTTATAGACACTTAATGGATAATTTTTTTCTGGATGTTCTTTCTCCAGGACAGAGAGCCTGGTCTTCTCTTCTTTCAGAGGTGGGTCCCCCAAACTGGGAGAATATAGGGGAAAGCTTAAAATTGGTTTCACACAACTCTAACCACATTGCTGTACAATTTAATATTCTGCACAAAATTTATGCGACACCTATATGGCTATACAGAAGAGGACTCAGGGCCTCCTCAGACTGCCCCCGCTGTGGCGATCCCGGGGGCAGATCATCTACATCTGTTCTGGGACTGCCCAATGGTGAGTAGGTACTGGAGCCTGGTCCAAAAGAATCTCGCGCGTAAACTTAAAATTGTTGTTCCTCTGTCTCCTAGGATATGGGTCCTGGGAGATCTATCTGAGGTTAATCATCAACCCATAAAAAGTCATTTGTTGATTAAGGTGATGTTCTTGGCGAGGCTCCTGATTTCTAGATCCTGGTTTTGCTCTTCTGCCCCAGATTGTAAGAACTGGCTGGGCCTGGTGGAGAAAGTGAAAAGCTATGAGAAGATCCTGTACAAACAAAGAGGATCCTACTTAAAGTGGAATAGTCTATGGAAAGATTGGGATACGGCTAATTAATTAGGATCCCCTTCTCCTTTTTTTTTTTTTTTTTTTTTTTTTCTTCCCCTGCAAGGTGGGGGGGGGGGGGCGGGTTGGTGGGGAGAGATGGGGGAAAATGCTATCTGTCCGGCTTTTTTGCATGTATTTTATAGATGTAGAATGTGAAGGTTCAAATGTCGACACTATTATGTATACTCGTCAATCACGTTCACAGATTAGAATTGGCGGACTTATGGACTTTATAATATTAATTATGCAATATGTATTTAAGTTTTTGTATCACAATAAATATAAAAAATAAATAAAAATTAGGTTGTTCTAATTTGGAATTTGTTTAGATTTTTTTTTGTGAGATTTTATCAGATCCTTAAAGGTCTCTCTGCCATAATAAATTGCCTTTCCGCATTTGTAAGCATGGGAGGAGTTACAGTTGATCATGGGTGGGGCCTAGTACAACCAATAGTTTGAACAGACTATGAGTAATCTTGCTTTTATAAATTAGGTTGTTCTAATTTGGAATTTGATTAGAGTTTTTTGGTGAGATCTTATCAGATCCTTAAAGGTCTCTCTGCCATAATAAATTGCCTTTCAGCATTTGTAAGCATGGGAGGAGTTACAGTTGATCATGGGTGGGGCCTAGTACAACCAATAGTTTTAACAGACTATGAGTATTCTCGCTTTTATAAATTAGGTTGTTCTAATTTGGAATTTGATTGGAATTTTTCAGTTTAAAAACTGAATAAGCAACTTCATAGAAGCAATAATCTGGACATATGTCATTTAAAACTTATAGGGGTTCTCCAGGATATTTTTTTCTTTTTTGAAAAAACAAAAGCTTTTAAAACCTCTTTGAAGTGGGTGTGCCAGGGATATCCTTCTTTTTTTATTTTTAAACGGGAGTCACGGTACAAAAAGTTAAAAATAAAGAAACACTTATTACTTGCCAAAAAAAAAATAAAAAAAAATACACCCCTGTCTATACCCCAGTGGTAGAGTCCTAGAAGTCATAAAGCACAATTGCTGTGTTATTATATATATGAATATTGGTGCGCCAATGCTAGGGCTCATGCACAAATTGTGGATCCAGGCTGAGCGCATGCTGTCATTTTTTTCACACTCCTCTAGAAATGTCCTATCTTTGTCCGCAAAAACGGACGAGAGTAGGACATGTTCTATCTTTTTGCGGGGCCGCGGAACGAACATGCGGATGCGGACAGCACACGGTATGCTGTCCTCCTCTTTTGCAGCTCCATTGAAATGAATGGTTCCGCATCCGATGTACAAAAAATTCGGATCGGATGCAGACAGAAACTACAGCCGTGTGCATGAGCGTCCATTCACACAACTGTAGGCCGTCCACAAATGGCGGTTCTGCAATATATATATATATATATATACGTGAATCCTGTCTCACGGATGCGGACCCATTGACTTGAATGGTCCCGCATTTATCAAGATACGGCGCGGTGCAGAGGCACAGATCAAAAGCCCATTGAAGCGCTTCCGTGGGCTTCTTGGATCGTGCCTCCGCACAGTAAAAGATAGGACATATTCAATTTTTTGTTGTATATTGCGGACCACGGACCCATTCAAGTCAGTGGGTCCGTGCCGCAATACGGGATTCAAATGGCCATTACCCGTGCATTGTGGGCACGGACGGCTTACGTTTGTGTGAATGTACCCATAGGTCTCGTCCACATTTCCATGTCAGGGTCCATTCACACATCCGTGTGTGTTTTGTGAATCCGCAAAACACGGACAGCGGCAATGTGCGTTCCGCATTTTGCCGGCACTAATAGAATATGCCTATTCTTGTCCGCAATAGCGGACAAGAATAGGACATGTCCTTTTTTTTTCGGGAATGAAATTGCGGACCCGGAAGTGCGGGTCCGCAATTCCGTATCCGGGCAGCACATCGTGCTGCCCCATAGAAATGAATGGGTCCGCAATTCCGTTCCGCAAAATGCGGAACAAAATTGCGGACGTGTGAATGGACTCTCAGTGTAACATCTGTGTTTTGTCTGTGTGTGCGTTTTTACCCTCCGTATGTCATCCGTAAGCTCAGCTGAAAATTAGTTTCCAAAGCATCTCCTATCAGTCTTCAGTGAAACAACTGACGCAACACTGATGCCCTCTGCGTTGTGTCCCTGATTTTCATTGACCCATAGACTTCTATGAGCGCGTTTAGTCCACATCACGGACCAAAGTAGCGCACGTCTTTGTGATTTTTTCACTGACCCGCGGTCAGTAAAAAAGTACTGATGTGTGCCTAGACACATAAATGGCTACGTGTGCTGTCCGTGGAAATTGTGTCAGTGAAAAATGGAAAATGTCCGTGTGCATTCCGTATTTTGCGGAACGGAACAGCTGGCCCCTAATAGAACAGTCCTATCCTTGTCCGTAATGTGGACAATAATAGGACACATTCTATCCCTTTGTGGAACGGACATACGGAAACTGAATGCACACGGATAAACTTCTGTTTTTATTGCGGACCCATTGAAATGAATGGTTCCGCATACGGTCCGCAAAAAAAACTGAACGAACACGGAAAGAAAATACCTTTGTGCCTTAAAAAGTCTCTGCAAAGGAAAATGTAGGGGCTCATTTATCAAACTGGTGTAAAGTAGAACTGGCTTAGTTGTTATAGCAGCCAATCAGATTCCACCTTTTATTTTTCACAGCTCCTTTGGAAAATGAAAGGTGGAATCTGATTGGTTGCTATTGGCGACTAAGCCAGTTCTACTTTACACCAGTTTAATAAATCTCCCCTGTAGTTCTTTTTCTTGCTGGGACCCGATCTATCACCGCAGTAGAATTTGCCTGTAGATATATGAACAGCATGCAATTAACCAGCCAATGGCAGGCGGGGACGGGGACAAACCTCCCTGGCATTGCCGGTGACGCTACTTTTATACTTTTGGAGATCCCCTTTAAGTAATCGATTAGAAGGGTCATGATGTAATGGTGGCCTTTAGAAAATGGAGGAGGTGATGGAGGTCTTGGCCGGGATAAATGTACTGGTCTTTTGAGACTGAAGAAGGCCATTGGCACGTTTATGATCATGTTCGATCCTTGGTGTTGGGGGAGGCGATAAATGAAGGGGCCCACTTTAGTTTTATGGCCCATATGTCTCTTTGGGGAGGAGAATGGAGATGGAGAGGATTGATGGATGACCCAAGGGAACTAATTACGGTATGTAGGCATGAAGTGTTCGTGAACCTTTGTTCAATTAGAAGTTGTTTATTTATTTACTTTTATTGAACATTTTTTTTATTTTGGTACAAAATGTGTATCACAGTACATTCTTATCAGGAATGAACACTATTAAAAGTATTACAGTGTTAACATGGCATCCATATAACCAATTGTCAACACAAAATATTGTATAATAACAATTTACCATTCTACCCCCACTAAAGGTTTTTCCGAACCTTATTTCAACTCAATCGGGCCCCCCCCCCCCTTCCGGAAGTGCCTCTACTACTTAGTCTCATAGTCTAATACAATGTGATAAAGTATCTATAAAATCTTAAGGCCTCTTTCACACGGGCGTCGCGTGTGAGGCCCGGATAGGATGCGGGTGCGTTGCGGGAAAATGTGAGATTTTTTCAGCGCGAATGCAAAGCGTTTTAATGCGTTTTGCACGCGCGTGAGAAAAATCGGCATGTTTGGTACCCAGACCCGAACTTCTTCACAGAAGTTCGGGTTTGGGTTCGGTGTTATGTAGATTTTATTATTTTCCCTTATAACATGGTTGTAACGGATCTCCTGGCACCCGACCGGGTACCTCCGTCGATAGATGCTCCTAGTGCTTTCCGAGGACTCCAAGCTCTCCACTTGACACTGTACGCACTGCAGACCCCACGAACCGCCGCAGGTTGGTTGGGGTCTCACCGTCCTTCACCCACGCTGGACCCAAGGCCGGGCTTCAGCTTCCAGTGGGTGAACCTCTCCTACATCCAGAGAGCAGGAACCATGAACAAGCTCTTACAAGAGCTTATACTCAGGGGAGTATTGTGATATAGCAATCCCCAAGAGTGTAGTTACCGCATTCCCCAAACATGAGCCAAAACTTCATGAAGGTATAAAAAAGCCTCTTTATTTTAACACAAGCATTTTATACACATCTTCCAACAAGGTTACCACCCACAGGGTTTTGTAAAAACAGCCAATAACCACGTACAATACACTCAGACACTCCCACACAAAATCCTCCCCTCTGCCCGTGATAGAATTACCTCACACTGGGTTGATGCAATCATCACAGACAGGTGAATACACAATATCCTCTGTCCTGGAGACAACCGAGAAGTAATTCAATTATCTCTCAGGACAAAGGACATCGCCAATACACACCAGAGAGACAATGGAACAGACCTCCCTACTCAACGTATACAATGTCCCACCCTTTTCAATACACATAGACATTTAACATCCCAAAATGGCACGAATTAGACCAGGGGTTCAAGTTAGTCCAAGTCCTTTGTGAACAAATGAGGCCTGGCTGATGAGAGGGCCCATAATCCTGGGGCAAGAGGCTGGTAAACAGGCCCCTCCAAAACCCAGTAGCGAGGTTGGTTTCGCCACACATCTCCCCCTCCCAGGGAAGACTAACCAGATACCTGACCTCACGGTCAGTACCTGAGTTAGTCTGGCAGTCCAACCACAACCCAATACTGGACCTGTTAAATTTTGGGGCCTGGCTCTGTTCTGTATGTCCCCAGCTGTTGAGTGGGCATCTGCGACTCCTTGCTTCCTTGTGGTTCTCTAGCTTGGAGCTGTAGGTACTTGGTGGGCAGAGGCCGACTGCGCTCTGCCCAGATGCCAGCTCTTCCGCTGTGGTAGCCTGTGGGAATTTCGGCTCTGAAGAAGAGAATAGGGGAGGGCAGAGGCCAGCGGCGCTCTGCCCTGATGCCAGCATTCAGCTGGGTGCATGGTGCCAACTCCTGCTGGGTAGTAAATGAACGGTTAGGGCAGAGGCCAGCAGCGCTCTGCTCTGATGCCAGCTCTTCTGCTGGAGAGCGGTCAGTGGGGTTTAAAGCCTTACCCAATACCCTCAGTATTGGGCTGGGAGAGAGCTGTGGAGGGGGGCTATCACTTACCCCCTCCTCTGGATACCCCATCTGCCGCTGGGGAGAGAGACCAACTGTCTCCTCTCCCTGTAGAGTATACTGCCGCTGGGTAGTGAGACCGGCTGTCTCCACTACCAGTGATTCTGGTTGTTGCAGAGATGAGGGACCGACAATCTCCTCTCCCTGTACTCCCAGTGGCAGTTGGGGATCTGGGCCGCCTGCCCAGCCACCCTGTTGGGACGGTGGAGTGACTACGGTCCTATCTCCACCTGTCGACTGGGGTTCCTCCCAGTACCAGTCTATGAAGTCCCCTACCTTCACAGGTGGTGAGCAAGTAGGAGATACCTCAGCTGTGACTTGCCAGGGGTAGGGCTGCAGGTCTGGGCCTGGTATCCAACTGTCTTGTATCTTGCGCTGGGCTTGAATGGAGCGAAACAACTGTTGATAATCTTGCTCCAGCTCCCACTCCCTTTGGACCAGAAAGGTCAGATCTGCCCTCACCCCACTAGTTGTAGGCCAATTGTGCAAGTCCCACCTGTAGTCAGTAATGTCCCAAAATCTAGACTCTTCTGTGCTCCCAAAGTCAATGTCTTCAAAAGACTCCCACAATAAACCAGGGCAATTATATTCCTCACCTTCGGGCTTGGCGTACTCCTCCATCCATGGAGACTGTCGTACTGTGTCCCACCATAGTGCTTGGTAAGCGTCATCCAGCCAGGTTTCCTGCCATACCAGTGTCTCAAGCTCTAAAACCCACTCCATTAATGGTTGCTCTCCCAGTAGAGGTAGTCGCAGTGCCAATCGCATTTGTAATCTCTGCTCCTCACTAGGAAGACTCTCACCCCTCCGACGCTGCACATCCTCCAGGGCCTGGTGCCATACGCCTTTCCGCTCGGCATCCCTGTAATCCGGGTGATCTTCCTCATGGAATGCTGTGCAGGAACCAATGGCATCCATATTGCTGTAGCCAGGGGTGCTGTACGGATACTAGCGTTGCCCTCAATTGTAAAATCCACAAACGGTGTCTCCGAGCTGCTTCTCCTCTCACTAGGACGCCATCCCACTGCTTGTCACCAATGTAACGGATCTCCTGGCACCCTGACCAGGTACCTCCGTCGATAGATGCTCCTAGTGCTTTCCGAGGACTCCAAGCGCTCCACTTGACACCGTACGCACTGCAGACCCCACGAACGGCCGCAGCTTGGTTGGGGTCTCACCGTCCTTCACCCACGCTGGACCCAAGGCCAGGCTTCAGCTTCCAGTGGGTGAACCTCTCCTACATCCAGAGAGCAGGAACCATGAACAAGCTCTTACAAGAGCTTATACTCAGGGGAGTATTGTGATATAGCAATCCTCAAGAGGCCTGGCTGATGAGAGGGCCCATAATCCTGGGGCAAGAGGCTGGTAAACAGGCCCCTCCAAAACCCAGTGGCGAGGTTGGTTTCGCCACAATGGTTATAAGGGAAAATAATAGCATTCTTAAGACAGAATGTTTAGTAAAATGTCCATTGAGGGGTTAAAAATAATAAACAAATTTAACTCACCCCATCCACTTGGTCGCGTAGCAGATCTCCTCTTCTTTCTACTTTCTTCAGGACCTGACTAAAGGACCTTTGATGACGTCTCTGCGCTCATCACATGATCCATCACCATCTAAAAGTACCTGTTTAAATACATTAAAACACACCCACTCACACAGGAGTGGCCAATAACATAGTGAATAAGGTGCTGATGTCATTAAGGATGCGTCCTCTGGTGCTCCTACTAAGTGTCTCAATATACATCTACCATAGGTATCGGATCCATTACCACACATACCTTCAGGGCACACATGTTCCTCGGCGTTCCCAGGCTGCTGGTGCGCATGTCAGGAAAGGTTACGTCACTACCTGACTACCCCGAGATCAGCTGATCGCGAGCGACTCCGGCCAAGCAATCTCGCGTCATCATACATCTCCTGTCATGTGCACCGTTGCCAAGGACGCCTATGAGCCGGTCCGCCCACCTCTGAGTGATAAAAGCAATCGCCTCACACCACCACGCCCCCAGTGTTAGCGGTCAGATCCTGGATCGAGCGGTGCGGTAGTCAAAACTCACCGGCCTTCTCTTCACATCCTCTGGCACAACCGGGGGACGTCCGCTGATGTGCAGGCGGAGGCTCCCAACCTCCATGACTCCAGCCGAAACCCGGCCTAGGTGACGTCATAACCCCGCCTCTCTAACGTTCGACCAACCCTGTGTTGCCAGAGATGCAACCAAGCTCTAGCACCGCCCCCAGCAGTGACGTGCGGTGGGAGACACCCACACTCACACCAGGGGTGCAAGCAGGACCGAGCCCTATAATCTGTTAATGTGCCATGATCCGCTACATGGCACTACATCGACGACATTTTTGTGGTGTGGGGAGGCTCTCATGGTGAACTACAACACTTTTTTGAATTCCTTAATGGCATGGTGCCCGGGTTGGGGTTCACCATGACAATGTCGACAGTCTCTCGTCAATTTTTGGATGTGTTGGTACATCTCAGGGAGGGGGGCATTGAAACTGATATCTTCCACAAACCGACAGACAGGAATAATCTGTTAGAGTTCAGGAGTAATCACCCACGATGGATGGTGGAGTCGTTGCCCTGGAGCCAGATGCTGAGGGTGAGACGGGTGGTATCAGGGGATGAGCGATTTGTGACAAGGGTGGAGGAGATGGGGAGGAAGTTCCTCGAGAGGGGATATCCACGACGATTGGTGGAGAGGATCTCACAAAAAGTGGGGGAGGTTGACCGAGAGTCCACGTTCCAGGGAAAGAAGAAGGAGAGGGACCTCAAACGGATCCCGTTTGTTTCAACATATGGAACCAACAGTGGCGACATAGCGCGTATTATACGCAAAAAGTGGCATATTTTGCAAAAAGGGTTACCCATGATAGATGAATTTGTGGGTTTCCCCATGATGGCATATAAGAGAGGGGCCAACCTGCATGACAAATTGGTGAGAACCGAGGTTGGTGAGCCACATGGGGATGGGCAGAGGTATCTGGCACCAAGGAAGTTGGGATGCTTTCCCTGCCTTGGTTGTTGCAACTGCGGCAACATGTTAAAGGGAGATACCTTTGCCCATCCCTATAGTGGCAAGCCCTATAAGATTAAAAACTTCTTCACATGCAGATCACGGGACGTGATATACATGATCACGTGCCCGTGTGGCCTCATTTACATCGGGGAAACCACAATGGAAGCCAGGGAACGTATCAACTCCCATAAGAGCAATATTCGTAGGACCCAGATTGATAAGCCGGTGGCGAAACACTTTCTGGAACGTGGACACTCGGTCAACCAACTCAGGTTTAGAATCATTGATTCTGTCGGCCCTCTGAGACGTGGGGGGGACAAGGATCGGATTCTACGTAAAAAGGAGCTTAAGTGGATCTTTGAGATGAGAGCTCTTCAACCATTTGGAATGAATGTAGATTTCTCAGTGACAAATGTGTAATGATTCTGAGTGACCTTTGAACTGGTTCTCTGTATAGTGTTTTTTAATTGTACTTTTTTTGATTAATGCACATTCTCACTTGTTCCTAACCCACATTGGATCATGGCACATTAACAGATTATAGGGCTCGGTCCTGCTTGCACCCCTGGTGTGAGTGTGGGTGTCTCCCACCGCACGTCACTGCTGGGGGCGGTGCTAGATCTTGGTTGCAGTCTCTGGCAACACGGGGTTGGTCGAACGTTAGAGAGGCGGGGCTATGACGTCACCTAGGCCGGGTTTCGGCTGGAGTCATGGAGGTTGGGAGCCTCCGCCTGCACCTCAGCGGACGTCCCCCGGTTGTGCCAGAGGATGTGAAGAGAAGGCCGGTGAGTTTTGACTACCGCACCGCTCGATCCAGGATCTGACCGCTAACGCTGGGGGCGTGGTGGTGTGAGGCGATCGCTTTCATCACTTGGAGGTGGGCGGACCGGCTCATAGGCGTCCTTGGCAACGGCGCACATGACAGGAGATGTATGATGACGCGAGATTGCTTGGGCGGAGTCGCTCGCGATCAGCTGATCTCGGGTTAGTCAGGTAGTGACGTAACCTTCTTTCCTGACATGCGCACCGGCAGCCTGGGAACGCTGAGGAACATGTGTGCCCTGAAGGTATGTGTGGTAATGGATCCGATACCTATGGTAGATGTATATTGAGACACTTAGTAGGAGCACCAGAGGACGCATCCTTGATGACATGAGCACCTTATTCACTATGTTATTGGCCACTCCTGTGTGAGTGGGTGTGTTTTAATGTATTAAAACAGGTACTTTTAGATTTCACATTGTGTTTGATAAAGGCTGTGGATCAGCCGAAACGTCACAACCTGTTGCACGTTTTGTTCACTTGGCGGTTCCCATTAAAGGGATTTTTATATCGGACATGCTGCCTCCATCTTCTTTTCTTGGACTTATCATGTAGGAGCCCTGATGAATCTTGGACTTCAGGTAGGCTGTTGCATACCGGATGACCTCAAGATCTGGTGAGTGCGATTCCATTACTCTTTTTTGTTATCATCTGCTGTAAGGACAGCGTCCTGACAGCACCCCAAAAAGCCCTTTTCAGGGCTGGTACATCAATCAGCTTTTTTTTTTTTTTTTATATATACACACAGTACAGACCAAATGTTTGGACACTAGGGCTGCAGCTAACGATTATTTGAATAATCGATTAGTTGCCGATTAATTTCTACGATTAATCGATTAATCGGGAAATACGACAAAATTACAAAACAAAGAGGTTTATATGATTTTACTTGAAAAATTATGTTCAAAGGCCATATTAAAACAAATTGTGGACGACACTATTATGGGGGATCTGTGGACGACACTATTATGGGGGATCTGTGGACGACACTATTATGGGGGATCTGTGGACGACACTATTATGAGGGATCTGTGGACGACACTATTATGGTGGATCTGTGGACGACACTATTATGGTGGATCTGTGGACGACACTATTATGGGGGATCTGTGGACGACACTATTATGGGGGATCTGTAGGTGGCGCTGTTATGGAGAGGGGGATCTGTGGGTGGCGCTGTTATGGAGAGGGGGATCTGTGGATGGCGCTGTTATGGAGAGGGGGATCTGTGGATGGCGCTGTTATGGAGAGGGAGATCTGTGGATGGCGCTGTTATGGAGAGGAGGATTGTCACAACTAGACATCTGAGAAGCTCTGACAGATGCCTTTCAGAACCTCCTCCTTGAGCTTTCTTTGTTTTGGTTTTCAGTTCCTCATCTCGTTAGCCTCTCTCAGCTGTCTTGTAGTTGGACTGATTGCATCCCTTTAAATTCTTCCCCATAATGCAGTAGTGTGCGGTTTATACAACTTCCTGGAGTGTGTGTGCATGCTGATCCTATTTCCCAGTCTTCTACAATATAAGTGCTGTACATTCATTTGTGATTTTCTGTTTGCTGGATCCCAGGTGACCCTGACTCCCTCCGTGTCTAGTGTAGGGAGCCGGTTGTCGTGTCCCCTCACTATTGTAGGGTGTTCAGGTGTCATATAGTCGAGGTACGAGGATATGCGATCATCCACCATTGGGGTGTTCGCATAGGCTGAGCATTCAGGGAGAGTGCCAGGTCTTATGCAGGGGTCTCCCTTTTGTTCCTTAGCTTTGGATCCAGTGAGTCATATATTCATTTTGCATTGTCTTGTTTCCTGTACACCTTTCCGTGACAGGGATCTGTGGGTGGCGCTGTTATGGAGAGGGGGATCTGTGGGTGGCGCTGTTATGGAGAGGGGGATCTGTGGGTGGCGCTGTTATGGAGAGGGGGATCTGTGGGTGGCGCAGTTATGGAGAGGGGGATCTGTGGGTGGCACTGTTATGGAGAGGGGGATCTGTGGACGGCGCTGTTATGGAGAGGGGGATCTGTGGACGGCGCTGTTATGGAGAGGGGGATCTGTGGACGGCGCTGTTATGGAGAGGGGGATCTGTGGACGGCGCTGTTATGGAGAGGGGGATCTCTGGGTGGCGCTGTTATGGAGAGGGGGATCTGTGGGTGGCGCTGTTATGGAGAGGGGGATCTGTGGGTGGCGCTGTTATGGAGAGGGGGATCTGTGGGTGGCGCTGTTATGGAGAGGGGGATAGGTGCACTGGTATTGGCATAACAGTGCACAGATCCCTTTCCCCATAACAGTGCACAGATCCCCCCTCCCCATAGCAGTGCCATACACAGACCCCCCCTCCTCATAGCAGTGCCATACACAGACCCCCCCCCTCCCCATAGCAGTGCCATACACAGACCCTCCTCCCCATAGCAGTGCCATAGACCGATCCCCCTCCCCATAACAACCCCGGCCCCGCTGCTTAGTCGGACTAATCACTGCATCTTTATTTTACCTTACAATGACCCTCCAGTAACAGGCAGAGCGGACTGCGGCGTAACGTCACTTACTCACGTGACGTACCTGCTCCGCCTCCTTCATTCATAAAGTGGGCGGAGCAGGTGCGTCACGTGAGTAAGTGACGTTACGCCGCCGTCCGCTCTGCCTGTTACTGGAGCGTCATTGTAAAAGGTAAAATAAAGATGCAGTGACCGCCCGCCCGCATAGCAACGAATCGGCGATTATTCGATAACTGGATTCGTCGACAACGAATCCAGTTATCGATTATAATCGATTACATCGATTCATCGTTGCAGCCCTATTGGACACACCTTCTCATTCAAAGAGTTTTCTTTATTTTCATGACTATGAAAATTGTAGATTCACACTGAAGGCATCAAAACTATGAATTAACACATGTGGAATTATATACATAACAAAAAAGTGTGAAACAACTGAAAATATGTCATATTCTAGGTTCTTCTGCTTTGCACACTCTTGGCATTCTCTTAATAAGCTTCAAGAGGTAGTCACCTGAAATGGGTTTCACTTCACAGGTGTGCCCTGTCAGGTTTAATAAGTGGGATTTCTTGCCTTATAAATGGGGTTGGGACCATCAGTTGCGTTGTGGAGAAGTCAGGTGGATACACAACTGATAGTCCTACTGAATAGACTGTTCGAATTTGTATTATGGCAAGAAAAAAGCAGCTAAGTAGAGAAAAACGAGTGGCCATCATTACTTTAAGAAATAAAGGTCAGTCAGTCCGAAAAATTGGGAAAACTTTGAAAGTGTCCCCAAGTGCAGTCACAAAAACCATCAAGCGCTACAAAGAAACTGGCTCACATGCGGACAGCCCCAGAAAAGGAAGACCAAGAGTCACCTCTGCTGCGGAGGATAAGTTCCTCCGAGTCACCAGCCTCAGAAATCGCAGGTTAACAGCAGCTCAGATTAGAGACCACCAGGTCAATGCCACACAGAGTTCTAGCAGCAGACACATCTCTAGAACAACTGTTAAGAGGAGACTGTGTGAATCAGGCCTTCATGGTAGAATATCTGCTAGGAAACCACTGCTAAGGACAGGCAACAAGCAGAAGAGACTTGTTTGGGCTAAAGAACACATAGAATGGACATTAGACCAGTGGAAATCTGTGCTTTGGTCTGATGAGTCCAAATTTGAGATCTTTGGTTCCAACCACCGTGTCTTTGTGCGACGCAGAAAAGGTGAACGGATGGACTCTACATGCCTGGTTCCCACCGTGAAGTATGGAGGAGGAGGTGTGATGGTGTGGGGGTGCTTTGCTGGTGACACTGTTGGGGATTTATTCAAAATTGAAGGCATACTGAACCAGCATGTCTACCACAGCATGCTATTCCATCCGGTTTGCGTTTAGTTAGACCATCATTTATTTTTCAACAGGACAATGACCCCAAACACACCTCCAGGCTGTGTAAGGGCTATTTGACCATGAAGGAGAGTGATGGGGTGCTGCGCCAGATAACCTGGCCCCCACAGTCACCGGACCTGAACCCAATCGAGATGGTTTGGGATGTGCTGGACCGCAGAGTGAAGGCAAAAGGGCCAACAAGTGCTAAGCATCTCTGGGAACTCCTTCAAGACTGTTGGAAGACCATTTCAGGTGACTACCTCTTGAAGTTCATCAAGAGAATGCCAAGAGTGTGCAAAGCAGTAATCAAAGCAAAAGGTGGCTACTTCGAAGAACCTAGAATATGACATATTTTCAGTTGTTTCATACTTTTTTGAAAAGTATTTAATTCCACACGTGTTAATATATAGTTTTGATGCCTTCAGTGGGAATCTACAATTTTCATAGTCATGAAAATAAAGAAAACTCTGAATGAGAAGGTGTGTCCAAACTTTTGGTCTGTACTGTATATATTCTTAGGAACACATATATTCCTATTATATGATGAAGACAGTTTGGGTATGGACTTTGTTAATGAGTATCTGTAAAGATGTGGTGTTTTACTAACAATCAATTAGCCGTTGGTGTAGAAAAGGAGGCACAGATATCTCTGTGAGAAAACAAGCTCATCATTTTATTATCTATAACATAAATTTAGGAGTGTAAAAAACATTCAAGGGGCGCCTAGAAGTCTGTCCTTAATTGGTAAGAAGTGTCAGGATTAATCCCTATAGCTTTGATTTAGGTTCCAGAGGTCATGTGTATAGAATGCAAGATGAAGTCAGACTTGCGTAGTTAAAGGGAACCTGTCACCAGGTTTATGGTGTCCTAACTAAGGGCAACACAAATAAGTGGCTTATTCTCTTTCAAAATGCTGGGTCACTTTCTTTAATTGACCCAGTCAATCTGCCAACATCTTGTATTGAAAAGCTCCAGCTGATAATGATGAGTCATGAATATTCATGAGCTCCTGACTCTCCCCGCCCACCTGCTGCTGAGTGACAGTTTTTTTCCATATGATTTAGCAGCAGTTGGGCAGGGGAGTGGCTATAGCTGTTAATTAAATATACGCTGGACTCAATGACATCACGCTGGACTCAAATCAGCTCATTAGCATGCGGCATGCGGCATCTTTGTGTGTATATTATGAGGTAACCATCTGTCACACCAGTAAGGGAATACATCTAAGGCACTTTTTAGTAGTTAATGATTGTATATAATTAGTTAGATTATAATCAAATATCCACATGACAGGTTCCCTTTAACTCTTTATAGTATGATGCTAATAGCTTATACAACAGTGCCACCTAGGTATGAGTAGGTGACATTACAACAGTAGCAGAAGTGCATTCTGGGTAATACAATGACATCACAGTCCTTATCATATGTACACGCCTAGCTGACAATGTTCGGAAAACTCTAAGCTAGGGAGGTGTGTCTAACTGATAAGTTTGTGATCATAAACCACACACACATGAGGAAAGGGACCACCAACAACAACAAGAAAAAAGACACAGGTACCACAAAAACAAAGAAAGGAAGGAGAGACCCCAGGAGAAAAATCCTATTGACCAGAACATACCTCAGAGCTGACTTCCCTCAGACTCTGCATATCATCTGCATTCTCGGCAATGTATAACTTTATTCTGTGTAGTGTTGATATAAATTAAATAGCCTGATATTTAATAAACTACCCGCTTAGTGCTAAAAGGCGCTACGTCAATATTATTAATATTCAGCAAAGATGCATATTGCTGAATAAAAGACCAAAATATTGATTTCAGAGGTAACTCTCTGATTAGAATAATTTCATTCCATAGTTAATACCAGGCTTGATAATTTATATTGCTACCCCATTATCCGAGATTTGTCATAGTTGGGTGCAGAGCAAGGGTTCGTATCTTTAATTAACATTATTGAGTTTTTATATCTAAAAATTGTGGTGAGGCGGATTGTATTATATTCTTCTGTCTGAGAGGTACTGTGTATATGCTGTTATTTGTGTGGGTTCTGCATATCACTGTGTATCATTGCAGATTTTGAGGTGTACATTGATTAATCTTTGATTGTATTTTAAATAATTGTATAATAAATCATTTATATTTTTGCATAGATGCTTGTACCTTGTTTTACTGATTGCACATTATAATTAAATAACCAATCAAACTCTTTTGAGGTGTTTATATGTCCACCTGGAGGATCAATACCCTTTGAAATTTTTTCTTTGATCCTTTCTTTTATATAAAGCCTTTTGCTTTATATCCCCGACAGGGCACGGAGGTGTCACGCTCATTTGCCTGGGCGAACGGAGTCACACAGGGGAGGAACTGCTCTGTGTCCTTCAGCAAGAAATTGAATCCTGGCTTTTTCCGTGACAACTGAAAATCGGATCCATGGTAACAGACAACGGGAAGAACATTTTGTCGGCGCTGTGTCAAGGAGGGCTGAGCCATGCGCCCTGCATGGCACATGTGTTCAATCTGGTTGTCAAGCAGTTCCGGAAGTCTTGCACCCATCTGCAAGATATCCTAAAACTGGCCAGGAAACTTTGCATGCACTTCAGCCACTCGTACACCGCAAAACACACCCTCCTTGAGCTGCAGCGACAGAACGACATCCCCCAACATAGGCTTATATGCAACGTTTCCACCCGTTGGAATTCCACCCTCCATATGTTGGACCGACTGTATGAACAGAGAAATGCCATAAACGATTTCCTGATGATCCAAGCGGACAGGAGTACTCCCCTGTATAACTTCGATGTCAGCCAGTGGCAGCTCATGCGTGACTTCTGCTGTTTGCTCAGGCCCTTTGAAGAGGCCACGTTTTTTGTCAGTCGCCAGGACTACGGGATGAAAAATGTCATTCCACTGCTTCATGTCCTGGAATAGATGCTGGTAAATCTGGCTGGTCAGGGGACTGGGGACATGGCGCCTAGATCTCACGGCTACATGAGCCCTGAGATAACCTGGAGGAAGAGGAGGGGGGGACATTCGAGCACAAGCAACGTGTTGCGAAATGGGTGGTTTTGCTACACAGGTGACAGGAGAGGAGGAGCAGGAGCAGCCAGAGTAGCTACAGGGCGATGAGGAAGATGAGGCAGAGGACCAAGACACACTGTGGCAGTATCCAGTGGAGATGGAGGCAGGGAATCCCTCCGATTCACTTGCGCAAATGGCCCGATGCATGCTCACTCGCTTGGGTAGTGACAGCCAAACTGTCACCATTCAGCAGAGGGATGCCTTTTGGCTCTCCACCTTGTTGGACCCTCACTACCGGTCCAAAACGGGGGCCTTTTTTACACCCGCTGAGAGGGAGGACAATCTGAAGTTCTATGTAGTTAGTTGGCCGCTGCCTATCTGAGCCATCGTCCATTTCTCTCGCAGGTCTGACCGGGGGGACCCTCTGCGCTCACGTTCCACTGCCATGGCTGCTTGGGAGGAGTGGGGGGGCAGGAGCAGTACCAGCTCCATCAGCAGCAGCCCAGGTCTACAGTCGCTGATGAGCAGCTTTCTTCACCTGCCTAGTGAAGAAACTACTCACCAGCAGCTAGACGTAGAGCAGAACCTGAACCAGCAGGTGGTGGCATACTTGGAGTGCACCCTGCCAGCCGTCATTGAAAATCCGCTGGACAACTGGGCAGCCAAACTGGTTTTGTGGCCGCAACTGGCCGAGTTTGCCCTGGAAAAGCTGTCCTGCCCGTGGTGTGGCATCGGAGCGGGTGTTTAGTGCAGCAGGGGCCATAGTTACCCCAAGAAGGACTCGCCTGTCCACCAAAAATGTGGAGAGACTGACCCCTGCCCCCTTTTCAATCGAAATACGTCTTCCTTCCTCCTTGGGCCTGCAGCCACCCACCATATCCTTTCCTGTGCCGCCTCCCTTGCCTAGTATCGCTACAGCAGCAGAGCACTATGTGTGAGAGAGAGGGCCCGGCAAGGTTAGCAGGGCTTCACGGCTCTAACTTCCTGACCTCTGACCACTGACCTGGAGAGCCCTGGCCTGCAAGGTTGAGTAAATTCCATGAGCTGTTGGGATTCCCACATCCCACAGCAACACAAGCAGCAGACTGCACACGCTATGTCGGAATATTTATGCTGTCTCCGATTGACAGTCTATATTATTTATGTGAATAAATTAAAATCGGTAATAAAGGAGATTCTAACTTAGTATCATAAATATCAAGCTAAAACAAGCTCGTGATCTGCGTTGAATTGAAGACAAAACCCAGTTACAGACAAAATATATATTAAATTTATTAATACAATTTATAGTGCAAAATAATATATATAATAAAATTGGCGATAATAAAATTCAATCAATGATATGCAAAATAGTGATAAAGACAAAAATAATTGAGAACATATATATACACAATTATGCCAAATCTGGTTTATCTTTTATCTATATAAATATATATATATTATCAACCATACTGGTCTAGAACTGAATTCAATTCCTTGGAGATAATACCGTGTTTTACTAGTATATTTTCAATCTCCCTGTATTGGATTAATTTTCAGGATGATGCTGCAGGTACACCCCAATCTTATTCCAAAACAGATACTATACACAAAGTATGGTTGATTGAATATATATATATATATAAATATGTATTATATGTATTATATTAATTAATTATCCTATAAAATATAGGTAAGGTTATACTATACCAAAATGTCAGCCAGCAGAAATCAGTTTCAATGGTTCTAAGATGGCTGCCTCCAATGACTGAAAAGGTGGTCAGGGTTGGATCTGGTCTTTTGATGATGTTCAGAGAGAGAGCTAGATAGCTCTAGAGATCGAACCCTTCTGTCAGCCCATACCATCTTTTTATCCTATCTTAGAAAGGGCTTGGCCAAGTTTTATCATTAACTAGTGACCTCACTTTATAATCAATAGAACCTCCCTCTAGTATTTTACCCTAACACTAGATGGCACTAGTATTCCATACAAAAATTGAACCACTCGCTTATTTCTCTTATCTAATATACTAGCAATAAATGTTATCTAAGGTTTCAGACAAAACCTTGAGAAGATCTTGAATAGACAATGGCTTTTATACTTCGTCAACCACCTTGTTTATCCTTAAATCTTTTGACCAGACCTAATTAATCAAGATAAACAGGGCTATCTCAATTCATTGTTCTTGGAAGCGACAGGGTTTGTTCATGATCACCTGTGTCCACATTTCTCCATTCAAGAAAATCTCAAGGAAAGAAATAATTAATTTGTGTGTTACACTGAGAGAGATTCTAAAAATGACAGAGGAATTTGTACCTCGTTTCTACTCTTAATACTGAATATAGCTATAAGGACCATACTCTTATATATATACTATATATTCGGTACGCCTATTAAAATTGATAATATAAAATCAATCTACTCCTACATTGATTAATATAAAAACCACAAAGAAAGATTAGAGTCTTTCTATTCATTGAAAATCATCAGAACTCAGCATCTTTCTAATACATTGTCTTATCTAGGCAAATACATTTCATTAGACCTTGGGACATCTCCTTCTCACAAAACAGACTTAGGTAAACACTTTGGTACATATCGTAAACCTTAGGTTAGCAATTTCAGAGTAAAAAAAAAAATCTCACCCTGCCTTTTAAAATAAGACAAAATGGTTGTCCCTTAGGCTCATGTCCATACTCTTATATAGGCCTTATACTTATGGACTTTATTCATACCCAATAGTTCTGACAAATCCCCCCCCTTCTTCCCACATTAGTCAAGGATCCCCTTAAGACCTAACTGGGAGAAGGTCGGAAGAATTTTCATGTTCATCAATATTTTATCTGAGTCTTTTGTCGCATCATAAAGTCAATCCTGGAAAAGTATATTATCACAGAGATCCTGTGTCCAATGGTTTTAGCATGTAACGAAAATTCAAAACTTGGCACCAATTATGCCATTATTGCTGTGACTTTGTTCTCATGCATAATGTACCAATTTGGTTCCTTTCCCAAGCTAAAATGGTGATATCCGGTATCTTCATCCAATGAATGTCCTTGGATCCAATTTCGCAAAGATTCTTGAAGTACAATCTTCTTAATCATTCTTCACAATCCTGGGACATCTGAAACACGGGTGTAGATTCGGGTTGATGATTACTTCCGTTTTTAATTGGACCTCTCGAATCAACACCATCTGCACGATATCTGTATCTTTGTTGTCATCATCGCCAGGAATCACGTCTGGTTCCGCCCGTCCTTTTTCTATAAAAGAAAATTAAAGTATGAATACAATATATATATATTTTTTTTTTCTTTTGAGATATACAGTTTCCCTAGCGTTGCTATGTAAAATGCTTTATATGGAAACACCAGAATTGGAATATCTGTGAACTGAGAGAAATCAGATTCCCTTACGTCCTACCAGCAGCACAGATGGGGTTAACTGCCCCCCGTGGACTGGTAGGACCGGCGGAATGTTTAATGAGCCCAAAGAATAAACCAATAAAAGAACTCCAGCTCCCTTAAAGGGAGGGGTTCATCCCCCAGCCCACCGTGTTTTTTTCTGTCCTTTGGACAGGTGGACTGGCGAGTTTTACTCTCTCCTTGTTGAGAATTGGGGACGTTTTTTGACTCTTAGAGCCATGAGTGTTCCCCTTTTTTTTTCCAGTTGTTAGTGCGCTTATATTTGCGCCTCATTTTCTGCAAGTGGATTAGTTCTACTTGCCTCGGTCTCCCCCTGTGAGTCGGCAGCGCTCCGCTGCATGGCTGGTATGGGCGCCGCCATGACCGGAAGTGACGCGGGCCTAGCCGCGGCGTCACTTCCGGTCCCTCGGCCGGCCGTTCGGTCCTGACTGCAGGGAAATTCAGGATAAAGATTACCGGCCGTTTTTTTTTCTTCTCCAGGGGGGATGGAGGTGTGGTGGTGATCACCACTTATTCATTAACCTTCTCTTTTAGGGAAGGCTACAGCTGATGAATGGCAGTATCGTTAGGGGGAGTATTATTTTAACAAAGACCACTCCCCTGGGCGGAGCTACTCTATTTAAGCTCCCTGCTTCCATTCAGTCGGTCTCTGGCTGCGCTGCTCTTACAAGCAAGCTCCAGAGTCTCCTGCTTTTCTGTGATATTTCTCTATCCAGACGGGATTTTTTTTGCCTTTCAGAGCTTATTACTGACTCCTCTGGTTCGTGCTCCTAAAATCATGGAGGGTTTTTTCCCTTATTTCTTTTAGGATGTTTTGATGTTTTAATTGTTTTCCCTTTCTATTTTCAGCTATGGCCTCTCCCCAAGAGCCCAATCAGCTACGGAAAACAGCCACCAAGAGGAAACACCTGGCTTGCTATGATTGCAATACGCCTCTTGATGAGAGCTGCCCTTTCTCCAGGTGTGACAGTTGTCGTTCCACCACTGCTACTGAGCCTTCGATGCAGGACATGTACCAGTGGGCCAAAACTTATGTTGACGATTCCATTCAAGGGGTCGTACGTCTCCTTAATGAGAGGCTACCTGTTCCCTCCCAAGCTCCTATGGAGGTGAGCGGGGGCCCCGATAGGCCTTTACCCCTTTCTGTGGGGTCATCTTCTTCTGAGGAAGAAGAATCGACTTCTGGCTTTTTTCCACCGGAAAAGACTCAGAAGCTTCTGAGGTCCATCAGGTCGGGGGACCATGATGTTGACGTAGGGGAGTCTTCCGATCCCGCCTACCGGACCCAGCGGGTCTTTAGGGCAGATGAGACCCTTCTCTCTGTGATGCGCACAGAGTGGAAAAAGCCGGAAAAAGGCCCAGTCCTTACCAGGAAATTCAAACAAATGTTCCCAATGGCTAAACCCTTAGTGGAATCGTGGGGTTCCATTCCTAAGGTGGACATGGCAATTGCCAAGTTGTCCAGGCGCACTCTGGTTCCTGCGGACGATGGGTCTAGCCTGCAGGACCCTCTAGATAGAAGGACAGAGTGCACCCTTAGACGAGGTTACTCGGCTGCCGCCGCTTCCGCCTCGACTTCCATTGCTGCCACAGAGGTCTCGTCCTTCCTCAGAGCCAGGTTGAATCAGATCCAGACGGATGTCGACCAGAGTGTCTCTCGCGATGATATCCTCGCTGCCTTCAAGTCCGTCAATTTGGCCATGGACTTCCTATGTGACACAGCCCAACTTCAGTTAAAGTTGGCAGCCAAAACAATGGCTTTAGTATCTGCCGCTAGGAGACCTCTGTGGCTGAAACCTTGGAACGCAGATAATGCGTCCAAGTATAACCTCTGTGGGCTCCCCTTTGAACCTGGCCGTCTATTCGGATCTGAATTAGACACCATTATGGAGGGTCTTTCAGATAAAAAGGGGAAGAGTCTCCCCCAACAATCCTTTCGAGGCAGGGGTAGACAAGCCCGCGGGGGCCGGCCAGGACAGCAGGTTGGACGCAGAGATTGGGGGGGGCCGCCTAGAAAATTTTCTAGGCGCTCCCGTAAACCCACCAGGGAGGCAAAACAAACCTCCTGACTATGGGCCTCTCTGAGGCTCTTGGATAAGCCCTGCTATCCCTGTCGTTACACTTCTGGTTTTTCCCGTACCCCTTCTCCACCTCCCTCTAAGGGGGCGTCTTTTACCCAGACTCTTATGGGCCCAAGAAATCCCGCATCCTTGGGTCCAAAATATCGTTGCCATAGGCAATCTAATAGACCTTGTTTTTCTCCCCCCAGGAAGACTCATTGCTACTCGCAGTTTTTTGCCGGCCAGGCAAAGAATCTTGGAGGTCTATGTTCAAGACTACCTTTCCAAGGGAACCCTGGAGGAGGTACCGGCAGGGGAGAAGGGTCTAGGGATTTATTCTCCAGTATACCTGGTTCCCAAGAAGACGGGAGATCTTCGGACGATCAGAGATTGAATACTTCTCAATCCCTTTTTAAGGAGGACCAGATTCCACACGGAAACTATAAGGTCGGTCAGCCACCTCCTCAGCTCTGGGGAGGTGATGACCATTCTGGACCTCAAGGCTGGGAAATTTTTCACGATCACGGTCCAGATACTAGGAGTAGGCAGACATCTCCAGTTTGCCGCCCCTCCCTTCGGAATCTCGTCTGCCCCCCTGACCTTCACCAAGGTCATAGTATCGGTAGTGGCAGCATTGAGACTCCAAGATCTGACCATTGTCCCTTACTTGGACATCTGGCCTCTACTTTCCCATCTTCTTCATGTCGCATTTTTTCTTCTGCTCCACCTAGGTTGGATTGTCAACTGGCTGAAGTCGAACGTGAGCCCTTCGACTTCTATCCGTCATCTAGGATTCTTAGTCGACTCTCTGGAGATGTCCCTCCAGTTGACACCAGAAAGAAGAATGCGGATACAGGACCTAGTAAGGGTCCCTTATGTACCACAATGAGTCTCCATATGGACCCTCATGAAGATGGTGGGGCTCGTGTCAGCGACTGTGGATGCAGTCCCTTGAGCTTTATAGCACCTCCGGCCCCTTTAGTCGGAGGTCTTAAACAAACGGAACGGCAGCCCCCTGGGGCTAGATTCCCTGTGCCCCCTATTCAACCAGTCCCAACTTTCCCCCACAGGGTGGTTTTATCTACCACAGGGGAAGTCTATGACCCAACCAGCTTGGCTCATATTGACCATGGACGCGTCCCTAGTAGGCCGGGACGCTCATATAGACGGGTCCCCAGTTCGGGGATCCTGGTCTCCTCAGGAGTGGCATCTTTTTTCAAATCTCCACGAGATGTGTGCTATCCGGCTAGCCCTCCTTCACTTCGCCCCTCAGATTCGGGGCAAAGCAGTGAAAGTCCCGTTAGACAACAGGACTGTCGTGCTTTATATAGACAAGCAGGGAGGCACAAGATTCTTACCCCTTCCGTCTGTGATCGGGGTAATTCTGCGGTGGCCAGAGCTGAACTTATCCCATCTATCCGCCACTCACATCTGAGGCTCCTTCAACGTCATCACGCACCGCCTAAATTGCGGCCTATCGACCATGGAATGGTCACTACATCCGGAGATCTTCAAATAGTTAGTCCTCAGATGGGGGATGCCATAGGAGTATCTCATGGCAACCGAGTTCAACGCCAAGGTACAGAGGTTTTGTTCCCTAGACAGGGAGGACAACCCCCTGGCGATAGGCGCTCTGACAACACCGTGGAGGTTCAGGCTGGCGTACATCTTCCCTCCCCTTTCCATGATTCCGAGGGTATTGATGAAAATCCGTCAGGATCAGGCCTCGGTAATAGCCATCATACCATTTTGGCCCAAGAGATCCTGGTTTTCCCAGCTCATTCAGATGAGTCGGGGACAATATTGGAGACTCCCCCCGGAGCAGACCCTGGTGTCATGGGACACGCATCTCTGCCCAGATCTGCACAGACTCAACCTGACAGCCTGGAGGTTGATCAGTCCCTTCCCAGAGTGGATGGGCTCTCTGAGTCGGTCCTGAGAACTTTATCGCATTCCAGAGCAGAGTCTACTAAAAAGGCCTACTCTCGGATCATGAGGATCTTCACCTCTTGGTGTACCTCCAACCAGGTGGCGTTTGCAGATCCGCCCCTCGCAGCGATCTTACAGTTCCTTCAGGATGGGATGGACAGAGGTCTCGCCCCATCTACCCTAAAGGTCCAAGTGTTTGCCATCTCGGCCTGTCTTAACAGACCATATTCTCGGGACCCTCTCATCAAGCGCTTCCTTAAAGGAGCGGAAAGATTGAAGCCTACAATACTGAAACCCGTCCCTCAATGGGATTTGTCAGTTGTTCTCAGGGGGCTAGCATCCCCCCCCTTTGAACCCTTGGAGGAGGCAAGTTTTAAATTTTTAACACTTAAGATGGTCTTTCTTCTGGCCATAACTTCGGCCAAAAGAATTTCGGAGCTACAAGCTTTCTCCGCGTTATACCCATATACCATGTTTCTACAGGATAGGGTCCTTTTAAAATTTCTACCTTACTTTAGACCTAAGGTTTCAACCTTTCAGAATATTAATCAGGTAGTCTCTCTACCTGTATTACTCTCTGCCTCCTCCTCTGATGTCCCAGTGCGACATCCACTGGATATATCTAGATGCCTTCAGATCTATGTGGATAGATCCAAAGAATTCAGGTTGGATGAAAATCTCTTTATCCTGTTTGCCGGTAAGTCTAAAGGCCGTAAGGCGTCTAAAACGACTATTAGTCGCTGGGTCAAGGAAGCTATCAGGGAAGCTTTCACCTCTCAATCCTTAGATCCTCCGGAGTTTGTGAGGGCCCATTCTACAAGGGCCGTAGCTACCTCTGTTGCGGAGAGAAGTCTTCTCCCCCTAGAGTTGATCTGTAAGGCAGCTTCCTGGAGCTCTGAATCAACCTTCATCTCCCATTATAGGATTGATGCTAGGGTATCAGAGTTTTCGGCCTTTGGGCAGACAGTTCTTGCTTCTGCCGAGCATGAGGACCCTCCCTAGGGGATTCTTCTTGCTATCTCCCCATCTGTGCTGCTGGTAGGACGTAAGGGAATCGTTAATTTCTAACGATAATTTGTTTTCCCTTAGTCCTAACAGCAGCACACAAATTTCCCGCCCTAAAGCATTTTTTTCTTGTGATATACACGGTGGGCTGGGGGATGAACCCCTCCCTTTAAGGGAGCTGGAGTTCTTTTATTGGTTTATTCTTTGGGCTCATTAAACATTCCGCCGGTCCTACCAGTCCACGGGGGGCAGTTAACCCCATCTGTGCTGCTGTTAGGACTAAGGGAAAACAAATTATCGTTAGAAATTAACGATTAACGCATCCTTATTCATTTTCTTATTCAGCGTCATCTTCTATGATTCTCAGTTCTGATCTTGGATGACATACTCGCAATTGATTTACATGGATCCATTTCTCGATGAAACCATCTTTGGTATTAATTTTCACCTTATAAACTACAGGTGATATTTTATCAATTACATCATACGGACCTTTCCATGATGGGAGAAATTTTCTTTCTTTTACCCGATCCCGGGCAAAGTTATAGAGATACACTCTATCTCCTACCTCATATTCTTTTTTGGTTATTTTCAAGTCATAATAAGTTTTGTTACTTACGGCGGCTTTCTCAAGATTCTTCTGCGCGAAAGCAAACGCGTGTTGAAGATACTTACGAAAGTCCTCCACATACTGATGTGTCGTGGCTGCATTGATCAGGTTATGATCTGATGTGCGATACAATAGATGTTGAGGAAGTACCATTCTTCTCCCAGTCATCAGCTCAAAGGGTGACATCTGGGTAGCCGTGCTTGGAGTAGCTCTAATGGCCATGAGTACTAATGGTAACCTTATATCCCAGTCTTTACCCGACTCCTTAACATATTTCTTAAGGATGTTGACAATAGACTGGTTATAGTGCTCAACGGATCCGCTAGATGTTGGACGATAAGCAATGTGTAATTTTCTCTTCACACCCAACATCTTCCACATCTTCGCCATTACCTCACTTACAAAGTGTGATCCACAGTCTGAATCAATCCTTAACGGTAACCCAAATCTGGAAAATACATGGTTAATCAACAAAAATGCACAGGTCTCGGCTGTGTTATTGCGGGCCGGTAGACACTCTACCCATTTTGTAAATACACAAGTGACGGTCAACATGTATTTATTCCCTCGGGATGACCGGGTAACAGGACCAATAAAATCGATTTGGATGTCAGACCATGGTAATGAAAAACCTTTCTTCTGAAGTGGAGCACGATGTTTAGGACCTTGCGGTTGAAATTGCGCACATACCAAACAACCTTGACAATAACTCTGGACATCCTTTAACATATGAGGCCAGTAGGCATAATCACGTAGTGACTCATATGTAATCTTTTCTCCACGATGACCAGCTGTAGGTGCATCATGGGCATGCTGTAACATTAAACCTCTAAATGTAGTAGGAACTACCCACTGCTGAATACCATTTTTAGAGGTTCTCATTAATAATCCATCCTGAATGCTAAATTGGGATTTGGATTTCATAAGTAATCGGAGGTCTTCTTTTTGGGTATAATTATCCTCCGATATGGGATTATTATTAGGATCCTCAATATGTTTATAGAAGATTCCCAATATAACATCTTCCTTCTGGCTTTTGATCAGATCCTCACTAGAAGATTCTTGGCTCCATTGAACTATACTATTTTCAGTTTGGGCCTTAGCCTGTTGTCTAGTGATAGCGTCAATGGGAATCATCTCTAGTAGATGATCTATATTCACATGATCACCATTTATGGCTCCTTGTTTGGCTAGTTTGTCAGCTAGGTCATTACCCTCTTTATCTTTATTTTGGGTTTTGGAATGACCTTTAGTCTTTTTCCAATAAATGGTTAGATCATTATGTCGGACTAGCTCATCTATGACACAAAACAACTTGGCGTGTTTCACTGGTTTGTTATTGGACCGTAACATATGACTCCTCTTCCATGTGGGCATATATTCTACAAAGCTGTTCCGCACATAATTTGAATCAGTAACAATGACGAATTCCTTTATGTTGTGCTCTATAGCAATTTTAACGGTTTGGTAGACAGCTGCTAATTCGGCTACCTGGCTACTCTTAGCACCAATACTATAACCTATTGAAATACTCGGGCACCCATCTATCCACGTAATACCAATTCCTGCCACTAGTTTTCTTTCGTCCCCTACAATGGTGTGGTAAGCACAACCATCTATGTACGCACAGGGGAGTAGAGAGCAATAGTCGTCTTCATACACTTTGTAAGGGGAAGATTTTTGTTCCTCTAAAAAATCATTTACCAGTTCTTCCGTATGAGAATTAGTGGTGCAATCATGCAGTTCAGCAAGTCCTTAGGCTACTGGACACTTTTTATTTTGCTTATACTGAACTTCCAACGGCCATCCTTGTAAAGACAAGGTCCAAGCAGTGATCCTGCTGTTAGACAAGTTACCATCCCTCATTTTATCACTCTGTAGATATTGTAGGGGTTGATGGGCCGTTTCAACAATGATTTTCTCACCCTGTACAAAACTTCTAAAGTTTTGAAGCGCCCAGACTGTGGCTAGTAAAGCTTTTTCACAGTTGCTAAACTTTATTTCTACTGGTGACAGTGATTTACTTGCATAAGCTATAACTTTATGCAATTTATCCTGTTTTTGACATAGGACAGCACTAATACTAAGATTTGTAAAACCAGTTTCCAGATAAAAGGGTTTACACCCCTCTGGATAAGCTAGACATAGGGCTTGGGTGAGTCTCCTTTTAAGCTCAGACATAGCTTGTTCCTGATCCTTCCCCCATGTCCAGGGTACACCTTTCTTTAACAATGTCAGCAATGGTTTACTAATCTCAGCATAGTTATCAATGAATTTACGGGAGTAATGGGTCACATGATGGCGTTGATGGGTGGAGCATAGTTGACGCAGACGGCTCAAATGGTGCAGCGGTGCCGGCGTCTCTTGCTGCACTGCCATACGCGGAATCCAGCACACAGACTGTGTAGGAATAGGAACCAGTCTGTATCGCAGGAACAGGTCCACTGACCGGCTACTCCGGAACAGGTCCACTGACCGGGAGATTGATTTTGGTACCGATATGATTGTGATCTCCCAGAACCATCTGACTCAGAACCACTTTGAGCCCTTTCTGGCCTACGTTGATATCCCCTATAATAATTATTTTGATATCTTTGAAAAGGAGGGAACCGTCTATTTCTAAACTCCTTCTGGTGGTTTGGGTTCTTTTCAGCAACATTTGGACCCTTATTCCCATCTGGCCTAGGCTGAATTTTATTTGGCTGGGAAGGTCTAGGAGTTTTTAACACATCAGCATAACTTCTTTTAGGGCTTTCAAATTTTCCCTGATCTCTTTTTATGTGAGTTTCTGCTATTTCCTCACTCGCTCTTTAAAATTTTCTATCAGGAGACTCATCACAATTTTGTATTGCAGCGTACAGAGTTGTACTCTCAGTGAGTAACCAATCCAGAGTCTTTCTGGGATGGTAATCCCTGGCCAAAATAAATTTTATTTTATTGGGCAAAGCGTCATAAAATAACTGGATGAATTCCCTACCTTCAAAATTGGGATCTTTTTCGGATAAACTATAGGCATTTTTGAGGACTGACAAAAATTCCCTGGGACTTTGATTATGTCTACATTTCAGGGTAAATAAGGCCCTCCTTGCAGCAGTAGCGGACTTATAGGGACCAAATTCAGTTTTTATTTCTGCGACCACATCTGACCAAGAATCCCTTCCCATATCTCTAAGGGAATTAAAGAAATACCGGTGTTTTGGTTCGAATACCCAGGTAATAAATTCAAGTTTCTGTATGTCCTGTTCTAAATGTAAAGTTTTCATGGCCTCCTCATATATTTTCAAATGACTTATTATGGAGGGTGATCCTTTTTTAGCAAACTGACCCACAGTTTCCTTGAGAAACTTGATCACTTTAGTAGTGTCTATCATGGGTTGATAAGATCTCTGTACTGAACTTTTAGAGGACCTAGGAGGTGAAATCGGTCTTAATTTAGGAAGAGAATGTTCTCTCAGAGCCATTAGCTCTTCTCCATTAAAGGGGTTGTCATATTTACTTTCTGCATCTGATTCCCCCCTGGAATATTTTACCTTCACTCTATTAGAATCCTTAGGCTGTCTGAATTGCAGAGGGTCAAGATCCCGGTTATCTAACTCTGTTTGTAAATTTCTATTGTCCTTATACAACTTTTTACATTCCTCATCTAGATCCACCATAGACAATTGACATTTAGACAGTTCATTAGTAGCCTGACTTAATTTCCATTCCAGAGTACTTATTACCTCTCTCTGTTGATTGTCTCTGTCATTATATTCTGATAATTTAGCAGACCATTGTGCTAATTCACCAGAAACCATGGCCGCCTTATTTTCCATTTCAGATAAATCTTTTTGAAATTTATCAATTTCATATGCCTGTTCAACATTTTTATATTTTGCTTTTTCTAATTGCTTTGCTATTTCAACAACTAAATATACAAATTCAGGCCAAGATTGAAGGATTAATGAATCCTTATCTTTCTTATGTTTAGCTTGGGAAATGTGACAGAGATAATCAGCAAACCGGGATTTATCAGACCAGACTATCATCTGCATATTCTACAGCTCTCTTTTCCAATTCAACCCTCCAATCCTTTAACTCTCTCTTAATATCCAACCTGTCATGCATATGACCCATCACAATATATTCAATTAATTCTTGAGTCTTTCTATCATGCATATCAGTCTTTACCACTGCAGCAGCAGCCTCGCCATTGTTCTCAGACATATTTTTACTTGTTGCACTACAAGTACCACAATAACTTTATCAAATATATATTTTGCACCCCAAAATGTTGTTTCGATTACCAGCAGATCTCGGTGGGGACCTCCAGATTAATGTCGGAATATTTAAGCTGTCTCCGATTGACAGTCTATATTATTTATGTGAATAAATTAAAATCGGTAATAAAGGAGATTCTAACTTATTATCATAAATATCAAGCTAAAACAAGCTCGTGATCTGCGTTGAATTGAAGACAAAACCCAGTTACAGACAAAATATATATGTAATTTATTAATACAATTTATAGTGCAAAATAATATATAATAAAATTGGCGGTAATAAAATTCAATCAATGATATGCAAAATAGTGGTAAAGACAAAAATAATTGAGAACATATATATATACACAATTATGCCTTCTTATAATAATACCCCTCACTTATTTTAAAAATCAATTTAATACTTGATTTCTCTCAGCCGACAAATGTCCGATTAAACCCAAATCTGGTTTATCTTTTATCTATATAAATATATATATATATATATATTATCAACCATACTGGTCTAGAACTGAATTCAATTCCTTGGAGATAATACCGTGTTTTCACTAGTATATTTTCACTCTCCCTGTATTGGATTAATTTTCAGGATGATGCTGCAGGTACACCCCAATCTTATTCCAAAACAGATACTATACACAAAGTATGGTTAATTGAATATATATATAGATATGTATTATATTAATGAATTATCCTATAAAATATAGGTAAGGTTATACTATACCAAAATGTCAGCTAGCAGAAATCAGTTTCAATGGTTCTAAGATGGCTGCCTCCAATGACTGAAAAGGTGGTCAGGGTTGGATCTGGTCTTTTGATGATGTTCAGAGAGAGAGAGCTAGAGAGCTCTAGAGATCGATCCTTTCTGTCAGCCCCTACCATCTTTTTATCCTCTCTTAGAAAGGGCTTGGCCAAGTTTTATCATTAACTAGTGACCTCACTTTATAATCAATATAACCTCCCTCTAGTATTTTACCCTAACACTAGATGGCACTAGTATTCCATACAAAAATTGAACCACTCGCTTATTTCTCTTATCTAATATACTAGCAATAAATGTTATCTAAGGTTTCAGACAAAACCTTGAGAAGATCTTGAATAGACAATGGCTTTTATACTTCGTCAACCACCTTGTTTATCCTTAAATCTTTTGACCAGACCTAATTAATCAAGATAAACAGGGCTATCTCAATTCATTGTTCTTGGAAGCGACAGGGTTTGTTCATGATCACCTGTGTCCACATTTCTCCATTCAAGAAAATCTCAAGGAAAGAAATAATTAATTTGTGTGTTACACTGAGAGAGATTCTAAAAATGACAGAGGAATTTGTACCTCGTTTCTACTCTTAATACTGAATATAGCTATAAGGACCATACTCTTATATATATATACTATATATTCGGTACGCCTATTAAAATTGATAATATAAAATCAATCTACTCCTACATTGATTAATATAAAAACCACAAAGAAAGATTAGTCTTTCTATTCATTGAAAATCATCAGAACTCAGCATCTTTCTAATACATTGTCTTATCTAGGCAAATACATTTCATTAGACCTTGGGACATCTCCTTCTCACAAAACAGACTTAGGTAAACACTTTGGTACATATCGTAAACCTTAGGTTAGCAATTTCAGAGTAAAAAAAAATCTCACCCTGCCTTTTAAAATAAGACAAAATGGTTGTCCCTTAGGCTCATGTCCATACTCTTATATAGGCCTTATACTTATGGACTTTATTCATACCCAATAGTTCTGACAGCTGTTATCAGAGGCAGACACACAAAAAAAATGCCACACTGCTGAGCTTTGCAATGACGGCATTCTGGTGGTGGCAACAGCATGCGTTGATTGGCGTGCTGTCTGGCTGTCCCCGGGTGCCGATACATGCTGTTTGACTGTGCCACTAGCTGCTTGCGACGACCTCCCCCTGCTTCCAACTCATCTCCTCCTCCTCTCTGTCTCCCTATCTGAACTTTCCCCCTGTTCTTCTTCTCTTCGAGCAGGCACCCACGTGACATCCACAGACACATCATCATCATCAACCGCTTCACTTGTATCTGACAACTCAGCAAAGGAAGCAGCAGCGGGTACAACATCATCATCATCATCACACCATACGTCCATGTGTGTAATGCTGCCTGACTGAGACATATCCCTGTTATCTACATCCCCTGGCAATAATGGTTGCGCATCACTAATTTCTTCCAACTGATGTGTAAATAACTCCTCTGACAGATCAAGTGAAACAGCTGTGGTGCTAGTGTTGGTGGTGGTGGCAGGCGGGCGAGTGGTAACTTGAAAGGTGCCCGAAGCTGAGCTGGAGGAGGATGGTGCGTCAAGATTCCGAGCGGAAGCTGTAGAAGATTGGGTGTCCTGTGTTAGCCAGTCAACTATGTCCTCAGAACTTTTCGAGTTCAGGGTACGTGGCCTCTGAACACTGAGCATTATTCTAGGGCCAAAGGGAATCACAGCACCACGACCACGACGGCCCCTGCGAGGTGGCCTGCCTCTGCCTGTCATTTTTTTTAGATTAATTTAGTTGTACTATGCGTGCAAGCTACTATTACACCAGATATGAGTGGCACTGTGCACTGGCAGAAGTTGGCAGAGTAGATGCTGTAGGCCTGACACACACGCTTGCAGACAACTAACTGCTATTATATTACAGTCAAAATTTTTATTTATTTTTTTAAATGCAAGCTACTGTGACACCAGATATGAGTGGCACTGGTGGCACTGGCAGAAGTTGGCAGAGTAGAAGCTGTAGGCCTAACCTACACGCTTGCAGACAACTAACTGCTATTATATTACAGTCAAAAATTGTTTTTGTTTTTTTTAAATGCAAGCTACTGTGACACCAGATATGAGTGACACTGGCAGAAGTTGGCAGAGTAGACGCTGTAGGCCTAACACACACGCTTGCAGACAACTAACTGCTATTATATTACAGTCAAAATGTTTTTTTTATTTTTTTAAATGCAAGCTACTGTGACACCAGATATGAGTGGCACTGGTGGTACTGTGCACTGGCAGTAGTTGGCACAGTACACGCTGTAGACCTGACACACACGCTTGCAGGCAACCTTAAGTGATTATCGCCCGGTAGCTCTCACTCCTATTGCTATGAAGTGTTTTGAACAACTTGTCCTCAGGCACATGAAGAGCAATATCTGCACCTCCATGGACCAATACCAGTTTGCTTACAGAGCACATAGGTCAACTGAGGATGCTGTCTCACTTACCCTTCACACTGCGCTGTCACACTGGAGCAGAGAGACAGCTATGTGCGGATGCTGTTTATTGATTACAGCTCGGCCTTTAACACCATCCCTCCCAACAAGTTGGCAACGAAACTGAACAACTTGGGTCTCAGCTCACACCTGTGCAACTGGATACTGGATTTTCTTACAAAAAGACCACAAATCGTACGCATGGGCAAGCACTTCTCTTCATCCTTAACACTGAACACTGGGGTACCGCAAGGCTGTGTGTTCAGCCCTCTCCTTTACTCCCTCTTCACAAATGACTGTAAACCTATTCACAATACCAATACCATTATAAAATTTGCAGATGACACGACCGTGATAGGCCTAATCTCCAACAATGATGAAACAGCCTATAGGAAAAAGGTTAAGAACCTAGAGAGATGGAGTAAGAACAACAACCTCATACGCAATACCAAGAAAACAAAGGAGCTAATTCTGGATTTTAGGAAGAAGAAACAAAATGGACACCATCCCATTAGCATTAATGGTGGAGACGTGGAGATAGTTTAAAGTTTCAGATTCTTGGGAGTTCATATTAGTCAGGACCTGTCATGGATAAAAAACACAACAGAAATTACCAAAAAAGGCCTTCAGAGGCTTTATTTTCTGAGGAGTCTGAAGAAAGCACAACTCCCAAAACAGCTGCTTGTCAATTTCTACAGGTGCACCATAGAATCTGTTATCACATACTGCATCACAGTGTGGTCCTCCGGCTGCTCTTCTGAGGACAAGAAGACCCTCAAGCGCATCATCAGAATGGCTGGCAGAATCACTGGTACTCAGTTACCATCACTGGATGACATCTTCACTGCTCGCTGCAGCAACAGGGCAAAAGTTATCTGCGGAGATCCAACTCACCCCGGCCACAGCCTTTTCACTCCCCTACCCTCTGGTAGGCGTCTCAGGGCCCTACATGCCCGCACCACTAGGCTGAAGAACAGCTTTTACCCCAAAGCAATCAGTCTCCTAAATGCTCTGAGATTATTGCCCCTTCCTAGGATAGAAACTACCACAGACTGAAAGTGACTGCTGCATTCATGACCCCATGATCACCTCTTGTCTGCAGTGGTGTCTGAATCAGTGTGTATATACTCACAAGCACTTCCTACTTTGCTCTTGCTATATATACAGTCATGTGAAAAAATTAGGACACCCTTTGAAAGCATGTGGTTTTTTGTAACATTTTTAATAAAAGGTTATTTCATCTCCGTTTCAACAATACAGAGAGATTAAAGTAATCCGACTAAACAAAGAAAACTGAAGAAAAGTCTTTTCAAGATCTTCTGTAAATGTCATTCTACAAAAATGCCTATTCTAACTGAGGAAAAAGATAGGACACCCTTGCCCCTAATAGCGAGTGTTACCTCCTTTGGCTGAAATAACTGCAGTGAGACGGTTCTTGTAGCCATCTACCAGTCTTCGACATCGGTCTGAGGAAATTTTACCCCACTCCTCAATGCAGAACTTTTTCAGCTGTGAGATGTTTGAGGGGTTTCTTGCACGTACAGCCCTTTTCAAGTCACCCCACAGCATCTCAATGGGATTCAAATCTGGACTTTGACTTGGCCATTCCAGGACTCTCCATTTCTTCTTTTTCAGCCAATCTTTGGTTGATTTACTAGTATGTTTTGGGTCATTGTCATGTTGCATGGTCCAGTTCCGCTTCAGCTTTAATTTTCTAACTGATGGTCTCACATGTTCTTCAAGCACCTTCTGATACACAGTAGAATTCATCGTGGATTCTATGATGGTGAGCTGACCAGGTCCTGCTGCAGCAAAGCAGCCCCAAACCATGACACTTCCACCTCCATGCTTCACAGTTGGTATGAGGTTCTTTTCTTGGAATGCTGTGTTTGGTTTACGCCAAACATGTCCTCTGCTGTTGTGTCCAAATAATTCAATTTTGGACTCATCTGTCCAAAGAACATTATTCCAGAAGTCCTGGTCTTTGTCAACTTTATCTCTGGCAAATGTCAGTCTGGCCTCGATGTTTCTCTTGGAAAGCAAAGGTTTCCTCCTTGCACACCTCCCATGCAAGTTAAACTTGTACAGTCTCTTTCTGATTGTAGAGGCATGTACTTCTACATCAACAGTAGCCAGAGCCTGCTGTAGTTCTCGAGATGACACTTTAGGGTTTTTGGAGACCTCTTTTAGCATCTTGCGGTCTGCTCTTGGGGTGAACTTGCTGGGGCGACCAGTCCTGGGCATGTTGGCAGTTGTTTTGAAAGCCCTCCACTTGTAGACTATCTTCCGGACAGTGGAATGGCTGATTTCAAAATCTTTTGAGATCTTTTTAAATCCCTTCCCAGACTCATAGGCTGCTACAATCTTTTTTCTGAAGTCCTCTGACAGCTCTTTTGCTCTCACCATGGTGCTCACTCTCACTTCAACAGTCAGGAGCACACCAAACTAAATGTCTGAGGTTTAAATAGGGCAAGCCTCATTCAACATGCAGAGTAACGATCTACTAATTATGTGCACCTGGTGTGATATACCTGTGTGAGATCTGAGCCAATTTAAGAGGGAATACATGTGAGGGTGTCCTATCTTTTTCCTCAGTTAGAATAGGCATTTTTGTAGAATGACATTTACAGAAGATCTTGAAAAGACTTTTCTTCAGTTTTCTTTGTTTAGTTGGATTACTTTAATCTCTCTGTATTGTTGAAACGGAGATGAAATAACCTTTTATTAAAAATGTTACAAAAAACCACATGCTTTCAAAGGGTGTCCTAATTTTTTCACATGACTGTATGCTGTGAACTGCGAACAGTAATGCCTTCTAGTGCAATGTTTTGTTTTTTTCTAGTGTAATGCTTTAGTTTAAATGTCAGTTCTTGTTCCTCTGTCCATGGCATCTAGGATTGCTCCAAACAACATTTCATTGTATCGTACATTGTATTACATTGTATTACATTGTATTGTACAGTGACAATAAAGGCATCTTATCTTATCTATCTTAACTAACTGCAATTATCGATTTCTCTATTAAATCAGCAGCAGCTACACTGTCCCTCCTCTCACTGAGAATGCAGCTTCCGAATGATTCTAAAATGGATGCTGTCCAGGAGGTGGGAGGGTATACTGCTGATTCGCTGGAATGTGTCTGCTGACTGTGAGGTACAGGGTCAAAGTTTGCTCAATGATGACAAATAGGGGGCGGACCGAACATCGCATATTTTCGAGTGCCGCGGCGAACTCGAACAAGCAATGTTCGCCGGCGAATAGTTCAGGACATCTCTAGTGACTACCTGACAGAAAATGACAATGAATCCACATCTTTGCACAGATTTGGCCTTTTAAAGGCATGTGGTCCTAAAATTTGGATCAGCTGAAAAACAGCCTGTTTCAGTTTAATCGTTATTTTCTATTAATTGAAGGCTCAAAAAATGTTTTGTCTCACTCTCATTTCTTCATGTTGCATGTGGAAGCTCTACTTGGAACCTTGTTAAGATCCAACAATGTACAATATGATTTTTTGCCATTTTTCAAGTAGTCTTAAACTTTTGATCAGGACTGTATATGTCTATGTATTATTAGTGTTGAGCGGAATTGTGTTTTGAAGTTCGGTGTACAAGGTTCGGGTTATCTAAGAATTCCGTTATGGATTCCGCTACCGTAGCAGAATCCATAACGGAATTCTTAGGTAACCCTAATCTTGTACGCCGAACTTCAAAACACAAGTCTGCTCATCCCTAAGTCTGAGTTCTGCTATAGGGTCCCATGATTTCTATGTACGGCCCTGCCACACCAACACTTCGACAAAAGAGACCGGTTTCTTCTGGCTACCTGACTCAGCTACTATTCTGATGCTGCCACCTGCCTGATGCCATACATCTGATGCCAAGTGCTCCTTCTTTCATCCACCATCTTCAGAGGATACAGGTATTGCCACCCACCTCCACACTATGTCACCTTGCCATTCTGTGGCCTCCTGATCCTGCCGCCACCTCCACACTATGTCACCTTGCCACTCTGTGGCCTCCTGATGCTGCCACCACCTCCACACTATGTCACCTTTCCACTCTGTGGTCTCCTCATGCTGCCGCCACCTCCACTGTCGGGGATATAAAGCAAATGCTTTATATAAAAGAAAGGATCAAAGGAAAAATTTCAAAGGGAATTGATCCTAGATGTGGACATATAAAACACCTCAAAAAGAGATTGTTGGTAATTTAATTATATTATGCAATTGCAATGAGCAGGACACCGGTATGGTGGGTCAGCTATGCAGTGGGTCAGTATATATGTGTAGTAGTTCGTGACGCCAATTGCAGCTTGCGCAGGTACTGTAGCAGGGCCCTTTAAGATGTTATAACTCACGTACCAGGTGAGGAATGCCAGAGGGGGATAATGTCTCTGTGTAGCAGATATGGTAGTGTCAACGGTGTCTCCTACCTTGGTACGGCTGGACGCCTGGATCCTGTCTCACTTGCAATAAATTGAGTGTGGTCAGTAGGAGTAATGGTGGAATGACTGAGATCCAGACAGGAGATATAATCCAACTTGTCTTTACTTAATGGATGGCAACATGAATCCATACGAGTTACAGCAATAGTCTTGGGTCCCAGCAGGTATTGGCAATATGTGGCAGGAATCTAAAGGGTGGGCCATTTATATGGATACACCTTAATAAAATGGGAATGGTTGGTGATATTAACTTCCTGTTTGTGGCACATTAGTATATGTGAGGGGGGAAACTTTTCAAGATGGGTGGTGACCATGGCGACCATTTTGAAGTCGGACATTTTGAATCCAACTTTTGTTTTTTCAATAGGAAGAGGGTCATGTGACACATCAAACTTATTGGGAATTTCACAAGAAAAACAATGGTGTGCTTGGTTTTAACGTAACTTTATTCTTTCATGAGTTATTTACAAGTTTCTGACCACTTATAAAATGTGTTCAATGTGCTGCCCACACTGCACTCTTCACACACTGATAGCAACACCGCAGGAGAAATGCTAGCACAGGCTTCCAGTATCCGTAATTTCAGGTGCTGCACATCTCGTATCTTCACAGCATATGCTGTGTGTGTCTGGCCTGGGGCAGATAGTGCCTCTTGACGGAGCGTTGGCCCACAAACACCTCAGTCCCAGAATAGTTATCTTGGAGGAACCCGACCCCTCGTTCCACAGAGAACCACAACACAGTCCCGGTACTTCTGGTTAACTTGGGATCCCCTGGCTGGGGGTCGTCGATTACCTGCTTCACCCACTCCTCGACCGCTGATTTATATTCCCAGGCGGTCTGGGCAAAAGCAGTTATCTCATGGGGCACCTCAGGGTTAAGGCTCCGGAGCTTGGCGTAGCTGGGCGGCGGAGTGGAATCACCAGCCTCCTCCGCCGCACCAGGAGGTATAGACAGCGTGCAGGCTGGGGTCCGGCGACGTTGGCTGGGGTCGCGGGACGCGGCACACGCCTGGGCCTGACAGCAGGTACTGGGATCTCTGGACGCGGTGCAGGGGCGGACTCGGACCGGGCCGGGCCCTCAGGGAGCAGGGCAGCTCCTACCTGAAGTTGCGGCCGGGCGGCCGGTTCCGGTGCCTCCTGGATGCCATCATGGACTTATGGCGCCATCTGGTTCGCTCGTCCACGGCGTGAGTAGCTGCGTTAGCGGCGTCCTCCGCGGGTGCTGGCATGACGTCTACCTCCATTTTCAAAATTGCGTTGCCTTCCGCTGGGGCACTTGACGTGGCGGAGGGATCCACTGCCTCTGGGAACTCCATCAAGTCCGGATCTTTTGGAGCAGGAACCGGGACCTCAGCAGAGGCCTTCTCCGGGACCTCCGGGACGCTGGATAAGGTAGGCGGCTTGGCTTTTTGTTGCAGGGAGGAATCCACAGCCTCCGGCATGATAGTGAATACCGAGGGACCCCTTTGCGTTATTAGCTGGGAGACCTGGATCTCCAAAGGGTACTTCTCGTGCGCCGGTTCGTCTCCAATTATCATTTGACTCCAATTGGGACGTGGATATGCCATGGCTGCGTCTTTCTGGAACACACAAACTGCCAGGATTAGAGGTGGGGCGCAGAGGGAGGAGCCTTTATCACCTCGGGTCCCAGTAACAAGTTCATGGAGGCAGTCTCTATTTTTTCCGCTCCCGGAGGGGCGTATTCGATATCTTCGCGCTCTTGAGGGGGAGTTGCTAGATTTTCCCGCTTCTGGGGGGCGTATACAGCATTTTCGCGCTCTTGAGAGGGCGTTCCTTGCTTTCCAAGCTTCTGGCCATGAAGATGAAGCGCCATTTAATGATTGATTGTTAGTTAAAATAACACTATCTTACTAACAAAGTTTACACTTAAAATTCTTCTCATCATGCTTTAGGAGTGTATGCGTTCCTAGTGAGAATATGCGTTCCTAGTGAGAAATATATAAGATAACAGATGCACTGACGTCCTTCATAATATTCAACAATATAGTACAATACAAAACTATGAATTAACACATGTGGAATTATATACATAACAAAAAAGTGTGAAACAACTGAAAATATGTCATATTCTAGGTTCTTCAAAGTAGCCACCTTTTGCTTTGATTACTGCTTTGCACACTCTTGGCATTCTCTTGATGAGCTTCAAGAGGTAGTCATCTGAAATGGTCTTCCAACAGTCTTGAAGGAGTTCCCAGAGATGCTTAGCACTTGTTGGCCCTTTTGCCTTCACTCTGCGGTCCAGCTCACCCCAAACCATCTCGATTGGGTTCAGGTCCTGTGACTGTGGAGGCCAGGTCATCTGGCGCAGCACCCCATCACTCTCCTTCATGGTCAAATAGCCCTTACTTTCAAAGTTTTCCCAATTTTTCAGACTGACTGACATTTTCTTAAAGTAATGATGGCCACTTGTTTTTCTTTACTTAGCTGCTTTTTTCTTGCCATAATACAAATTCTAACAGTCTATTCAGTAGGACTATCAGCTGTGTATCCACCTGACTTCTCCACAACGCAACTAATGGTCCCAACCCCATTTATAAGGCAAGAAATCCCACTTATTAAACCTGACACGGCACACCTGTGAAGTGAAAACCATTTCAGGTGACTACCTCTTGAAGCTCATCAAGAGAATGCCAAGAGTGTGCAAAGCAGTAATCAAAGCAAAAGGTGGCTACTTTGAAGAACCTAGAATATGACATTTCTTTTGTTGTTTCACACTTTTTTGTTATGTATATAATTCCACATGTGTTAATTCATAGTTTTGATGCCTTCAGTGTGAATCTACAATTTTCATAGTCATGAAAATAAAGAAAACTCTTTGAATGAGAAGGGGTGTCCAAACTTTTGGTCTGTACTGTATGTCCTATTGATTATCTTATACTAAAACTTAATGTTCATTATACATATACCTCACAGATTTTCTGCTTCATCAATAGACATTAAACCATAGGGATAATTAGTACCAGATGCATCAATAAAATATCTTAGTCATAAATCTATAAGGAGACAAGAATGACTCTTCTCAGACTGGTACATCTACAGAGAAGAAATTATATGAACTATGTCCTTTACATGAACCTCTTTTGGCCTATTATATATCAAATCCACTATAATTAGGATATTTAGATATAAATGTTATACACCTATGAAAAAGCACAACACCACACACTGTCATTGTGCCACTCTGCGGCCTCCTGATGCTGCCGCCACCTCCACACTCTGTTATTGGGCCACTCTGTGGTCTCCTCATGCTGCTTTCACCTCACCACTCTGTCATAGGGCCACTCTGTGGACTTCTCATGCTGTTCACACCCTACCCACTTCATGACTAGGCCACTATTTAGCCTTTTTGGCTTGGCTGACATAATTTATTTGACCCTTCTTCTGATCTGTCAGAAGGAAGGTAAAATGAGACGCACAACGGATCCTCTCTGTGTAGCAGCTGTAAGGCCTGTATGGTCCCATCAGAATTGGCTTGTGATTTGGTAGCCAAAAGCAGGAGTGGGTACAAAACACGGAAGACATGCAAATATTTAATTCACGTGTCATCTCTGTATTCCACTCCTGTTTTTTTTTGGGCATTAGCAATACTGATGGATTACTGACCAAATGCTGACCGAGTGAAGGTGGATGCTCCACAGACAGGATCCGTTTTTTGTGGGTTATTGTTCAGAGGAACGGCAAAATAATCAGTGACGTCAACACAAACTTACTGCTGACACCCTGTCCACTCTGCCCGGGGGGCTCTACTTGTATAAGGGTATAGTAGAACAGGTTCTGTAGACATCTATGTGTAATCAGCTGACGACGGTGTAAATGGAGTGCGCTTCTTCTTGGCGCTAATATCGACCTGTAAGGCTGAGTTCATACTTGAGTTATTTGGTCAGTTTTGGCCCCGTGAAGTGTGCAGTGATTCTAAGAGCGACGCCTGTCATCTGCATGTCATACGGACTCACAGTATTATTTTACTACCAAAGCAGACTCCCTATGCGTGTTACTGCAAGGCACAGTGTTCTACACCACTATAAAGGTTCTCTGCAGCCAGGAAATAGCAGTTTCTTTAACGTAATTCGCTGTGAATATATTCGGATCAAACCAAATTTTTTTAAAATTTGCTCATCTCTAATCATGATTTATAATGCTGTGTGCCACTGCCTGACCTTTCTTCTACAGAATCATAATGACAGCTTTATGTCAGTATGTTTCTGTTACAGAAAGGTCAGGCAGAGGCACGCAGCATTATAAATTATGATAATGCTGTGCGCTTCTGTTAGTCCAGAACGGAGGATCCCTCTCTCACACCAAGTCTGATTCCTGCAAGGGACACGCTCATGTGAAAGAGCCCTTAGACCTAGTTTACACGTCAGTGCTTTGATCAGTTATTTCTATCAGTTAGGCTTCTTGCACATGACCCTATGGCTTTTTCAGTATTTTGCGGTCCGCAAAAAACAAATCCGCAAAAAATACGGATGACGTCCGTGTGCATTCCGTTTTTTTTGCAGAATGAAACAGCTGGCCCGATAGAACAGTATTATTCTTGTCCGTTATGCGGACAATAATAGGACATGTTCTATCTTTGAATGGAACGGAAATACGGAAACGGAAGGATCCATTGAAATGAATAGTTCCGTATACGGAACGCAAAAAACGGAACTTAAACTGAAAAAATAAAAAGTTTGTGTGCAAGAGGCCTTAGGCTACATTTACACAACCGTAGTGTTTTGTGGTCCTCAAATTGCAGATCTGCAAAATATGGATACCGGCCGGTGAGCATTCCGCAATTTGCGGACCGCACATGGCTGGCACTATAATAGAAATGCCTATTCTTTTCACAATTGTGGACAAGAATAGGACATACTGTAGCTTTTTTGCGGGGCCGCGGAATAGAAAGGATTTTATGTGGCCCCATTGAAATGAGTGGGTCCACACTTGTTCCGCAAAATTGCAGAACAGATGCAGACCCATTCATGCGGTCCCTTAGGCACAACTTGAATGGGTTCGTGATCTGTCCGCTCCGTGAAAAAAATTGTTCTATTTTTTGCGGTGCTAAAGCACTGAGAGAAACCCAACGGAAGCACTCCGAAGTGCTTCCATGAGGTTCAGTGCCTTCCGCACCTACTGGATTGTGGACCCATTCAAACGAATAGGTCCGCATCCTTGATGCGGTGCAAAAAATGGCCGGGGCCTGCATATTGTGGACCCGCTGTTTGAGGGTTGTGGTCTTGTGCATGAGCCCTTTTTGTGAGCCAAAACCAGGTGCTAATTTTTCCCTTTTACCTAATCTCTGTGATGACTCCAATCCTAGTTTTGACTCACAATCACTGATGGAAATGACTGACAAACACAAAAATGTGAACTTGGCTTTCGGTGTAAAGAATTTTTTTTTTTAATCAGATTTTAATTTTTTTTCTAGGTTAAAATGTGTGTCCAGATGCTACACTCAAGTAAATAATTGAGAAGTCGAAATACACAGCGTTTTTTAATTCATCCAGCACTGTTGGCGTTCTTCTAAATGTGGCACGCTCTAGGTATGGCATTTTCTTCTGCCGTTTCTCCTTAAATGGGTTGTCCCATCTTTGTCATTTGGGGCATATCGCTAGGATATGCCCCCAATGTCTGATAGGTGCGGGTCCCACCTCTGGGACAGTGCCTGCAAAGTGCCGGAAGGTGCACTGTGCATTTGTGGCCGCCCTGCCCCAATTCCATTGGGAGCACAGAAAATAGCCGAGCATCGGCTCGGCTATTTCCGTAAGCCCCATAGAAGTGAATGGAGCACCGCTCGGCTATTTTCGGTGCCCCCATAGGAACTTTGCGGGCTCCGTTCTAAGTATAACTGTGGGTCCCAGAGGTGGGACCCGCACCGATCAGACATTGGGGGCATATCCTAGTAATAATGTCAATGTCCAAGATGGGTGAAAACATGTTTTAAATATTACAAAATTAAAAACACCACAATCTTGACAAGAGTGTAAAAAAAAGCGTGAAGGAAATCTTCTATCACAGCTGTTTTCTGGGAATAAAAAACTGTTCACATTCCGGGCCCAGGTCCAGATCAAAATTGCGCAAATCTTGTTCCTTACTGCCCCGTCTGTTGTTTTTTACACTTATTTTTGCCTTTATTGCATAATTTTGTTTTTCACTTTATTTCCTCTTTTTGTATTTAAGTTGTTAAATGTGGTTCTTGGATGCTGTCAATAATCCATAGGCCGTCCTTACTGTTTGTTAAAGGGCATCTGTCAGAAGATTTGTCCCTATGACACTGGCTGACATGCTACATGTGCGCTTGGCAGCTGAAGGCATCTGTTGTTGTGCATTTTCATACGTATACAATATTATCTAATGACATTATAAACAAAATGTATGCTCATCTCATTGCCTTTAAGAATAAAATCAGCCTGAACCAAAGTTCTATTATGTGGCTGAGGAAGCCAAGATGAGTTCATGGCATGAGTTCATGGCAAGTTCAATTTATAAAAAAATAATTGTTAACATAAACGGACATTGTGTTTAAAAGTTATTGCTAAAGATATGGGACCATCTGTAAGGAGTAAGTCAACTCCCTAAGACATATCTGTCTGGAGGGAACAAGGTTACTTGATAAGGTCTCATATCCTTGAGGCACACCTGCTATATGAGGTTCAATTTATATATTCATAATTATATTATATATATCTCTACATGGTATATTTAGTTTACAACATATGTTAATCAATAATTCATATAATGTATTATCTATGTGTAACAATGTATCGATTTATATATATGTCATACCATGTATTTACCATTTAGAAGGTATTGTAGAAGGTATAGAAACAAGTAAGTTTATGTTAATTAATTTTGGATTAGTAGGAAAGTTCTTCAGAACTGGTCCCATCTAAACTCTGTCTACCTTTGACCTGGTAACATATTGTCACGGCTGAGGATGGGGGAAAGTCCTCAGCCGTGCGATGCCAGGTGTTGTAAAGGCTACTCGGCCATGCGAACAGGATAGGGAGCAGGTCACCTCCTACAGCGTCCCTACCCTGACCCTAACTCCTAACCTGCATGGGCCGACCTTAAAGGTAGGAGGACCCATGCGCAGGAACCTCGGAGCCCTGTCTTACCCTCCGCAGATCCCTGCGCTAGGAGCTGGGTAAGACGACCTACTCCTCCTAGGCACGGAGGAGCAGGAGTCTCAACGGCCAAGCTGTTGGGAAAAGGGGAACTCATAAACAGCTATACGGGAATGGCAGGCGAACAAGAAGTACCACCAACCTGCCACAGCCTTGCTGACTGGATCCCTAAGAAGACTGGAATCCAGAACCGTATGCTGCACCAAATACAAAGGAAAGTCCCAACAGAATATAACATACAACATAAACACACAGGCAAACTTAAACATAAACTTAGACCTATGACCACAGTGGTGGCTCTCACTGGCAGATAGCAACACAGGAGGCTGCGCCAGCTAGCAAGGCTGAAGCAACCTACTGAGCCATGCAAAAGGCCCAGGCTATATAGGCCAAGAAGCCACACCCAACGGAAGGACACACCCAGTGACATCACACACACACTGGGAAGGGAGTTAACCCTTCCAACACCACAGAAGGGAAACTCACAAACATACAGGGGAAGTGTCCAACAAACATCACACACTGTGGCTGTTGCCGCTGGCAACGACATGGATGGCAACCCTGTCCTGGGAGTCAGCCCGAAGGCCGGGACAGTGCCACCACATGTACACAATACCGCCAAACGTTGCCACGGACAACCACAGTGAGGGGAAAGGTGTCAGTGCACACCACACATACTACCCAAGTGCACACAGACAAACAACAGTGCATAAATACACACGCACCTAACAGAAAGGTTGTTAGGTGCAACCGCATGCAACTGCAGCAAGCTGCCTAGCCACGCTCAGGCTGCTGCTGCACATACACATGAGACAAACAGTTGCCCGCGGCAACCACAAGTTAGGCCACACGCCAGCGGCCCTCACCTGTGGTTTAAACCCACACGAAACCGGAGGCAACCGCATGCGGTTAGAGAGTCACGGTCATAGCCATGGCCGTGACACGTATATTTTGTTTACTACTCATGATATTAATAAGATATTTCTCTCGGTATATAGCCAACAGTTCCCATACTGTGGAGATATATAGTCTGATTATTCTCTTAGCAAAGATGCATATTGTTAATGTAAGATCTGACATTATTTGAAAAGAGGACTAAACCCTTGGAAAGTTATTTTCCTTAGTCTGATTGCCGAGCTGAATATTTTATCATATTAATATCATTGTTTTCCTATGACCAATCAAAAAAATGAGTCAAGGGATAACAGTTATTTTCCTGTAAATCCGTGTTTTATTGTTATAGCCTGTTTGATAACAGAAGATCCTAAGTTTCTCTTGGTATATGAGTCTGTTTGTTAAAAGTATGACACTGGTTGTCATCATACTGTGCTGATCAGATAGGGGAGTGTCAACACCACCGTGTGGTACATTTTGAGTGTTACTTTGTAACTTCATCATTTGTTTTGCAGTTGTATTGTTTTTATATTCTTGGTTTTTATAATAAACGATTATATATTTTTGCCCATACAATTGTCCCTATGTTTCACTGCTTGCACAAATCAAATTAAGATACTTGATAAAAAGAACTTAGAGGCGTTTTTTATGTCCGCCTGAAGAATAATATAATTTTTATATATTTTTTTTATCCTCTCTTTTATATGAAGATTCTTTCATATAGAAGATATATGACACTGTGTTTGTCCCATGTTCATATGTGCCCGTATTGCTGAGAAAAACAAAGTTTTAATATATGCAAATGAGGCAGAGCTCTTGGAGCAATAGGGGCGTTGCCGTTGCACCTAGAGGCTCAGCTCTCTCTGCAACTGCCAACCCCTCTGCACTTTGATTGACAGGGCCATGTGTGATGACATCGGCAGTTGCAGAGAGAGCAGAGCCTCTAGGTGTAACGGCAACACCCCCGTTGCAACTAGAGCCTCATTTGCTTATAGTAAAACATCATTTTTCTCAGCAATGCGGGCATCAGTCATCATAGAGTTCCATTGTAAAAAAAAAGTATTTTTACTGGACTGTGCAGGATACATGGTGTGCTGCATTTTTGTATCCTTTTTTTCTAACGTATACGTCAAATGGAGGCATAAAAAAATTATATGAACCCACAAATCTGCCGACAGATGCCCTTTAAGGGGGTTCTCTGGACTACAGATCCTCAGGACAGGTCATCAATATCAGATCAGTGGGGGTCTGACACTCCATTGTTTTGGACCGTGGGTACGAACAGCGTATGAAGCGAAACAGGAGGCTACATGTCCTGTGTAATTTCCAGCGCTGGTGTGCTAAAGCTCAGCTATGCTTTCCACAAATTGCATTCCACATTTTTGCAAACCCGTAGACTTCAATGGGGCCACGTCCTGAGTTTAGCTGACAAGTATAGGACACGTTTTACTTGTTTTGCGGAGCCGTAGAACAGAAGAAAACTGTGAACAGCATACGGCCGTCTGAATGAGCCCTTACTTGATGGGAGCTGAGCCACAGTACCACGGCACGGCCACTACACAGTGTCTGCTTATTGGTGGGGGTGGCGGATGTCAGACCTCCACCAATCTGATATTGATGACTTATCCAGATATCTGTAGCCCAGACAACCCTTCCACCCTTGTGTGTGCTGGTATTTCTATAGGTACCATCAGCCTAGAACTCAGTAGGTGGTTGCAGACAGTCGTATATTCGGGGGGTGTGCACTGTGTTGGGGTGGGATTTATGCACAATTTGACACCTGAGTGTAAAGTGAGTGCAAGACTGAGTGAGCGAATATAGATTAACCTCTTTACACATGCTATGGAAACCTGTTCATGTCTGCAAATGGTCCACTGGTTTTGACAACAATTTAGGACCATAGGCCCCGTTAGAGCATATGGACATCGCACCCTTGCCCTTCTAGAGGACAGCTAATTTGCATTTTTTTTGCCCATAAGACTCTTTAGATCAGATGGATTCTTCAATGAAAACCAATGTATGTGGTTTAGAGAAGTCAGACCAGTGGCCATCAGCTCATCACCGGGGGTTGCAACCAATCACAGCACAGCTTTCATCTTTCTAAAGCAGTTTGTGAAATGTAAGCTGAGCTTTGATTGGTTGCTATGGGCAACGAGGCCTGGTTTTCCCTTTAGACCATTTTGATCTCATTGTATACATTACATACAGAAATAAATGGAGCCTCTATACTCGAGCCCCGCTTCTCTCCATATCCGACATACAACCATCTTGTAGAGAAAAATTCGGAAAATGTCCATCTTTTATTAAACGCTTTACACAATTCTCGGCTGTGTGGGTTTTTGTCTCCACAACTGTCAAAATTAAAAGAAGCAGATAACATTCAGAATAAAACACGGTAAAGTTCACATTCGAGCGGAGAAATAAAACACCAGGTCGAGGAGAAGAGAGGTCAAATTTACAGGCCCTGCCTCAGGGGAGCTAGGCCTTGTTACCCATAGCAACCACCTAGAGGTTTATTGTCCAGGCTACAAAATGAAAGCTGAACTTTGGTTGCTATGAGCAAGAATTTTTTTTTATTGTTATTTTTTAACCTCCAGGGCGATTTTCAATCTAATCTACCCTCTTACCCCGTATCTGCCTCATACAGAGAAAACATTACTAGATAAATTAGCCAAGAAATCATTTTTTTACATAACTAAAGGAGCCAGATCCAACAAATAATTGTTACCCTTAGTAGAATGAAATACTAAACATTTATTTAATATATTTTCTGTATCGAGCCCTCAAAGATTTCAAAATCTCTGCTTGCGGTCTGTGAATATAAACCTCCAGTGATTACTGGAAGTCTGTCCTGGTCATGTGATTTAAACGCATGGGTGCGGTTCGTTACAGGACGGGTATCAGAGCTGCGTCTTGTAACGATGCGTCCATCACATGACCAGGATAGTTGTTTTGTTTTTTTGCCAAAATTTTGAATTTGGCTTGTGGAAAAGGTTTTGAAAGTGTGTCCACCCTTTCAGACAAGCTCCACCCCTTTCAAGACATCACACCCCTTTCTGTGTCATACCCTTTCAGTGCTTGTATGGGCCCTTGGGTTGATGCATTATCCCGATGCCACATACATTTGTCGCGTATGGAGGGCGGCTTTACAGGAAAACCCAAACTATGTGCTGTGCAGGAGATTTACCAACCCCCCTGGAAGTGTGGGAGGACATTCCAGGAAAGTTACCAATGAAGGTTCCTATTAAATGACTGCAAGCAGAGAACTTGAAAGCCACAAGGAACTGATACTGAGAGTAAATAAGAAACGGTAGATCTCCCAGCATGCTGGGATTTGTAGTATCACCACAGCTGGTGAGTAATAGTACTAGTGTAATAGTACAAGGTAATAACTCACTAGCAGCTAATTATTAAGACCATTGACGTCAATCTCTTATGTAATAAATATGCAGACAGACAGTTAAAGGGATTTTGGGACTTCAATACTGATGGACTATCTTCCGGATAGGTCATCAATCTGATCGGTGGGGGTCCAACACCGGGCACCCTCTGCCGATCAGCTTTTTGAAGATGGGCCTCCTCACAGCTTACCAAACACAGTGCCGTACACTGCATAGTGGCTTTTCTTGGTACTGCAGCCCATTCACTGGAATAGGATGAAGCTGCACATAGGCCATGAGATTGACGAGTGTGAAGACTGGCCTAGAAAGAGGCTGCAGCGATCACCAGAGCACCGCCACTTCTTCAAACAGCTGATCAGCTGGGGCGCCGGGAGTCGGACCCCCACCGATCAGATATTGATGACCTATCCTGAAGACAGGCCATCAATATTCTACTCCTAGAAAATCCCTTTAATACACAGGTAAAGCCTGCGCAGAATCTCTTTGGGAATTCTTTTAATTATTTCAGAATGAAATGTTCTTACTGCAGTCGTTCATAGTCAATGGTTCAAAGTTTGAGGGAAAAAAAAAAATAAAAAAGCAGCATGAAAGTTTTAGGAAAGTTTTTGACAATTTCCCATGGCCGTAACTTGAGAAAATGTAAAGCTGGCCATACATATACGAACCCGCCCAGCTGACCATCTAATTTGTATGGTGGTGGGGGGTCCAGACTTTTTCCCCAATGGCAGATGTCAAGGAAGATAAAGATTGGGCCGTCGGAATTCAACATGCCTGATACTCTACCAATTGAAGGAACATGCCACTCGCCCAAGCCCAGAGTGAATGTGTATGAGAGGGGGGAAGGGAGGGGTAGCTCTCTGCCAAATAAGTGTTTGGCCGACAACTATCTACCAACCTAAGGGTCCGCAGTACGGACATAACACTTGGACCCAGCATAACTCCACTGAACCTATATGAGGAGTATAGAGACATAATGGAATCACAGCTGGCACTGTCCGGGCTTCCATCTACATGGGGTGAGCACAAGCATAGCAGTAAAGTCAATGGATGTCCGGGGACAGAAGGATCAGGCATGGTTGAATTTTAAAGCCCGATTATTTTGCACACATGGCAGATAAGCAGCTGCTAAAGGTGTCGTACTCCTCTCTCCCCCATTCAGAATCCATACATTCTCTGTCGAACAGCATGTGCCTGTGTAGGGGGGAGGAAGAGGGGATGTCAGCCGAGACAGCTATTGAAGGTGTATGGGCACCTTAGGTTACTTTCACACTTGCGTTCAGAGCGGATCCGTCTGCATTATATTTTAGAAAATATTCTAAGTGTGAAAAGTTGCTCAGACGGATCCGTCCAGACTTTACATTGAAAGTCAATGAGGAACGGATCCGTTTGAAAATTGAGCAATATTGTGTCAACTTCAAACGGATCCGTCCCCATTGACTTACATTGTAAGTCTGGACGGATCCGTTTGCCTCCGCACGGCCAGGCGGACATCCGAACGCTGCAAGCTGCGTTCGGGTGTTCGCCTGCTGAGCGGAGGACAAACGCTGCCAGACTGATGCATTCTGAGCGGATCCGCATCCACTCAGAATGCTTTAGGGCTGGACGGGGCCGCTTGTGAGAGCCTTCAAACGGAACTCACAAGCGGAGCCACGAACGCTAGTGTGAAAGTAGCCTAAAATGGGTTTTCCGGGATAGAGCTGGCGAGACACATTCAATATCTGCGGCTGAACGATCGCTTGTCTGACAGCTATCTCTTCCTGTCTTGTCCATACACATACAGGTTCAGCTTGGCCAAACTTGTCTGTGTTTGCTACGGGGATAGTGGGAAAACCCACTGACAGACACATCTGGCGGCAACTTATCTCCAAGGAGAACAAAAAGATCGGACGAAAATATTAATATATACATTATCTGTCGGTGGAGAGTTGGGAACTCCGGACACATTAGTTTGTCAGCTGACCAGCTTTAGATATTGATGGCCTATCCTCTAGATAGGTCATTAATATCAGATCTGTCGGGGTCCGACACTGGGCACTTCCACCAATCAGCAGTTTTGGGCAGCCATCGGTGTCAGAAACTATACAGAAATTGAAAGGCTGCATTGAGAGCCCAGCTGTGGTACTCCGGCACGACCACTACATAGTGGACAGAACCTTGTACTTCAGCTTCCGGCCAGTGTATAGGTTCTGTACTGATCAGTATTAGTGCTGGGTGTCAGACCCCCGCTGATCTGATGACCTATCCTTTGGAAACCAGATTTAAGTTTGGTTCAGTAGAACCAAGGGTGATGGAAGTCTTAAAGGACCTGTCACCAACTCCTGTTACCACTTACTCAGGCACGTCAGGAGAGGCGACAGCTCCTCTTTTGTATATTTTCATTAAATACATGTAGGTAGAGAATCCCTTCAAAAGGATGTTTTCACCCAAAGCATTGTTGATCTATTGATTAGATATACTACTATAACTGATGAGTGAGGTGGGGTCTGACTACTCCCCCATATACCTTCAATAGCTGTCGGGTTACTTTGATTCAGACCTCTCTGGCCAAGCATGCGTGTGTTTTCAGCAGTGAGAGGAAGCTGCTGCCAGACATCTGTGACAACGGCTTATCTTTGGTAAAGATCAGGCAAAAAAGATTTCAATTTGCCTGATCCTTCTCTCCTCCTGGGAGCCCCCCATAAACAATAGGTTTTTGACTGAGCCCCTTGTAAATACACCCTGGGGCCTTAATACCGAGAATAAGGAGACTGTAGTGCCTCTCCTGTGCCACCCCTGCCCCACTGCTGTCTGCACAGCAGACCCTTCATTCTAGTTCCTGGTGTAGGGTCCCAACCGATAAGACATCTACTAATGGCCACCGCTGCTCCGAAAAATTAGAGCCACCAAGGTAAAACAACTGATACAACTTTCCTTTCAGAGCTTGAGGTAGAGAACGGCCGGCCCATATTCTCTTACCAGGCCGGCCGCCTCCGCTTTCCCTTCCATTTATATGATTCCTCCCCTGTGATTTTGTGCTCCTCTGCCATCATATTAGACCTTTTACATGGAGAGGTTTTTCTCTGTTTCGGGGATGCTCAACCTGCGGCCCTCCAGCTGTTGTAAAACTACAACTCCCACCATGCCCTGCTGTAGGCTGTCTGGGAATGATGGGAGTTGTAGTTTTGCAACAGCTGGAGGGCCGCAGGTTGAGCATGCCTGTTCTATTCTATAAGCCAACTTGTCTTATTTTGGAATATTCTACATAAAATAATTACAATCTCATTGACATATCCTATGGAAGGATTTTTTTTTATACCCTATATATACTGTATATTTATACTGGTTTTATCTGCACTTTCTATTCACATTCCACATGGTAGACGGCAGCCACGCTCCGCCACCTGTCACATGATCTGTACACTGCCGACATATTAACTTGACATGTTCTCCAGGAAGTCAGATTCCACGTTTTCTTCGAGATCCCTAAGGACCCTTGTAGTGTCTTCTACTGGATATTCCACCGAGACATCCGGCTCGTGAGAAGGAGCAGATCCCCTTCCCTTTGCTTTGAATACGAAGTTGAGAGTCCTAAAAAACTGCATGAGCTGCGTGATCTTAGATATGGACCGCAGACTGAGAAGGGGGAACCCGGTCCTCTTCAGACTTGAACTTTCTGCTGGGATTTCCTGAAAAAAAAAAAATAATGGATGTTATTAAGTACATGATTGAACTGCAAGAGAAGAAAGGTATTCTGGAAGGTATATCCAGTACAGTATCTCATATATGCAATGGTTACCGCCATTTTTAACCCATTAATGCGGTGTTGGGTTAATACCGAATTGCTTTCTTTCACAGGAGACTTTCTCTAATCAGAAGAATATTTGAAAGTGTTTTCCTGCCTCATGACAACAGTAAACTCACGGTACCAGTCCCTGCCGCTCCTCTGGTGACACTTCCCCAGTCCCTAACTGGTCTTTGTTTATTAGGATCCAGTGATGACACGGCTTGTCCACACGGAGATTGGCTGCAGTGGTCACAGTGGTTGAGATGGCAAAACATCACTGCAGCCAGGGGAACGGAGGCGGCATGGGACTGGTACTGTGAGTATTACTCCTTTTGATATTTTGTAATAATTTAATGGTGACCCCTATAACCATATATATACAAAAAGGCCCTGATTTATCAAAAACAGAATCTGCTGCGCGGGCCTTGAAAGCACCTGCGCTGCCGGAGGAGGCATGTTATCTATGACGAGGTGCAGGCCTGGTCATAAATGACATGCCTCCTCTGGCTCTCCATGTGCTCGGAGCTGCCTTCAATTTCAGCCATTATTTACACCAGTTCCTGGAGTAAATAATGATGAATGTGCCAAGGCTGACGACCCTACCCTTGTCATGCCCCCTGCCGAGGGCGGCATAAAATACTGGCACCAAAAAAGTTGGCAGGTTCTCTCAGTCTTCTGCTTTCCAAGCCAAGCAGCCCCTACCCAGTAGAGACGCAGCAGCTCAGAACGGAGCATGACCCAAACCTGACTACTGCCGGGGCAGGAGTGGCAACAGCAGCACGTGCCTGTTCAGAATCTACTTCCCCTGCCCAGCAGAACCTCGGCCCTTCTTTCCCTATGTACTGTATAGACAGCAAAAAACTGGATAAGGGACCTTCTGGCAGCTTCCCTTTAAATAGATACCCAGATACTTACGCCAAACCGCAACCTCATGAGCTCTAGGATGCGGACGACGTGAGGTTTACATTCCTGGTGATTTTCTACCATGTCCGCTGCTGGACAAGACTCCGTGTCCACTTCAGGGACAAAGGCCCATCTGTAACTGAAATACAGCAGAAGCCACGATGAAGCAGAGAGGGCGAGCCATAATCACACAGAATGATCTACAGTCACACGGAATGATCTACAGTCACACGGAATGATCTACAGTCACACGGAATGATCTACAGTCACACGGAATGATCTACAGTCACACGGAATGATCTACAGTCACACAGAATGATCTACAGTAACACAGAATGATCTATAGTCACACAGAATGATCTATAGTCACACGGAATGATCAACAATCACACGGAATGATCTATAACACCGTACAACAATGATTTTGCTACTGAGAGAAAAACTTGATTTAGGCTACATGCACACGACCGTATGTGTTTTGCGGTTCGCAAATTGCGGATCAGCAAAAAAAAAAACAGATGACGTCTGTATGTCATTCGTTTTTTTGCGGATCCATTGTAATAATGCCTATCCTTGTTCGTAAAATGGACAAGAATAGGACATGTATTTTTTTTGCAGGGCTACGGAACGGACATACTGATGCGGACAGCACACGGTGTACTGTCTGCATTTTTTGCGGACCCATTGAAATAAATGGGTCCGCATCCTATCCGCAAAAAAAACGGAACGGATACAGAAACAATCATTACAAAATGAGACCGTGGCCTCTCAGAGTTGAGCACAGAGTTGGTCAGTACAATGTACAACATAAATCACTGGTCGATCCACTTCAAGTTTATCTTCCACCACTTCACATTAAACTTGGTTTAATGAAAAATTTTGCAATTGCACTTGATCGTGATCGAAATGGTTTCCAGTATTTGAAGGAGAAGTTTAGCACACGGAAAACTGATGCCAAAATAAAGGCCAGAATTTGTATTGGCCCCGAAATCAACAAACTAATGCACGACACATTCAGAACTAAACTCAACCCTCTGGAACTTGCACCTGACGGAACAGCCTGCCGGAGGTCATTGCTGCTAGTGTGAAAGTAGCCTAAAACTCATTCTGTTCAAAATTATTCAATACTTTCCAAGTGCTTAATTCATTTAGGCGCACTTATGCATAGTAAAATTTCGTGTTACAACAATTCTGACTTCGGATTTGTAATCCGCACACTCGATTTAGTATAGGACAAAGTATAGGACAAATGGTTTTTGCCCAGTAGCAGACGAAAAGTTTTTTTGTTGTTGCGTGGTGTAATCATACGGAATGATCTATAATCATATGGAATGATCTATAGTCACACGGGATGATCTATAATCACACGGGATGATCTATAATCACACGGGATGATCTATAATCACACGGGATGATCTATAATCACACATAATAATCTACAATCACACAGAATAATCTACAATCACACAGAATAATCTACAATCAATCACACAGAATAATCTACAGTCATACAGAATGATCTACATTTACAAAATTACATTTAGGGTCCATTCACACGTCCGTTGTTTCTTCCCTGATCTGTTCCGTTTTTTGCGGAACAGATCTGGACCAGATCTGTACCCATTCATTTTCAATGGGTCCTGAAAAAAATCGGACAGCACAATGTCTGATTTTTTTTTCAGGACCCATTGAAAATGAATGGGTACAGATCTTGTCCAGATCTGTTCCGCAAAAAACGGAACAGATCAGGAAAGAAACAACGGACGTGTGAATGGACCCTAAATGTGGCTGCTGTCCACGCCTCCTTCCACCCTTGCCATGCCCCCTTTAAGAAAAGTAGTGAGGGCGACGTAAAACCAGTATTGGCGACTTTTTAAGGCCACTTTTCTTGCTCAGGGATGTAATAAATCTCCCCCAATGATCTATAATCACACATAGTCATACAGAATGATGTCATATTCAGGATTCTGCATGTCATCCTCAGATATCGGGAGCAGTATGTGTGCCTGTATTCTGCCCATATTTATTAACAGGGTTCACTGCTACCTCCAGTTATAAAGACAAGTGATCGCAGTGCAGGAGTGCACAACACTCACCTTTCTATATAACTTGTGTAGCAGATTGGGTTTGTACATAGCAGCACGGAGCAGCCATCGCCTGTACTAGTGACTGCTCTTATCTCTGTATTTGGAGATACAGCATCCTGCTCCGTCTCCTAACCCCCCATATCCAGCAGGGGGAGCCAGTACTGCGATTCTAGAGCTCCTGTACTGGATATGGGAGCCTAGGAGATAGAGCAGGACGCTGTCTCCTAATGCACAGGGAGAAGGTCCAAGCCCTGGGACCCTACCAATCCCAAGAATAGCAAACCAGTCTAAAACTGACACAAGGGGGACCTACATCTGAAACAGAGGCATCTTATCCGGGGGGAACGAAAGCGCTGTGTCTAGGAACTTGCAGGCAGATAAATACAGGTCGAGGCTGTTCTGATGGATTTCGGCATACACCGGGCCATTGCTCTCAGCCGCTGCCGCCTTCTGTTTACTTGCTTTGGTGTTCCTGTAGGAGATGATGAGATGTAGGTGATCACACAGCCGGAGGTGGTGGAGCTGTATGACATCCCTTTACTACACAAACAACATCACATCTTACTTTGTTGTGGTCTCTTCCTCCATCAGATCATCTTGAAGTTGGACAAATGCGTGTATCTGAAGACAAAGAGATGGTTTCAAGACAGACTGGGGCCCGTAAGAATGACTATATCTTCCATGTCTATGTACCCATAGCTGTAATGCTTGTGCTACTTCTGTGCATAGGGAGAAGCTTGTCAATCGGCATGTGGACTCCTTGCTTGGTACCAGTCTGACCTCTTTTACAGGGGCTCTTATGGTTGCACAATGCCCCCATTATATCACCTCTGCTGTGGGGTCACAGGTTGGATCAGTGGTCTCGTCAGCTACTGCGGAACTACAATTTACCAACTGTTAGGGCATGCTGGGGGTTCTGCATCAGCTGGAGAGCCACAGGTTGGAGATCACGTGTGCATGTGCGTCTTGGGCAGATCAGGAGGTGGCTGAACACGATCCTCTTATACTATCAATAAAGGGGTTGGCCTATCTGGGACGTGGAGACATGGATGGCGTATCGCTAGGATATGCCATCAATGTCAGATAGGTGCGGGTCCCACACCGATATCCAGAACAGGGCCCCGGAAGAGAACAGAGCAGCTGTGTCCAACCCTTTGTTCACGGCCATGAGAGTTCCGAAAATAGCCAAGCGCTAGCATGGCTATTTCCGGCAATCCCACAGCGGTGAATGTGAAGGTGGCCGCGCTTGCGCAGTGTGCTCTCTATTCACCACTATGGGACTTCCGAAAAATAGCTGAGCTACCGCTTGGCTATTTTTGGAACTCCCATAGCAATGAATAGAGAGCACTCCGCGCAAGCGCGGCCACCTTCCCTTTCACCGCTATGGGACTTACGAAATAGCAGAGTTACCGCTTAGCGATTTTTGGAACTCCCATAGCAATGAACAGAGAGCAGGCCGCACACGTGTATTGCGCTCTCCTTCACTTCGGGTGCCCACTTGTCTATGGGTCACAGAGGTGGTGCACACATTGATGGTATATCCTAGTGATATGCCATCAATGTCTCAGACGGGAATATCCCTTAATAAAATTTGCTGGATTATTAAATCGACCGCATCATAATATCTTAGAGCTGCATCTCCTGCCAAAATGAGCAATCATATTGGGAGATGCAGCATTGGTTGGGGTCCAAAGCAACCGTACAATGGCCGAAGCCGCTCCTGCAGAGCTTGGTGGGGATGTCGCGATAATGACCTATACTGGCCAGATCGAGGGACAACCATTTGTCTACAACTGCGGTGAATAGAGCCCTAGCATGTAAAAACTATCTATTTCAAAGGGCTGTGCAGGATTAGAAAAAGCTTTCTTCCAAAAACAGCGCCTCACCTGTCCATGGGTTGTATGTACTATTGCAGCTCAGCTCCATGCACTCTGTCACTAGAGCTGAGCTGCAATACCAGACATAACCCTAGGACAGACGAGGCGCTGTTTTAGGCAGAGAGCAGCCATGATTTCTAATCCTGTACAATCCCTTTCAGTACAAGTGCAGGACATTGCTTTATACACACCAGCTCTGTCACCATGATTGGCCACAATGAGGTAAGATGCTGTGGGGAGATTCTCAGTAACAAGACGCGGAAAAACAGGAACATCTGTGCCGCCATTATAGGGGTCTGCCCCATGCGGATATTTTCTGTCAAACGCTCTGCAAAAAAAAAAAAAAAAAGCAGGAAAATTGTAATTCTGAATCTAAGGGTAACGGTGATTGTTTCTACCAGAAGTGAACGGGCTGGACCCTCCAGGAGGAAAGACCCTCTAATAGATGAGGGTCCTGAATGGTGTTAATCCAGAATAAGAGAGTGTTTGACAAGGGGTCTCCTACACATGAGAGCTCCTCTATACTGACCTTGTATCAGGGGCAGGTAGAGATGGTACTGATCCAGTTCTCCACTGAATACGGCAAAGCCCTGACGTTTTAGTAGCATCGCCTTCTGCTCGCTGCTGGGGTAGAGCTTCAGAGAGCTGCTGGGCATGTCTGTCAACAGAAGAAGAAACATGAGCAGGACATACAGAATATATGTGTCGGACTGGGGTGCCTAGGGCCCAGCAGTGAAATGTATTTTGGGGGAACACTGTACGGATACATTCAAATATAAGGCTACTTTCACAGTAGCGTTTTAGTATTCCGGTATTGAGATCCATCATAGGGTCTCAATACCGGAAAAAGAAAAAACGCTTCAGTTTTGTCCCCATTCATTGTCAATGGGGACAAAACTGAACAGAACGGAGCGCTCCAAAATGCATTCCGTTCTATTTGGTTGTGTTCTCATAGCGGAGAGCAAACCGCGTGTTGTAGTTTGCTTTCCGGCCTGGGATGCGGAGAAAGACGGATCCCTCATGACCCCCCAGCAAGTCAATGGGGATGAATCAGTTTCATCTGTCACAACAGAAAACGGATCCGTCCCCCATTGACTTTCAATGGAGTTCATGACGGACCCGTCTTGGCAATGTTAAAGGGGTTGTCCAGGTTCAGAGCTGAACCTGGACATCCCTCCATTTTCACCCAGGCAGCCCCCCTGACATGAGCATCGGAGCAGTTCATGCTCCGATGCTCTCCTTTGCCCTGCGCTAAATCGCGCAGGGCAAAGGCATTTTTCTGAGTTCCGGTGACATACCGGGCTCTCTATGGGGCTGACAGGCAGCCCGGTGACGTCACCGGCACTGATGGGCGGGATTTGGCTCTGCCCTAGCCAGTAAAACGGCTAGGGCAGAGCTAAAGCCCGCCCCTCAGAGCCGGTGACGTCACCGAACACACTGCTGGGCGGAAGTTACCGCCCGGCAGTGTGTTATTTTAAAACACAAGAGCCTGTGCCCTGCGCGATCTAGCGCAGGGCACGGGAGCGCATCGGAGCATGAGATGCTCCGATGCTAGGCTCAGGAGGGCTGCCGGGGTGAAAATAAGGGTATGTCCGGGTTCAGCTCTGAACCCGGACAACCCCTTTAAAGATAATACAAACGGATCTTTTCATAACGGATGCAGGCGGTTGTATTATCAGTAACGGAAGCGTTTTTGCTGGACCCTGCCGGATCCAGCAGAAACGCTAGTGTGAAAGTAGCCTAATCTGCTCACACAGCAGCAAGAGGCTACCAGATGATTGAATATGGGGGTCCCTGCAGCAATATTGAGAAGGTAGGTCCTGGGGAGAAGAGGATACTGGCAGCTTTCCTCTATACCTAGAAATCATCTCCGCTATCTGTTATGTGCCACTTGTGCAGGGGGTGGGAGACTAGGGGCCTACCGAAGGATTCACCTGTACCCCTGTGGGCCAGTCCGAGCCTGATGCCTAACGACAGGTAGAAGATTTTGCACCACTCTCATGCATAGGATTGGTCTGCTTTTCACAAAGTTGTATAATTCTGTATGCAGGGAGCTCCCCCTACTGGTAGTTGTATAATTCTGTATGCAGGGAGCTCCCCCTACTGGTGGCTGTATAATTCTGTATGCAGAGAGCTTCCCACAGTGGTAGTTGTATAATTCTGTATGCAGGGAGCTCCCCTAGTGGTAGTTGTATAATTCTGTATGCAGGGAGCTCCTCCTACTGGTGGCTGTATAATTCTCTATGCAGGGAGTTCCTCCTAGTGGTAGCTGTATAATTCTGTATGCAGGGAGCTCCCCCTAGTGGTGGCTGTATAATTCTGTATGCAGAGAGCTCCCCCTACTGGTGGCTGTATAATTCTCTATGCAGGGAGCTCCCCCTAGTGGTGGCTGTATAATTCTGTATGCAGAGAGCTTCCCACAGTGGTAGTTGTATAATTCTGTATGCAGGGAGCTCCTCCTAGTGGTAGTTGTATAATTCTGTATGCAGGGAGCTCCCCCTAGTGGTGGCTGTATAATTCTGTATGCAGGGAGCTCCCCCTAGTGGTGGCTGTATAATTCTGTATGCAGGGAGCTCCCCCTAGTGGTGGCTGTATAATTCTGTATGCAGGGAGCTCCCCCTAGTGGTGGCTGTATAATTCTGTATGCAGGGAGCTCCCCCTAGTAGTAGTTGTATAATTCTGTATGCAGGGAGCTCCCCCTAGTGGTGGCTGTATAATTCTGTATGCAGGGAGCTCCCCCTAGTGGTGGCTGTATAATTCTGTATGCAGGGAGCTCCCCCTAGTGGTAGTTGTATAATTCTGTATGCAGGGAGCTCCCCCTAGTGGTGGCTGTATAATTCTGTATGCAGGGAGCTCCCCCTAGTGGTGGCTGTATAATTCTGTATGCAGGGAGCTCCCCTAGTGGTAGTTGTATAATTCTGTATGCAGGGAGCTCCCCCTAGTGGTGGCTGTATAATTCAATATACAGCGAGGTCCCACTAGTGGTAGTTGTATAATTCTGTATGCAGGGAGCTCCCCCTAGTGGTAGTTGTATAATTCTGTATGCAGGGAGCTCCTCCTAGTGGTAGTTGTATAATTCTGTATGCAGGGAGCTCCCCCTAGTAGTAGCTGTATAATTCTGTATGCAGGGAGCTCCCCTAGTGGTAGCTGTATAATTCTGTATGCAGGGAGCTCCCCCTAGTGTTAGTTGCATAATTCTGTATGCAGGGAGCTCCCCCTACTGGTGGCTGTATAATCCTGTATGCAGGGAGCTCCCCCTACTGGTGGCTGTATAATTCTGTATGCAGGGAGCTCCCCCTAGTGGTGGCTGTATAATTCTGTATGCAGGGAGCTCCCCCTAGTGGTAGCTGTATAATTCTGTATGCAGGGAGCTCCCCCTAGTGTTAGTTGCATAATTCTGTATGCAGGGAGCTCCCCCTAATGGTGGCTGTATAATCCTGTATGCAGGGAGCTCCCCCTACTGGTGGCTGTATAATTCTGTATGCAGGGAGCTCCCCCTAGTGGTGGCTGTATAATTCTGTATGCAGAGAGCTCCCCCTACTGGTGGCTGTATAATTCTGTATGCAGGGAGCTCCCCCTACTGGTGGCTGTATAATTCTGTATGCAGGGAGCTCCCCCTAGTGGTAGTTGTATAATTCTGTATGCAGGGAGCTCCCCCTAGTGGTAGTTGTATAATTCTGTATGCAGGGAGCTCCCCCTACTGGTGGCTGTATAATTCTGTATGCAGGGAGCTCCCCCTACTGGTGGCTGTATAATTCTGTATGCAGGGAGCTCCCCCTACTGGTGGCTGTATAATTCTGTATGCAGGGAGCTCCCCCTAGTGGTGGCTGTATAATTCAATGTACAGTGAGTTCCCACTAGTGGTGCTTGTATAGGTACAATTTACTGTCCGAAACCACCTCAATTAAAAGGGCTGTCCGGGATAAAAAAAAATAAAAAAAACAACGGATAAACCAATAAAACAACCATCACTTATTACCTGTTAAAGCCCCCATTGTTCAAGTCACCCCTGCAGGTCTTTGTTTAATGTCTGCAGCGATGACATCACATTAACACAGGTGACCCTGCAGCCAATCACTGGTCTAAGGCTTGATTACACCAACAGATATCTGACCAATCACTGGTCATATGGCTTATTACAACACAGATCTTTTGTTATACACTATTGGTCTGATTGGACAGATATTGTCAGATAATATGTTGGTGTAATACAGGCCCTAAGTGATCGGAGGCCAAGCGGATCCCCTTGGCCCGTTTTTTTCGTTGATCCCCGACAACCCATTTTAAAGGGGTTTTGTTACGTTTTTAAGTTATCCCCTCTCCACAGGATAGCTGATCTCTGGGGGTCAGACAATTGGGACCCCCATGATCATGAAAGCGTGTTCCCCGTTCCCTAGTTTTGATGGTGCAGCAGGTCGTGCATGCACACTGTTCCATTCATTCTCTTTGGGAGTGCCAGAGATAACCCAGCGCTGTATTTAGCTATCTCCAGCACTCCCATAGAGAATGAATGGGGCTGCAGTGCGCATTTATGACCTGCCGTTGCATCACAATGGGGGAACGGGACCCCCACTCTCTGGACTGGTGGGGCTCCCAGCGGTTGGACCCCAAGTGATCAGTTAACTTAAAACTTTGGCATAATCCCTTTAACTTAATCCCAAGCCACCTGAATATTATGTGGTTACCAGCTTGTGTAATGGAGGGCTGGGGGTGAGAGGCGGTTACATGAAATCCTCCCTTCATTGCCATGGTCAGATTATAAAAGGAAATGGACTTACTCATTAGATCTTTAAACATGGTCTTTTCATGGGTTAAAAGGTGGTCGATGATCGATTTCCAGCTGTGTAACCAGAATAAAGACAGGTAAATACATATTTCCAGGTAAAGCACGTACATAAAAGACATAAAGATGTCCTGCTATAACCAAATAGTAAAAAACGGCTATAATCCGGGATTGCACACTGGCTCGAGAGCAGCCAACTTGTAAGAGGACAACCAGTCGAATACTACTGAGGAACCCATCCATAAAAACAATGGCACGCCACCCAGCTTCTCTGGTCTGGTAGGGACAAGGCGTTATGCATTGAGTTACCCACTTGGGGCGCTTCAGGGAATGTTTGCATAAGTATTGTAGGCCAGAATCAAACATCAGCTAAGGGTGAGCCTCACGCACTAGAGAAGACACCGACATCTACTACGCAAGACGACAACCACGGGGTGTGCTTACTGAACGCAGGACGTATCCATCTGGAAGAAGCCGGGATCCATGTACAAGTCCAGAACCTCCTTCTTCCAGGCTCGTTTGGTGTAGGCGTACCCGCTGAGGCTGCTGAGGAGCTGGGCACCGGCGCGGAAACTGGGAGCATTGTAGGAGCTGAAAACGGAGGTAGAGGTGCGATGGTAAAGCAATCTCCGTTCTATCAATGAATATATTCAGCATTTTTCTAATGTTTTTATTTTGTTATAACTTGTATCTATCATGTATATTGATTTTTAATGTTGACATTAATAAACTTGTATTTATATTAATTGTTCGGTGATGATTTATTACTTGGGCCAACACATCACGTATTATAGATTGTATATTGCTTTATGTGGCCCTTATTGGTCGCTGTGATAGGTTTTTTATTTTGTCATAGTAGATTTTTTTCCCTTATTTTCTGTAAAGGAATATGAGGGTAACCACCTTGCCGGGGCTGTTTTTAGCAGCCAATGGACCATAGGAACCAGTAGACTGGAGATGACTTATTAACTTCTATAGGAGGGTGTTGTGTATATGCTCTGTGTCCTCTATAGAAATCACGGAGCAGGGAAGGGGAGGAGGTGAGCTGTGACCATCATCTATTTTGATTATAGATCCTGTAGAGAACACAGGATCCCAATCACAATGGATGAATGGCAAAGCTCACCTTCTTCACTCCTTGCACAGTGATCTCTATAGAGGACACAGAGCAGGTAGACATTATAATCCTGCCTTTCATGATAATGAGATGACTGCTAAAAAGTGATCTCTACAGAACAGGAGGGGTTAGACTATTATAAAGTTCAGTGTAGAAACGGAAATATTTTTTATTTTTTATTTTTATATAAAGACACGGAAAATTAGAAGAGACATCAACAGATATATGCTTTACAGTAGCTACATGGCTATAGGAACCTGTAGTCTAGAGATGACTTATTAACATCTATAGGAGAGTATTGTGGGCTGCTGTGTGACTTCTACACAAGTTATTGTGCAGTGAGGGGCAGTAGACCAGCTGTGATGGTCACCTATTGCGACTGGTGGATCCTTAGGTGTGTATAAGTGTCATTGTTATCCTGGCTGTGATGATAATGAGATGACTGCTGATAAGTGATCTTTACAGGACATGCAATGTGAGTCTACTGTGGAGCTCAGTGAACAGAGTGAAAACTGAGAGACTTTTGTTTTTTTTAATATAAAAAATGAAAAATTCAAAAAAAAAAAAAAAGCCACCAGAAATTCTAAAAAAAATATATGTAATATAAAACTTGATTTAGAAAATTTGTAATTTTCTGACAATATATTCCCTTTAGGCCCCATTCAGACGTCCGCAATTTCGTTCCGCATTTTGCGGAACGGAATTGCGGACCCCATTCATTTCTATGGGGCTGCACGACGTGCGGCCCAGCTCCGGAAATGCGGACCCGCATTTCCGTTCCCCCAAAAAATAGAACATGTCCTATTCTTGTCCGCAATTGCCATTCTATTAGTGCCGGCGATGTGCGGTCCGCAAAATGCGGAACACACATTGCCGTGTCAGTTTTGCGGATCCGCAAAACACGTTACGGATGTGTAAATGGAGCCCTACATTAATGAATTATGCCTAGTTTACTTCCTCAGGGTAGTCCTAAGGGAGAGGAATGCTTTACATTTCCCAGGCGGCCATGACACCGCCCATGATGCAGGCTCAAATGAGGAATAACAAAGTGTGACTTGTACTACCAGTTTAGCCCTGGGCACAGTGTGAACATGACCTAATCAAACCACATTTTCGTCTGTCTTTTAGGGCTCATGCGGATGACATCCATGTGACATCCGTATTAGATCCGTTTTTTTTTTAATCCATTGGACATGTTCTATTTTTTTGCAGAACGGACATATGGAATGCACACTGAGTCATTTCAGTTTTTTTGCAGACCCATTGAAATGAATGGTTCCGCATACGGACCTGTAAAAAAAACTGAATGGAAAAAAAACACTTACATATACTGTAGGTCAGATTCTGCCAAAAAAACTACTTTTCTCCATCACATGACCCTCTCCTGAATCAAGGGTACTTTCACACTTCCGTTGCTGGATTCCAGCAGGCAGTTCTGTCGCCGGAAATGCCTGCTGGATCCGCCAATCTGTATGCAAACGGAACCCATTTGTAGACCGATCCGGATGCGGATCCATCTCACAAATGCATTGCAATACCGGATCCGTCAATCTGTATGCCATAACGGAAACCATTTGTAGAACGGATCCGGATCTGTCTCACAAATGCATTGCAATACTGGATCGTCCTCTCCGGTGTCACCCGGAAAAAACAGATCCAGTATTTTTTTTTACATTTTTAAAGGTCTGCACATGCGCAGACCGGAAGACGGATTCGTTCAGTGCGGCATAATACATTCAATGGAAAAAAATGCGGCAAGTGTCAGGATTTTGGCCGGAGAGAAAATGCAGCATGCTGCTGTTTTTTCTCCGTTCAAATACCGTAAAGGACTGAACTGAAGACATCCTGATGCATCCTGAACGGATTGCTCTCCATTCAGAATGCATGGGGATAAAACTGATCAGTTCTTTTCGGTATTGAGCCTCTAGGACAGAACTCGATAACGGGAAAACTTTGACGCAAGTGTGAAAGTACCCTAAGCCAGGTTACAAGGTCATAGAACACTTAAGCTCGCCATTAAGCTCCCCAAATACATTAAAGGGGTTCTCCGGGCTTTTACTTTTGATAACATATCCTCAGGATAGGTCATTAATAGCAGCGACACATGGCATTCCTGCGATCAGCTGTATGAAGGGAAGGTGCGCGCAGTGTGCACGTGCCATCTCCCGTCTTTCTTCCTGCTCCCCGCTGGTATGTCTACGGCAAAGCAGCAGCAGACCAGGAAGAGAGATGTGAAATGACACGTGCGCACTGCTGATCGGAGGGGGTGCCGGGTGTCGGACCCTTGCCGATCTGCTATTGATGACCTATCCTGATGATAGGTCATCAATATTAAAAGCCCGGAGAACCCATTTAAGCTCCCAAAACACCCACCTCATCCGACCCATTCTGTTTATATCTTCCCCGGTACTGGATGAAGAATATTATTTTTTACCCCCTTTTTCTGCTGACATATATCAGCTATATACACCTATGGAGCATCTCCCGTATACCATGAGTGACTATTACTGGGGTACATACCTGTGATTTCTTAGATAAGGAAAGACAAAGTACAGGAGCCTGGATATTAAAGGCACGGCTTTCTCCTTCTCATCGCTTCTGTAAACCATGTCCAGGAGGGTGGCCAGGACCTTTAAAAAACATTTAAAAAAAACAACTCCCCGCATTAGACATTACAATACAATGACAATAAAGAATATTGGAGCTGCACATAGATGGCTTCCAGGACCTATGGACGTGCGGCAGCACTCACCTCTGCAAGCAGCGACAGCGCATGGACACTATAGACCGATGGAGCGGACGCAGAGACCATGGATGACTGAGCGGTAGCGTTATCATCTGTCGGAGAAAACCACAGGATGATATACATAATACAAGGGCTTAGCATTGGCCTCATCTTCCTGCGGCTCTGTGCTATAACATACATGCATCCGCAAGGACACAGTTAGGGAAAGCTTCTTTATTATATTTATGGATGGCTGTGTTAAAGGAGTTGTCCTATCTGGCATATCCAAAAGTGCTTAAAGGGGTAAGCAAATGGCATTTTATCATGTAGAGAAAGTTACTACAAGGCACTTACTAATGTATTGTGATTGTCCATATTGCCTCCTTTCCTGGCTTCATTCATTTTTGCTCGTTTTCATAGTTACGACCACTCTGCAATCCAGCAGCAGTGGTCGTGCTTGCGCACCCTAGGAAAAAGCGCAGGCCTCTCTGGCGGCTGGTACCTTGGGCGTGTGCATAGATATGTACACGCAGCAGATCCCGTCCTGGCCACCTTAAATCTGCGCTGCAGCGGCTTACAAAAATGTTTAAAATTCTATTTCATTATGGGGCAGACTGACAAAACCCGATTTATTTTTTCCATTTTAGCACAGGGCCGCAACATAACAAAATGTGAAAAATGTGAAAAAGTCTGAAAACTTTCTGAATGCATTGTAACTCAGTAATGTATGCACACAGTTACTAGATTATATACAAACTGCTAAATGCTTTCCATGCCGCACACCTCCTGACAAGAAGTATCCCCTGTGATCACTTTCTGATCAATGCAGGGCTGACTGCCAGGACCCACACCGATCCGGAGAATGAAGGGGCCGAAACACTTGTTTACTACAGAGGCTCCTGCAATCAGAAAGTGATGGTATACCCTATAGATGTGCCCTGCTGTCATGTACTATAGATGCTTGCTGTGATGTACTATAGATGCTTGCTGTGATGTACTATAGATGCTTGCTGTGATGTACTATAGATGTGCCTTGCTGTGATGTACTATAGATGCTTGCTGTGATGTACTATAGATGTGCCTTGCTGTGGTGTACTATAGATGCTTGCTGTGGTGTACTATAGATGCTTGCTGTGGTGTACTATAGATGTGCCTTGCTGTGGTGTACTATAGATGCTTGCTGTGATGTACTATAGATGCTTGCTGTGATGTACTATAGATGTGCCTTGCTGTGATGTACTATAGATGCTTGCTGTGATGTACTATAGATGCTTGCTGTGATGTACTATAGATGCTTGCTGTGATGTACTATAGATGCTTGCTGTGATGGTAATACGATAACATCTATTATTCTGGGATGGTGATGTTGCAGCGGTGATCTTACTACAGAACCCATTTCTTACCATACAGCTCCCCATTAGCATCCGTTTCATCGATTGACACCTGCGGCTGAGCCTTAACCTCCAAATTTCTGCTCAGCCAGCTAGTCTGTTCCAAGGATGATCCTGCCACGTTCCCCACCGCCTCCAGGATCTTCTGAGTCACTTCCTGTAAGTAAAGTAGAGCCAGATTATTAG